>NC_055987.1:165798503-166116181 GCF_018446385.1 Zingiber officinale
CAAAAAATAATTTGACACCGAATTCATCCACAAATTTGTTGCAAAAATAGGAACAAATTTGGCAACAAAAAATTATTTCCTCTGAACTGAATTCATCCCCAAATTCGTTGCTAAGTTTGCAACAAAAAATTATTTGTTCCTTTTTTGCGACGAATTTGGGGACGAAAATTTTATTCGTCGCCAATTTTGTCCCCAAATTCGTTGTCGAATTTGCAACAAACCATAATTCGTTCCAAAAGTTGGCATCAAATATTTTGGGACGAAAATATTTTCGTCCCTGATTTCGTCCCAAAAAATTTTGCAACGAATTTTTTTTTAAAATTCATCCCAAAATTCGTCCCAAAATGTCTTATTTTTTGTAGTGGGACGCCTTGCCCTCGCGACCTCGCTATGAGGCCGCGACCAAGGTGCGACTTGGTTGCAAGAAAGTAAGACTAAATCAGCTACGGAAATTTATTTGAAATTTAATTTCGTCTCTTAGTGACTGAAATTTAATTTGATCATTAATTTAGAGACGAAATTTAATTTGGTCTTTAATTTAGAGACGGAATAAATATTTTATTTCTAATTAGTGGTTGCATTAAATAACTATCATTAATTAATGACTTTTATCTATAATTAGCGATGGATTATTTCTTCCATTGCTATATTAATAACTAAATTAATTCCGATTGTTAATGGAAAGTTTTCTTGTAGTGTCGGTGGATTAGTAGTTGTTACAATGCGTCTCTATTCAGAAATTAGATAAGAAGTATAAGAAAGATAATAATAAGAAATATAAGCCGAAGATAATAATAATAAGAATAATATAGTGAAAAGTAATTAGAGGACATTTTTTGATAAAATGAGATCATAATCAGTTTGACTTAAAATTCAGAAACAAGATAGTAAAGAAGTTGAAAGGTTCGTTATATTCATCTTCTATATTAGAAAGAAAATAACCCGATAAGTAGTTCATGATAAGAAACTCCAGTGAAAAACTATGAAAATATCCAACAAATAATACTAAATCAAATGGGCGTTCCATTTTATCGGAATAATAGGCGCTATAAAAATAAATAGTTTTATCGATAAAATTTATTTTGTCGATAAATTTTAAATTTACTGACAAAAATAATTATTTCCGTAGAATAAAAAAATTAGACCATTTCTTCTTGTGGAACCAATTGACAGAAATGGATTTCTGTCGATGATTATCGATGAAAATTCATTTTCCATCGGTAAAATTATAATTGGATTACTGACGGAAATATATTTCTATCAGTAAAATCACTAAAATTAGGGCACGCCGACTCTTTTTCTCACATGCGCTCCTTCGATCTCCTCCCCCTCCTCCTCCCCTGTAAGTTCGCTCCCTCTCCCTCTTCCCTTTTTTTTAGCCACCAGCAAGCCTCCCCCTCTTCCCTTTTTTCGATCGCTAGCAGGTAGTGGGTTGGCAGCTGTGTCGGCCGCTAGCACTTGGCTGGCGGCTGTGTCGATCGCTAACACCCGGCTGGCGATTGTGCTTGCCACCAGCACGAGGCGACTGGCTATGCCAGTCGCCAGCTCCTCGCCTGCCGGTTGTGTCGGCCTCCAGCCCACCGCTTACTTGTTGTGTCAGCTGCCAGCCCGCCGCCTACCGGCTGTGTCGGCTGCCAGTACGCGGCTGGCAGTTGTGTCGGCCACCACCTATTGGCAACGTGGTCGGCCACCACCTGTTGGATGTGGCTTGCGGCTGGCCACGTGCTTGACCGCTAGCTCATAGCTGGGAGCTTGTATGAACCTCAAGGTTTTGCTAAATTTCTAACTAATTTTAGTTAGATTTTTGTTGTGATTATTTCTGTTTAATTTTAGCTAATTTTTATTTTTTTAGTATACTGCATCTACTGCTCTTTTCTGGTTAGACTACTCTCTTTACGTATAATTTCTTAAACGGCACATATATGCTATATTAAATAGTTGACATGATGGTGATTTGTAGGTTAATAACACATATATATTTTATGATGATTGTTATCCTTGTGTAAATTTATGCTTTAGATAGTTGACATCTTGCTTTTAATAATATAGGTATTAAAAATGTTAAGTGATTGAGTTATATAGTTCTTGGTATATTAACCAATTTGATGATGCACATGCTTGTGTAAGGGATGTAACTAAGTGTGAGCACCCTAGTGCAAGTGTTCTATTGAAATTTCAAATGGACAAGAATATTTAGTATCAACTGAAAGTGCTAAAGTTTCCTTAATTCCTATTATGTTTGATTGCTTTATTTAAGCTTAAATCAAATTTTACAAGTTTAATAGTGTTTCAAATTGTATTCTCATTAGGTAACAATGTATATGAACAAAGCTTGAATATACAATCAATTAAAAAATAGATTTATTAGAGATAATTTTATTGCTAAAGTTGATGAGTTTGTGAACTTTGTTAAGAGTCATCCAGAATATATAAATGGTACTGAGTTATGGTGTTCGTGTAATTATTCGAAATATAGAAATAGAGCATTCTGTGTTTAGGATACTGTGAAAGTACATATTTGTAGAAATGATTTTGTGCCAAATTACTATAATTGGTATCAGCACGAAGAACCTTATTTGTATGAACCAATTGTGTCTTCTGGTAGTTCGTCATCTAGCATAACTTTTACTGCACTTGAATTATCAACTAATGATATTTCAATGCAATCAATGCTTCACGATGCAATGAATGATGCAGTTGATTATTCTAATATAGATGAAATATCAACACCTGAATATCAGCAATTGAATGAAATGTTAAAGGCTAGTGAAAGAGAAGTGTGAGAAGACATCCCCTCTGGTTATTCCTAACTATCAGCTTCTACAAGGTTATTGAATATAAAAGCATAACATTATTTTTCAGAAAGATGTTATGATGACATATGTCAATTGATGTAACAGTTACTTCCTGCTGATAACATAATGACTGATAGTTTTTACCGTATAAAAAAATTGGTTAAAAGTTTAGGTTTTCCTATAGAGCTTATTGATTGTTGTATAAACAGCTGCATGATATTGTGGAACGAAGACGGCGATATGAGTGAATGTAAAATTTGTACACACCCTCGTTATAAGCATGGTACTCGCATACAAGGGAAGAAGAAAAAAAATTACTTGAAAAATGATGTATTATTTTCTGTTAACTGTTAGACTTCAATGCTTGTATGCTTCTGCTGCGACCTCCTCCGTGTTAGTCTTGGGACGGATTGGTGGGGGTGTTGGGGGTGTGAGTATTCGTCTTTTGTCACCATTGTATGCATTTGTTGCTATAGCTTGCCACATAATGTGGCATCATGAGCATGAACTCGAAGAAGGTATAATGTGTCATCCTTGTGATTCCCCTGCATGGAAATATTGTAATGCTACATTTTCCTCTTTTGCAAGGGAACCATGTAATGTGAGATTGAGACTTTCCACAGATAGATTTCAACCATTTGGTTAGTCAAGACAACAATATTCATCTTGGATAGTTATATTAACACAGTATAATTTACCACTATGGATGTGCATGAAAGATGAATTTATGTTCCATGGTTCAACCAATCCTAAAGACAAGATAGATGTTTTCTTGTAACCTCTGAGTGCTGAGTTGAATGAATTATGGAATGTAGGCTTGGTGACTTATGATGTTACAAGTAAGACTAATTTTAGATTACATGCTGCATTATTATGATTGATCAGTGATTTATCAGCATACTCAATGTTGTCGAGATGGAGGATGGCTAGTAAATTAGCATGTCCACACTACATGACAGAGTCTGACGCATTTTCATTACCTTATAGTGGGAAGGTATCTTAATTTGATAATCACCGTAAATTTTACTAGTTAATCACCCTTTCAAGCAAAATATGAAGAATTTTCTAAAAAAATATTGTAGTAAAAAAACCTCTTTCGGTCCATGCTTCAGGTGAACAAATCATTGAGCAAATAGATAATTATGAATTTCTACCAGTATCTTAACCTGATTCCGATGAGACAAATAAATATATTGTTAGGATGTGCAAGTGTAGTTGGAAGAAAAGGAGTAATTTTGGGAGTTACCGTATTAGAAGTATCTATTTATTCGACATAATTTAGATGTTATACATATTGAGAAAAGTTCCTTCAATAATATCTACAGCACTATGATGAACATGCCTAGAAGAACTAAAGATATTGCAAAATTATGTGAGGAATTAAAAGAACTAGTGAACAGACCAGAGTTGCATCATGATAAAACAACCACTAGATTTTCAAATGCTTGTTATACATTGCACAAAGGTGGTAAGCAAGCTTTATGTATTTTGTTGAAAAAAATTCAATTTCCAGTTGGGTATGTCTCAAATATGGCTCGATGCGTGGATATGGACAGGTTAAAGATGTTTGAATGAAGAGTCATGACTGTCATGTATTCATGCAAAGACTTATTCCAGTAGCTTTCCATGACTTATTTTCTCAAAATATTTGGCAAACACTCACTAAATTGAGTCTATTTTTTAAAGATTTGACAACTAGGTGTATTATGATGGATGATATACTTCTGCTAGAAACAAACATTCCTCTCATATTATGTAAGTTGGAGTGCATATTTCCACCCAGTTTCTTTAATTCAATGGAACATCTATCAGTATATTTACCATACGAGACACAAATAGCAGGTCCTGTGTAGTATAGATGGATGCATCCATTTGAACGATTTTTGATAAAATTAAATAATAATGTTCATAACAAAGAAAGAGTTAAGGGGTCAATATGTAATTCTTATCTGGTTGAAGAAACATCTTCTTTATACTCCCATTATTTTGCTGATAGTGTGTAACTAAGACATCACAAATGTCCTAGAAATTCTAATGATGCTCCTTAGCTGATAGACCCATCGATACTTTCTATTTTCAAGTTTCCTGATAAGCCAATGGGTGCCCCATTTTCTAGATAGTTAACCCAAGAAAAATACTATGCTGCAAAATATACATACTATTAAATTGTGAAGAGGTTAAACTATAGATAAAGTAAGTTGACTTCTTTATTCAAACATTTATGATTTATCCTCCGTTTAATTATTTTGCTTGATATCTCAATTTTTATATAATTACCTTCTTTCCCAGCTTGTACGAATAATAACTATATATATAAAATCCATCAATTGGTGCAAGTGAGGTAGCTGCAAAGTTAGAGACCGAATTTACTTTATAGTTTCAAATTATATAAGTAAGTTAGATAATTTGTAAAAAAATTTAGTTCATGTCTATTAAGAAGTGTCCTAATTTATATCATAACTATTTTTATAGGTGAAAGACCATAGAATATCAAATGTCCAAGATGATAGGATAACGAATATTACATCAGGACCACTACATAAAATAAAGTGTACTCTGGTTATTATGTTAATCACCTCAAATTCCACATGGCACAACGAGATTAACCTATAATTCTAGTATTTGCGTCAAAGGATCTATGGACAACAATAACACTAAGTTTGACTACTATGGTAGACTTAACAAAATTATAGAGATTGAATATCCTGCATTACCTATAAAGAGGTGTGTGTTGTTAAAATGTTCATGGTATGATATGACCCCAAGAATAAGTATTAGAATACATCCAAATTATAATTTAGTTGAAGTTAATGCAAACAAAAGATTCAATAAATTTGAACCTTTCATTTTCAAGGTACAAGCGGGTCAAGTTTTCTATCCTGAATACCCTACGAAAGAAGAATATCTAGTGAATGGTTGTCTGTTTGTCAAATTAAGCCTCACTCAACCATAGAGATGCCGAACACAATCACTGATCAAAACCATGATGCATTTTAAAATAACGAAATGGAGAGACATTCAGTTGATTCACAATTCCAATCCTCTTCTCAATTACTTATAGATGTTAATGTTACTTACGAATAGATAGATAATGGAGAGATGCCCAGCAGTGAGAATTTTGTTGAACTAATAGAATCTAGCTATGAGGACTTAGAAAATATTAATGTTGATTAGTTAGATGTTAGTGATGATTAAATATTAGCATTATTGTTCATCAAGTAAGTTATGCTTTCATATTATTTTATATTTATATTATATGTCAGTAAACTTTATTACAATGTGTTGTAATGTAATTTTGCAGACATTATTATGACTGAGCAGCAGGCAGTAGCGCTCCATGGCTACAAGGTTCTACAAGTTGTTGGAGACTTATAAGTATTTTTTGTTATTAGTAATTTAAGTTCATATATTACCCTATATAATATTTCTCATAACTTAATATTTTTTTCTTACAGGTTTACCCCTGATGGCCACAGAATTGCCACATATATCATGGGCAAATTCAAGGAACGAGTCTGCCTTTCTGATACCATATGGAGGCATATAGATCAGGAGACGAAGTTGTTTTATTATAATGAATTTATGGTAAATATATTTAATATACTTTGTATTCTATAATATATTTATCCTTTATTTTACTAAAGGTTTAATTCAACTTATAATTGTAGCTAGAAAAGATATACATGGGAGGAAGGTCAAGAGCAATAATTTAAAAATACTTGGAATAGTTGTTGTTCCAAATTTTATAGAGGCCTTCTTTATTATATGAGAAAGAAGGGGGCAGGCCGACATGTGTCAATTGAGATATGTAGTGCATGGACGGCCACTTGAATTGTAGAAAGGTATCTAGCAAATGCTAAAGACGCTAAAGAAAATAGAAATACAGAGCCAGGTAGTCCAAGTACCGGAATGACTTGGCATACATCAGGTTCCAGATATATTATTGAGCATGCCATGAATCTGGTGAGTTTAATTTAAAGTTAAATAAGCAAATTTTATATTTATTACCAAACTTTAATAATTTTTTCCTAAATTATTTGTATATGCAGGAATGTGAATTAGCCCACCAAAATACTTATATGGAGGTCTTTTTAAAACCCACAAGAAGAAGAATGACACATTTGTTGATATTAGATCAAAGGTCATACACGTAAGACTATTTACTTTATTACATTTAATTATTTCTATCTTGATTAACTTTAGTAATTGTTATCAAATTGAATAATATTCATATTATATTTTTTGAAATAGGATCAAATGACAGATAGAGTGGCTCAGGCATCATAGCCACCAGCAAAAGGGAGGAGTCAGTTTTAATCCACCGAGGTACTTAATGAGATTTATTATGATGTTATCAGTTGAAGGACAAAAGACTCCACCCTCTATGGACTTGACTCCCAGGCCAACGTCGCATTTGATTATTTGAGAACTCCCAGGAGTTGTGATGATTCCTCTTCCTCTTTTTCTTATGAGATGCAGTCTTTAAGACATGAAAAATGAAAATCAAGAATTGCATACTCAATTGCCTTAATGGATAATAAGATGGAACAATAGATTACTACTGAGACACAGAGGAGAGCTGAGGAGGATCGGAGGTGAGCCGATGAGGAGTGGAAGTGACATGAGGAGCAAGTTGCTCTCATGGCTCATATGTGACAATTCATAACTAATTTGCCTCCGCCATCAGTTACATTTCATTCAAATTCACAGGAGACTCAGGATCCATTAAATTACAATGATTAGCTTTTTTCTTAGGTTTGTTAAACTTAAACTATTTTTTTATCATACATAAATTATGCAAAATATATTTATTCTATATATTTTTATAATTTAATATACTAATTTCTAAATATTATATTACTATATATTTCAGGAGTCCAAGCCTTTTGACATTGATAATCATCATTTGCTCATTTTCTCTATATCAAAATTGGTTATATATATATGCAACATTTTTATTTATACATAAATATGATATAAATCTATAACATTTGACTTTTTGCAGGATTTTTCTATTAATATTTTATATATGGATGTAGTATTTATATTATAGATATGGATGGATAGTGTATTTTTTTTCTATTAATTTGTTTGTATGAATATTCTATTAATGTTTGTATGAATTATGCTTAGTTTTTGTCTGAGATTTTGTTTGTATGTTCTATTAGATGATTGTAATTATTTCTATTATGGATTGTGAAATGTGTTTATATTATGAAAATGCATTTGTATTTGTGGAAAATGATAATATGGATGTATGGATGAATGTGAATTGTGATTGTGTGGATTGTGAATGTCATCGTTTGTGATAATTTTATTTATCTATGAAAATTGGAATCAGGTCTAGCCTAATTCAAGCTGGCTGTGTGTAATTTCTTTTTAAATTTCGACGAAATACCGACGGAATTGAGATTTCGTCGGCAAATATCGAATCGATATTTTGACAAAATCGGGATTCTGTCAATATTCCCTAAAAGGATTTATCGACGGAATCGAGATTCCATCGGTATTCATCGACACAATCAAGGATTCTGTCAGTAAATCCTTTTAGGGAATACCGATAGAATATTTTTTCCATCATGATATTTGACTACGGAAATCAGAATTCTGTTAGTAAAATATTTCCTGGCAAATTAATTTCTGTCATAATTCCATCACTGAACACCTATAACGACAGAATTTCAATGGAAATTTTCGTCAATAAAATTGTTTATTATTGTAATAAGAAGGGATACACCTTTTAAATTTTTAAACAAAAATCGTCCCACCCCATCAGCCCCTTATAAATAACACAATTGCTCTTCAATATATCGTTCAATATTATTATCTTATGTCATATACATTAAATCTTGAATATGTCTCATCATCTAATTATATAAACATGATAAATCCATATGATATTTATTTGGTATCCATTATAAAACTGTAGCTGTCACGTTATTATAGAAGTTATATGATAAATCCATATTGTATTCGCTGTAAAGTAGTAGCCACTATAATATTGTAGTAGTTATAATTTCGTAATTATTACTGTAATTATAACATCTATAATTCGTAGCTGTTACATTATGAATATTATTGAACAAGATAAATTTGTGTTATAATAATTATAAACTGCAGCAGCTATAGTTACAATGTAGATATTATTAAATAAAATAAGTCTATGTTATAATTATTATATTATAACAATTATAAAATTATAATTGAACTAGTCAAATTTATCACCGGTTGAGTAGTTTAGTTTAAGTTTAATGGTTAAACTTTCATTGTAAAATTTGAATCTGTGGTGCACCATTTTTAAAAAAAAAATCTGGATAGCTAGATTTTTTTTTAAAAAAATGAGGAATTGATTAGGTGGAATACCATTTTAATTAAAAATCATAAAAGACGTTCCTCTAAATATTATTGAATAAGATACTTCTTTATTTTCTTTATTGTCACAGCTAACAAGGGTAGCAATCAATATTATTGAATAAGTTAAATTTGTCTAATCGATTCAAAATTTAATTGACATGAAAAAATAATGTCTAACAGTGTCGAGAATTGATGGCGTCCTTTTAATCCCTCTTTGTTTTGTTTTTGTAAGGCGCTTTGATTTTTGTCCATATATTTTTTCTTTTTCCTTTTCACATAGCAATATTTCAAGGCATTTTCTAAGTATATATATATGGCTCCCTTCCTCAGTGTCTGCACCGGCATCTCACTTCGATCCTCCGATCTCCACCAATGGCGTTCCCCCAATGGGCTATAACCTTAGCAATCGTGCTCGCCGCCGCCGTCGCGCTTATTCGGCGGAGACGAGGATGGACCGTTCTCAACCTGCCGCCGGGCCCCCGGCCGTGGCCCATCATCGGCAACCTCAACCTCATCGGCAGCCTACCCTTCCGCTCCCTCCACGATCTATCCAAAAAGTACGGTCCCCTCATGTCCCTCCGCTTCGGGTCCTTTCCTGTCGTCGTCGGATCCTCCGTCTCCATGGCCAAGTTCTTCCTCAAGACTCACGACATCTCCTTTGCGTCCCGCCCCCAAACCGCCGCCGGCGAGTACACCACCTACAACTACTCCGACATCACCTGGTCTCCCTACGGCCCTTACTGGCGCCAGGCCCGCAAGATATGCCTCCTGGAGCTTTTCAGCGCCAAGCGTCTCGACTCCTACGAGTACATCCGGGTGGAGGAGGTGCGAGCCCTGAATCGCGCCCTGTTCGCCGCCGCCTCCTCTGCCTCTCCTGTCCTCCTCAAGGACCACCTCTCCACCGTCAGCCTCAGCGTCATCACCCGCATGGTTCTGGGGAAGAAGTACTTCGACCCGACGGTGGAGAGCGCGATCGTGTCGCCGGAGGAGTTCAAGGAGATGATCGACGAATTGTTTCTGCTGAACGGTGTGATGAACATTGGGGATTCGATCCCCTGGCTGAATTTCTTGGATCTCCAAGGATATATCGGGCGGATGAAGAAGCTGAGCCGCAAGTTCGATAGGTTCCTGGAGCACGTTCTCGACGAGCACAACGAGCGGCGCCGGCGCGAGGGTACGGAGTTCGTGGCCAAGGACATGGTCGATGTGCTCCTGCAACTCGCCGATGATCCCAATTTGGAGGTCAAACTTGAGAGGCACGGCGTCAAGGCATTCACCCAGGTGCACGGAATCTCAGTTTCTTTACCGAGTATCTTTAATCTAGACGTCAATTTTCAACCAATTAAATCCGGAGAAGAAATGGCTCGCAAATCATCAACAAAATCTTTGAAATTTTTCAATATTCCAAACTCCTATTTGTGACTAGAAACGAACACTATTTGATATTTGAACAAAATTGTAGGATATAATTGCCGGTGGCACAGATACCTCAGCGGTATCTTTGGAGTGGGCCTTCTCGGAGCTCTTGCGTCGTCCCGAGGTGTTTGAGAAGGCGTCGGAGGAGCTGGACCACGTCGTTGGCCGCGGACGGTGGGTTGAGGAGCGCGACATCCCCAGCCTACCCTACATCCAGGCGATCGTGAAGGAGACGATGCGGCTCCACCCGGTGGCGCCGCTGCTGATTCCTCGCATCTCCCGCGAGCAGACCACCGTCGACGGCTACAATATCCCCGCTGGTACGCGGGTGCTGGTGAGCGTGTGGGCCATCGGGCGGGACCCGACGGTGTGGGACCATCCGGAGGAATTCCGGCCTGAGCGGTTCGAGGGTAGAACGCTGGACGTTAAAGGGCATGATTACGAGCTGCTGCCCTTTGGCGCCGGCCGGCGGATGTGCCCCGGTTACAACCTCGGGCTCAAGGTCATCCAGCTCAGTCTCGCCAATCTGGTGCACGGGTTCCGTTGGAATCTGCCTGCGGGGATGAAGGCGGAGGAGCTGAGTATGGAGGAGATATTTGGGCTGTCGACGCCGAAAAAAGAACCGCTGCTTGTGGTGGTGGAGCCGAAGCTCCCGGTTCACCTTTATTGACAGTTATTATATATATATATATAAAATAAGAATGTTCTTCGCGAGCAATTTTATGTGAAGCAATTCCAAAAATAATAATAATAATAAAGTATGGGCTTTTGCTTAAAAATTATTATTATTTATGAGCTTTTGTTATTATTATTATTATTATTTTAAAAAATAACTTTCAGTGTTTGACTGTTTTATCAAAAGGTAGTTTGTTCTCCAAATTAAAGCTAATTGTTAGACTTAACTTACATTGTAAAATTAAAAAAATATTTTATATCTAATTTTAAGATATTTAATTAAAATTTTGACATGTTTTGTTGAATATTTTTCCTTTTAGGTCAAGAGATATCTCCTATGTATATTCTCCAAATAAAAGAATATTGGCAAGCTCTATTGGCTGCTGATCTATTGTTCTCTCTTCTTCATAGTGGGCCGGGCAACAGAGGAAGAACTTCCTGTTTTGCAATATGAAATGTCTATGTTTACATATATTGCTCCTCCTTAAATTATTATATATTTTGTTATATATATATATATATATATATATATATATATATATATATATATATATATATATATATATATATTATCCTGCGGTACACATCTGCGCGGATCGGTGCAGTGGATCGATCCAGCAGGCGCAAGAAGACGAAACGGGGTTGGCGCGAGAAGACGAAGCGAGGCTGGCGCGAGAAGACGAAGCGGGGCGGTCGCGGAGCAGCCAATTCTGGCCGCGATCCGGGCGGAATTTGCTCGCAGTCGATTGACACTTACTATTTCTTGAATGTTATCCCGCCCAGGTCTTTGATCTTTCAGCGACGCCACCTACGCATTTTGTTCGTTATGGTTTAATTTGCTTAGAGAATTTGGCATCTCTGGGTGATGATTGTACAAAGGACATCCGTGCAAATATAATAATATATGGATGTTTATATATATATATATATATATATATATATATATATATATATATATATATATATATATATATATATATATATATATATATATATATATAATTTTCTAATTTAAAAAATAAGGGTATTTTTGTAACTTTATCTATTTAACCTTCATTCCATTTCCTTTCCTCCCAAACAAAGTAACACATGTTACGTTAATGAACCTTCCATCCCTCCCAAACAAGGAGAAGTTAAATATTTTACTTCTCCTCACTTCCCTTCCCTTCCCCTCCCTTCCCCTTCCGTTAATGAACTTTCCCTCACTTCATCCAAATAGAGGGTTAGTTGAATTCCAAATCAAATTATTTTAAAACTTAATTAAAAATTATTTTAAAACTTAATTAAAAATTATTTTAAAACTTAATTAAAAAACACTTTAAAAACTTAATTAAAAATTAATTAAAAATTATTTTAAAACTTAATTAAAAAATTATTATTGTAAAACTTAATTAAAAATTATTTTAAAACTTAATTAAAAATGATTTTAAAAACTTAATTAAAAATTATTTTAAAACTTATTTAAAAATGATTTTAAAACTTATTTAAAAATTATTGCAAAACTTAATTAAAAATTATTTTAAACCCCAATCATTTTAAAACTTAATTAAAAAAGATTTTAAAACTTATTTAAAAATTATTTTAAAACTTAATTATTTTAAAACTTATTTAAAAATTATTTTAAAACTTATTTAAAAATTATTTTAAAACTTAATTATTTTAAAACTTATTTAAAAATTATTTTAAAGCTTAATTAAAAATTATTTTGAAACTTAATTATTTTAAAACTTATTTTAAAAATTAATTATTTCCTGTAGAATAATTTTAACTTAAAAAAAAGGGGGGTTCCGTCGACCGAAAAAAATCTATCGGTCGACCGAACCTTTGTTCAAACGGTCAATACTAATCAATTATTCGATTGACCGAACAAGTAATTAATCGGTCGTCCGGACTAATAAATCCTTATTCATTCACCTACTGTGCACCTACCTTGTATGTGTGCCGAAGTTAGTATATCGGTCGACCGAACATTGACTCTCAGGTTAAAAAGGACGAGGATTTAAAGGGGTCGACCAAACTTAATTAAAAATTATTTTAAAACCCAATCATTTTAAAACTTAATTAAAAAGATTTTAAAACTTATTTTAGAACTTAATTATTTTAAAACTTATTTAAAAAATTATTTTAAAACTTATTTAAAAATTATTTTAAAACTTAATTAAAAATTATTTTGAAACTTAATTATTTTAAAACTTATTTTAAAAATTAATTATTTCCTGTAGAATAATTTTAACTTAAAAAAAGGGGGGTTCCGTCGACCGAAAAAAATCTATCGGTCGACCAAACCTTTGTTCAAACGGTCAATACTAATCAATTATTCGATCGACCGAACAAGTAATTAATCGGTCGTCCGAACTAATAATTCCTTATCCATTCACCTACTCTTCACCTACCCTGTATGTGTGCCGAAGTTAATATATCGGTCGACCGAACATTGACTCTCGGGTTAAAAAGGACGAGGATTTAAAGGGATCGATCGACCGAACCCTTTATCAGTCGACCGATCAACCTCTATAAATACAGGTTTCGGCAAGCCGAAAGCCTCATCCCCCAAATCTCCTTTTTCTTTGCTTTCCTCCTTGCATTATAAGTTCTTTTCGCCGGTTTCAGTTTGTCTAGCAGGCCGACAATGCCTCGATAACCATTTCTTTGTTCTAATTCTTCTAAATACTTATGCACAATTATTTATTGCTATTATATATATATATAGTGAAAAAAGTAGAGCTATTGTGCAACGAGAGACTAGTTCTTTTAATCCCAGTCAGGACCCTAGGTTTTCTTTTGAGGAGTTAAGACAATCTTTTCCAAATAAAAAATTTAAGGTGATAGGTACTCGTTATCTAGATCTCCAATTCTACCAAACTTTTTGTCCTGAAGCCATAGAGATCAATCAGCACTATCAACTAGATAGCATTATCTTTTGCAAGCATGCATACAATCCTATCCTCTGTTCCGAATTTTATCACAACTTGTGTGAACTTGATCCTCATCACTATAGGACTAGGGTCGCTACCAGAGAGATGCTATTTGATCTAGATATGTTTCTTCGGTTTTTACGAATACGACCCTCAGTTAACCGTATCTTTTCAATGCTTCTCTTCCAAATCCATTACCTACTCCGTTTGCACATCTTACTCTTGATCTTATGTATGCCGACTTCTTTGAAGGACCACGCCCTAAAAAAATGTCTACTGTACCCCTTAGTTCGATAGATAATGCTTTTTATAAGATGGTTGTTTCCTGCGTTCATCCCCTGACATCTAGAGATCAAGGTGTTTTACGACCAGTTCATCATTTTCTAATGTATGCATTACACCATAGACTAGATTTTGACTTAGGTCACTGGGTATTTCGGTCCATTATCTATTATTCGGGGTATAGCACCTCAAATAAAGTTCATATGATCCAGTGTCATGTTATTACTGCCTATATTGCTTCTTTGAGTGTGGGAGTTCATCGGGGTGAGTTGATTGAGTTATCTGATTTTGATCTTGTCGGAATTAGGCAGTTGTCCTTAGCTGGAATTAAGACTAGCGCTGAGGGTCTGGTGTATAAACGGTCTCATCCATACTACGCACCACCGACTGTTGAAGAACCCATTGCTGAAGATGATCCGGTCCAAGCAGTTGTGCCTCCTCAGGTGTTTATTAATCCAGGATTTGCCATGACGCCTTACTTTGATTTTCCTCAGAGCAGTTCATATGCTCTACCTCCTCAGCCTAGTGACTTTTTTACCCATCCGCGTAATGATATTTTTAGTCGATTTAACTCCTTAGAGAGAAAGATGGATGATCAGTACAGCTCTCTTCAGGGTCAAATTGCAGATTTTCGTCAAGAGATGATGGATCGTACTGATGCTTTAGAAAGGAGCAGAGGCGGATGTTTGACTATTTTCGAGATGATGAGAATGAGGAGGAGTGATTTTAGGACTTATTACTTATGACTTATTGTATCTATTGACTTAGATTATGACTAAGTTTGATCTTAAGTACTTTTCAGTTATTAATGTCTTTTGGTATATTTTATAGAGTAAGTTCTTTTATTTTTGAAAATTATTACTTAGTTTATTTTTTAAAATTATTTTTGTAAAAATCCCTCTTTCAAAATTTTGGTTTTCAAATTTTTTTTCATTTTCTAGAGTAGCCTAGGTTCTAAGGTAGAACTGCATGTTCCTATAGTTCTAGGAGCCAGCATCTCACAAGCACAGTAGGATTCCTTGCTTGATAACTTAGAATGGGTGAGATGCTTAGGACCTAGCCAAAGATTTCAGATGCTTATGTCAGTGCATCGTTATAAATCTGGACTTTAAACAACATACATGAATCAATTTGAGTTGGCTAGCAAGTAAAAACCTAATTAGTATTAAAATACTCAAATTGACCAACCTAAGTCTATTGCTATTATCTTATGGTTGTTAGCTTTGTACAAAGGTTGGACATTTCATCATAAGGACATTTTTCCTTAATCTTTTTTCCCATGCTTGGACTTTTAGGTTGTAATCAATTCTAGGGGGAGCCTTGAACTATGCATTTTTCACATTTTTATCCTAATTTCAAAATTTTTAAATCCTAATTTTTATTTTTCATAATATTTATATTTTTACACTTAGTAAAATTCTTTCATATTTTTCGATTTTTAAAAATGTTCAAAATTATTTTTGAAACATCTTTTTATGTTTAAATTAAAAACAAAAAAAATTACAAAATTCTTATTTTTCATATTTTTAGACTTTTAAATTTTTTTATCTTTGCAAAATTCAGGTAAAATATTTTTCTGAAAACTTTTTAAGTTGTTAATATTTTCAAACATTTGAACCAAAACGTTTTACTTACTTGTTTGCTTTTAGAAATTTTAATTTAGTAAAATTTTTGCTATTTTTCAAAATAACTATTTAACTTAGGGAAATTATTCTTTTCAAAATTATTTTAACTTAGTAAAAATTTTCAAATTTTTTTTAGCTTTTTAACTTAGTTAAAAATATTTTTGAATATCATAATTAACTTTTTTCATTTCAAGTAATTTTTGAACACTTAGTTAAAATTGTTATACATTTCAACCCTTCTGGTTTGTTGGTCTTCCCCTATTTTTGATGTGTGTCAAAGGGGGAGAGATAGTGAATTCAGGGGGAGTTGTTTAACTCAGGGGGAGTATTAAAAGTTAAAAGTTAAATTGCTTGTTTATTTAATTATTGATTGTTGCATATTTTTAACTTAACTTTGAACCTTGGTTGCCAAACATAAAAAAGGGAGAGATTGTTGGTGCAAGTTGTACCAAAATCAAACCTAAGTTTTGATGTTGTCAAAGGTTCAAGTTAAGTCTTGTTATGATCTAACAAGTTGACTGAGTGTACAGGATGTTTACTTAATCGGGAAAGACCTAGTTGGAGGCTAGGCAGGAGAAATCTTAGTAGATCGTGGAACCCAGGTGCAAGTCCAAGTAGGTCGAGGAGACCCGAAGCTTGGCAGTGTGATCGAGAGATCTGGAGGACCGAAGATCAAGAGAAAAGTCCTGGGGAGCCGATCAAGGCTGAGTAAAAAGTCCAAACTAGATATGGAGGATCAAAGTTTGGCAAGTAGGTTGAGGTAAACAAACTGGAGGAGCGACAGTGAGGTCGGATTCCCGAAGGGAACAACCTTAGGTCGTTGATCCAACTGAAGAAACCGGGAAGGTTTCCAAGTTAAGATCAAGACAGTTCTACTGTCTTTCATATTACTCTTGCTTTATTATTGTTCTAACATCTGTTTTGCAGGAGATTTTTTTTTGTCTTAATACTAGTTTGCAGATCCGGCTAGATCGATCGACCAAACAGTAGTATCGGTCGACCGAACCAGGCAAAATCAGAACAACATTCATATTAGACCAGAACAGATCCGATCAAAGTTTGATCGGTCGATCGAACAGTAAGATCCGTCGACCGATCCATGGTGACTCAGCACTGGCCAGCTCAATAGCACCGATCAGCAGAAGAAGGAAAAAAAGGTTGATCGATCGACCGAACCAGAGGACCGGTTGATCGATCCAATCAGCATTAAATACAACATTAAAAGAAGATCTCAGCTAATTGTGACAAACAGGGAAAAGATCCTGTTCGATCGACCGAAAGGCATGATCGGTCGACCGAACCCTTAAAGGGCATTGATTGTCAGAGATCGAGCCAGCATCAGACTCCAACCAGGAAGGAAGGGAGCGGGTTCGGTCGACCGAACAGAGGGATCGGTCGACCGAACAGAGGGATCGGTCGACCGAACGCCCAAGGCACCTATAAAATGAGGCTCGAAGTCTGAGTCCAGAACAACTCTTCTGATCATCTAAAAAGCTCTTCTTCACGTACAGATTGTGCTACACATCTTCAACAGCTCAGCAAGTCACTCCATCCGGAAGTACCGACCAAGCTACATCCTATGTATACGATTGTCGGTATATTTATTTTCATATTGCACTTAAATTAAAATAAGATAGTAGGAGTGTTACTATCTTATTTCATTGTACTTGTACGATCTGCTTCTTTCCGAAGATTTTGGGAAGAAGGGTTTCAGTGCTTTGCCCATCGGTGCGGTCGAGGACCGCGGGCCTTCGAGTAGGAGTCGAGCTAGGTTCCAAACGAAGTAAACGACATTGTCTCTTTTTTTATTTTCGCTGCACGATTCTGATTTAAAAAGTAAAAGAAGAGTTTTAAAAGAAGCGATATTCACCCCGGCTCACATCTGATCTATCAGAAGTTTCATGATAAATTGCTTTCAATGTTGTTCATCTTCACAACATATTCAGTAACAAAGATGAGGTATTATTCTAGGCAATTAATCTCCTAGATTGCTATGAAGCATTCCTGAAAGTTCTGTTCTTGAATTAAAGGAACATGATGTCATTTGCTTAAATGCCTAAGTCTCCAAACTTATTGATGTTTGTGAGATAGATAAATTTGTTTTGTTGCAAAATTATGATATGTAGAAATGCTTTTCAGATTTTGAATAACTTTTTGGTCTTTGATAACTGATCACTTTGAACTTTTTTGTTAATTAAATGGAGTTTAGCTGCTTTAATGATTGCATTGACATTTTATTTGTTTACTAACATTAGAATTAGACGACCATTTAGCACACTATTAGCATCATATTAATGATTAATCTAATCTAAAAAGATCATAATCATGAAAATTTATTGAAGAACTTATTGAAGGATCTAATTGCTGGCTGAAAGGGCCATGTTTGCAAGATACATTTATTGGCATTTTGTGAAAATTCAGAAGTTAATTATTTTTGGTATTTATAGCATTAAGCGCTTGATTGAAAATCAAAGAAAATTATTTTTGGTAATCTATGCCACCTAAGTTTAGCTATTCATTTTCTTCATTACAGTTATACTCTAGCAATTGTTGCATATCTGTTGTTTGGAGGTTATAGTCAAGTGAAATACCTCATATTTTCTATTTGTTAACAATATGGAAGCAATCATTGTAATTAATTTGTGTCAACCTATCATCTTTGCAATCTGTTAATATAAGGCTCAACTTAGCATCTAACCTTAGTTATTTGTTAATCCGCTAGCCTTAGCATCTAATTGAAGGATGATAAGGCTCAACTTGCTTCTATTCAATTTTGCAGCAAAACAAACCTTCGTTAAGTTTGTATATCTTTTAGTGATTGATGCTTCAAATTCAATCCTATTAGAACCATCCTTTCTCATCAACAACAATTGCAGTCTCTCCTTATTGACAGTCATTCAGCTATAAACAGACAAGAAAATACATTCATTAATGACCCTTGAGCAAACAAAAACTTAGCATATTAAAGTAGCAAGTAAGTAGGCGTTAGTCTGCCACTGCAACATTGTCTTCGATATCCAGAATAGAGACGAAAACATGATTAACGAAACTAGAAAAAGTATCACCAACGAAGAATAATACTATGGCTAAAAGAGCGGTAGTAATCTATAGGAAGGAACAAGACCGATATTTATAGACTACTTATGCACATCGGTGAGCTTGTGAACCTGGCAAATAACATGCGACAGGCGAAAAAATGCAGACACCGAGGCACTGCTTGTTGCTGTGGCCGACCCAGGCATAGGGCAGCATGTGACCGACGAGGGAAGGGAAGGGAAGGTGAAGTAGTGGAAGCCACAGGTGGCCATGCGGCGGTAGATGTGGGAGGGAGGCCTCGGCCACGACGGCGGCAGATGTTGGTACCGGTCTGGGCGGGCCGCCACTGTGGATCACCACTGAGCAACGGATGGAGGTGGACTGGAAGGATTAGAAAGCGAGAAGAGGAAGTCGCGCAGCAGGGCTTGTTGGGCGGCAGTCCAAGGTCCGTACCAAACGAGGTAGAGGCTGATTGGGGACAAGGGGGAGCCACGCGCTCGGATAGCTGATGGAAGTCAAGAAGAAAAAAATCTGAAGTTCATATTGAGAAAAAGAAAAAAAAAATATTAGAGAAGGAGGGAGCAGCCCGGATGATGGTGTTGACGTAGCCCATAGTCTGAGTAGATCACCTAGGCTGACTCCTCTAGTGATTGGGGAGGAGAGCCCTGGCGCGGCTAGATTTGATGCTTCCAGACAAACAGAGGTGCTGGTAGGTGTTGGAAAAATGTGAATGTAACACGATTTATGAGTATTAGTGAGTGGCATTCCGACTAATCAATAGTGTATCAAGAAGGATGAATCCAAGCCGAGTTGGACCTTTTCTATAAGACTCGCGAGGCAGCCGCCTCACGGACCGGCTTAAGAAGGGGCCTAAAAAAATTATACTTATCAAAATATAGAACTCCTGCGAATCCATATGAAGCACGACTCTTAAAAGATGCTTAAAGTTATCGCTCGTATATCTTCCTTTATCTCTACCGCAAGAAGAATAGTCACGTTGATCTCTCCAACAATCAAAGTTTTGTTGATCTCTTCCTCTCTTCGAGGAACAGAACCTTTAAAAACGATAACTTTTTTTTTTATTTTTATATATCATGCAAATGCTGCTCATTTTTTTTCTCTGTCTCTTGAATTTTTTATCATTAATCTTATGAATTCTTATTTAATTTAGTAACCTTTCATCTTTTGTTAAAGATAACGCTATCGAAATACTAACGCGGCTTGATTTTAAATATGTCAATGATAGTTGAACTTAATTACTTATAGGAAAATTATGTTAATTGACATACAATTTCTCTAGTTTTTATTATTTTCAACTTTTTTTTGTTGAATGTTTTCAATGTTCAAGCCCTCAATGAACATTTTGTTTAAGTCCGCCATAGTTTTAAGATTAGATAAAAATATGATATAATTTAGCATGTTGATATTTACATATATTATGATTTAGTGAATTATTTTTCCTATATTTAAATGTTGAAACTATTTTAATCTATGAATTGTCGATGCAGACTAATATTTAGGCTTTTAGTAAACATGTCTCTTATAAGAAAACAATTGTTTGGAGCAGGAAAAAGGAAGAAAAAACAAAAGGAAGAAGTTTTAATTCAAAGTCAATCAAAAAGTCTTTATAAGTATTTCACTAGCAGCCAAAAAATAAAGCAAACAGAAGTAGTAGAACAAGTGAATCAAGATGATACTGATAATAAATTGAATGATCAGGAACATAGTGAATTGAATGAACTTCACAATGAGGATTCAAAATAATCTGAAAATGATAAAGGTGAAGTCAGTATGCCTAAAAATGACAGTGAAGTAGATATAAATCAAGAGATCTTGTTGCCTTTAAATGTTGATGATCTAGAAAATTGAGATAAAATTTAAAATATTAGGGACTTTCTAGTTGAAAGAGTTCCTAGAAAAGATAATGGTATTTTGTTTCCTCTTAATAACATCGGAAGACACTTCAATCCATCACATTATAAGAGGTAATTGTCAAATGATAGAAAATTGACAGAAAATGGTTAGTGTATTCTATTTATATGGACAAGATCTTCTGTTTTTGTTGCAAGATATTCAAGACTCAAAGAACCATAATGAAACTGTTGGTTGGTCCTAGGAAGATCATACCGGCTCCACTGTATAAAAATTTTGTACAAGTGTCGAACCTTTCCTAAACAACCTATTGTGTTATTTAGAAATTAAATTAGGAATCGCAAACAGAATTTAACATTATTGATTACAAATTTAACTTATCCATTCTTAATGGTTTAGATTTGGATCGCAAACGATGCTTAACATTATTGATCCAAATCCACCTATGTTATAAATTTAATTAAATATTAATTTCCAAAATTAACTTCCAGGACTGCATGGCGATGCACTAGTCCTTCTTGGGTATGGGATCATCTACCACCGCCTAGACAAAGCCTTTTAAGGAAAGCTAATATTTAATTTCCTTATATAACTCTAGGTTTAACCAAAAAGAACGATCGAATCACAAATTCGAAAAATAAAAAAAAAACATAAATTCGAATCACAAATTCGAAACTCTAGAATCATATGCCTCTTGTGTTTGAAATTCATACAAAAAAAAACTAGCATGTTGCGGAAAATGATTACTAGTTATACCTTTTCTTTGTATGCTAATAACCTCGAGATCTTCTGCCATATTCCTCGCCTTCTCTTGGACGTCGTGTGGGCGACGATCCTCCAAGATGAACACCACCCAAAAGCTCCTTCCTCCTTCTCTAAAATCTGGCCACCACCACCACAAAGAAATAAAAGAGAGCAAGGGGAAAGGAAATGGGAGAGGGTCGGCCACAAAAGGGAGCACAAGCAAGAGAATAAGAATTAATACATCATGAGGTCTCTCCTCTCCTTCTTTTATAATACTTGCCCAAGGCAAATAAGGAATGATTTTTATAAAAATTAAAATCTTCCTCTTATTTTTTCCTTTCCTCCTTTTTAATTCCTTTTTTCTCCTCTTGAATGAATGGTTGATTGGCCGACCCCTTGCTTGGGCACCATGCAAGGGTGGCCGGCCCTTAAAAGAAAAAATAATCTTGTAAAAATTTTATAAGCAAAGAAGGAAAGCTCTTATAAAATTTTACAAGCTCTCTTTTAAATTCCTAATGTGGATTTTAAAAAAGGAAAATTTTAAACCAAGTTTTAAAATTTAAAACTTCTCATTTAAAATTTCCTTTTTTAACATGGTTACAAAAAATGGAAAGTTTTAAAACTAAAACTCTCTTTTTAAACTCCATGTGGATGGTTAAAAAAAGGAAAGTTTTAAAACTTTCTTTTAAACCATGTGACTTAATTCAAATAAGGAAAGTTTTTATAAATTTAAACTCCCTCTTTTAAAACTTGTAGTTATCTAAAAAGAGAAGATTTTAAAAATTCAAAACACCCCTCATAGTTTGAATTATGGTGGTTGGCCCCTTCTTGCTTGGGCACCAAGCAAAGGGCCGACCCCATGGCTTGGTCACCAAGTCATGGGTCGGCCCCCTTCTTGGACACCAAGATGGCTTTTCATGAGTGGATATGAGGCATTAATGAGGCTACGACAGGACTTAGAGGAGAAATTGATTTTGGCCTCCTGACGAGCTTGAGTATCCCGTGTTCGCCCCGAACACACAACTCAAGTTCATCAATAATAACTCATTCCACTAGAGAGTTATTATTGCACTACCGCACCAATCCCAAATTACATTATGGGCTCTTTCTTATCATGAGTGTGTTAGTCTCCCTGTGTTTAAGATATCAAATGTCCATTAATTTAATTGAGTTACTGATAACTCGCTTTAATTAATATTTTAGTCCAAGAATAGTACCACTCAACTTTATCGTCATGTCGGACTAAGTCCATCTGCAGGGTTTAACATGACAATCCTTATGAGCTCTTGGGGACATTCTCAACCTAGATTACTAGGACACAGTTTCTTTCTATAATCAACAACACACACTATAAGTAATATCATTTCCCAACTTATCGAGTATATTGATTTATCGAGCTAAATCTCACCCTTTGATAAGTTAAAGAAATAAATACTAAATATATGTGCTTGTTATTATATTAGGATTAAGAGCACATATTTACATAATAACTAAGGTATTGTTTTTTTATTAAGTCAGTATAAAAAGAACTTACCTTAAATGGTCCTGCTCAATACACTCAGAATGTACTAGTGTAATATATTAGTCAAGATAAATTAATACCTAATTACACTACGACTATTCCAATGGTTTGTTCCTTTCCATCTTAGTCCTGAGCTACTATTTATAATTTATAAAGAACCGATAACATAATCTTCTGTGTGTGACACCACACACCATGTTATCTACAATATAAATTAATTGAACAACTACACTTAGCATATAAATGTAAACATTTTTTTACCAATGTGATTCTTTATTTCAAAATAAATGTTTACAAAAGCTAGGCTTTTAGTATAACTCTAATAATCTCCCACTTATACTAAAAGACTAAGCTGCCATATCTGCTGCCATACATCTGATTCTCATCCCCTCCACATGCCGATCAAAAGCTTTTACCGGAAGGGCCTTAGTGAAAGGATCTGCCAGGTTATCTGCTTATGCAATCTTGGCGACTAACTTCTCCTCGCTTGACGATGTCTTGTATCAGGTAGTACTTGCGCTCTATATGTTTACTCGCCTTATGGACTCGTGGTTCCTTCGAGTTTGCAACTGCACCGCTATTATCACAATAAATTGTGATAATTTTGGGCAAACCAGGAATCACATCTAAGTCCATTAGGAAGCTCCTAAGGCATACAGCTTCTTTTGCTGCCTCAGAGGCTGCCACATACTCAGCTTCCATGGTTGAGTCTGAAACACATTTTTGCTTAACACTCCTCCACGCAATGGCTCCACCTTCTAAAGTAAACACAGGCTAATGTAGACTTACTATTGTCCCTATGTGATTGGAAATCTGAATCCGTGTAACCCACAGAGAGCATATCTTCTGCTTGGTAAACTAGCATATAATCTCTAGTCCTTCTCAGGTACTTCAATATATGTTTTACATCAGTCCAATGTCCTTGTCCAGGGTTACTTTGATATCTGCTAACCATGCCCACGGCAAAATAGATATCCCGTCTCGTACACAACATTGCATACATTAAGCTTCCCACAGCCGAAGCATAAGGAACTGCCTTCATGTCCTCCATCTCCTTTGATGTCTTCGGAGACATCTCTTTAGATAAAACTACTCTATGCCTTAACTTAACTTGGGTTGCTCACATCAAAAAGGGGGAGATTGTTGGTACCCCAAGATTGTCTTGATATGATCAAACAAGTTAAGTTAGGTCCTGTCGTGTTTAACCCTGTGTTTAAGTGTGCAGAAATTTAGGAGCACAGAAAGTCGAGCAAAAGATGAAACTAGTGAGAAGGACGACATGGAAGAGAGCCGATGGGCTCGGTGTGTATGAGGGACGAGGTGTTGCGGAAGAGTACATCGGCAGACGAGAAGGAACGTGTGATGTTTCCGAGGGACGAGAAGCTAGAGCGAAAAATTGCTCCGGGAGCAAAAGACGCAACTAGCGAGAAGGACGACACGGGAGAGAGTCGATGGGCTCGGTGCGTTCGAGGGACGAAGCTGCAGAAGAGTACGCTGGCGGACGAGAAGGAAGCATGCGACGATTCCAAGGGACGAAAAGCCGGAACGGAAGGTTGCTCGAGGAGAAGACCGGAAGTTGAGTTCGGGTGAGTGCTATTTCAGATGGCCGAAATTACCCAAGCGAGCAGAGCCGGAGCGGAAGACCTAGACCGAGACGAGTAGCATCGGAGCAGAGAGGCCAGACCGAAAAAGTCAACATTGTTAACTTTAAGGGTTCGGGCACCCAGAATCAGTCTCGATTGATATGTACACTACGATACGCATTTCGTCGTTATTTCATCGCAATATACCTCTAGTGACGAAATATTTTTGTCACTATTTGGGGCATTTTGTGTGTGTGTGTGTGTTTGTTTGTTGTACTGCTTGACTCACACCGTCACACGGATGTCAATTGAAGAGAGATTCTAATAGCCTTCAGAGTAGCATTATCGTCAACATCATGGCATCTTGAGATCTAGATGGAATGGAGCCCAACTTGAATGGAAGAACTAAAGTTTATCTAAGGAATGATGGCGCAATGAATTAGTCCAAGAAAACTAGATCTCCCGTTAAGACTTAGAGAAGATCAAATACCCATCCCCGATTCAAAATCCACCATATAATGATGACAAAAGGTGAATACGTTCGCCTCCAGCATGAGACAGTGCCACTACCAACCCGTCCTAGGACCAACACGGTGGAATTAAATCACGGGCGGCTACTAACCTTTGAAATAGTGACCTTAGCTTTGTCGAGATTTAAACCTTAGACCTCATGATAGCAACACCTTATGTGTTAGTCACTAGACCATCCCGAGAGAACACCCAAAGAGTATATGATGACGTGACTAAACCTCATTGCATTTATTATACCTTCCTAGTTTGCATAATATGTCTTCAACAAATGCAATTGTCTCTATCTGTTAATGTTGGAAAATTTATAATCTAAATTGAGGATCAGTAACGTCAAACATGGAGAGTGGGCATCCGTGAAGAAACAAAAAGCTTTCTCATGGAGCATAATTCAACTCAGAAATAAAAGGTCCGACTGCATGAAATATATACATCTCTTAAATGGTCTGTCAAATTAATATATATTTTTTACAAATTATTATTTCAATTCACAAATGATGTTATTATCTTGAGTTAAAATTTAAAAATTAATTATAATAATATATATTTTTTTAATTATTATAAAAAATCAAGTTGTATTCAGGTCACTGCTCTCGGTGCCCAACCTGTATGCTGTCTTTTGCCGCCCATTTGGTACTACTATTTAGAATAGCTGATCCGACAAAAAAAAAAAATATATCAATGAAATATGAAATAACCTAGGTGTCATATTTCTATCTTTCATTCACCCGGGATGATCAATCTAGTCCTATGAAATTTTTCCATCGACCAACCAATAAATCCGGAAAGCATATATGAACCACGGAGAACGGCCAAACATCACGAATGATTCAAGCCCTACATGCATTTATTTGCACTGTGTAATAATCAAATCTTCATTGTTTGGAAAATCAGTCGTCTGCTTACTATCGCACCAAGGAGAGACAAACTAAAAATATCACCATCGAACAATAAAATCTCCGAGTTATTCTACACGACACAATGGAAAACTAGCTTCACAGATAAAGAATCAGGCAAAATTTATAGCAAATGCAGCAAGTAATCAGACAGGAAGAGAGACTGCGAAAGATGGTGTTGAATGGGGGTTTGAACTATCCGTTTAATTTTCCGTATCCCGTGTCAAAGTTTCTCAGCATCACTGTCTAAACCCTGCATAAGTAATAAGAAGGATTTCCAACTTAGCCGCACTTGATGCACGTGCACTAACAATTGGCAAGTTTTTAGTTGGCTTGGAGAAAGAAAGGGAAAAAAAAAATAGGTTGCTTAAATGAGAGCATTAAGTTGAAAACAATGTGTCTCAACCCAAGAAAAAAGAATTAATCCGTAAATTTGTCTGACCTAATTATTGATGTTTATGTTTAAATTAAAAATAATTTACTCGTCTATACTTATAAAAAAATTATTAGTGCAAGATTTTATCTGTGAGAGCAAACTAGGGTATCAATTCATAATCTCCTATGCTTTAAGGTTTTGCACCTCAAACCTAAAATCTAGATCATAATTTAGAATCAATTTTAATCATAGTATGTGAACGTAATGGGCTATACCATCACAATATAGTTTGGAATATCTTACCGAGCATTGGATTAGGTCAGTTCTAATACCAATTGTAAATATGTGAGAGAGCTAATATATTAACTTGTTGAAAACATTCACTAGCCTTCAATGTCTAATCTTAGCCTTTAATGTCTAAAGTTTAGGTTAATGGTATTTTACTCAATTAAACTTGTAAGTTTGTTCATATGACATGACTTTATATGAGACTAAAGTGAGGTGTCATATGAATTATATAAATAAATTCACTCATTACTTCAAGTAGTAAGCTAATGAACTTATGTAATTTCATCAGTATTTAGAACCCATATGTGGCTTAGTTGCATCTGTTAGCAGGAGCATAGCTGCATAGAACTATGTTTCCAAAGCAAAACCCATCATTTGACTCCTATAATGCAGAGTGAGGAAGAACAAAAAAACATTAGTTGAGAAAGATAACAACAAAGTTTAACTATGAACCTCCAAATGAAGCACTAAAAGTTTCATGGGCATTCATTTCAACCGAATGCAACATTAAATGAACAACTTCACTGACTTTAAATGAGATGTTGAATGGGTACCATATGATAAACTATGATCCGTGATCTTGAAAGTTCCTTGCTCAAGCTGCATAAGCATGAGACTGACCACGTAGGACCATATATGGCATATGTAGTCTATATATTCGATTAAAAAATCCTTATTTGGTTCATTTGAACTATTTTAAACTAATCCAAAGTGACTTAAGTCCATGAGATGCCTTGTTTAGTAACTTGCAAGTGCTATAGTAAGTTTTTTTTCAAGTGATTAGATATTAATATTTAATCTCATGTCTGCACATAAGAGGCGTTTGCCTCCAAATATCATTTATGTCTTATGTAGTGGATAGACTGTGTACGACTAGTATATGCTTTTGAAACCTTGCTATGCTCATATCATCACTTTTGGTTGACTATACAAATCAGTACTTTCTCCATAGAACATTGTATTCCAATCACGGATAATAATAATTCTCTAACGAAGTAAACTGGAAGGATTCTGAAATTCTATATGCAATGCCTTACCGAGGTGCTGCCAATCTTACTGAACTCGCCATCCAAATCATCATTGCCATCATCTGTAACAGTGTATAAGTGTGAGCAGAAGTTGTAACCAGCAACTACATAACCTAGAATGACTGAATAATTCTAAAAAAGATCACACTAACAATCAAATAAATTAATTAGCAGAGAAGTATCTTAAGCATATCAAGATAAATGCTGGATTGAAAACAACCATAAACAAAAAACTGCATACCGAAACCCTCCTCATCGCTTCCAAGATCACCCAATAGAAACACATCCAAATCCTCGGGCATCTTTGAGGTGGAAGTCTTCTGCAGGTTTGTTTCCTTTGCTTGTGCTGTTGTAGATGGGAAGGTGGCAGGATTCTCCTTGACACTCTCTAATTGTTTTTGATCTGCTTTCTTCTTTGACTCCTCCATAAACGTCTTCTCATAGCTGTACACAATTCAGATAGTTTAGAGAGTTTGCTGCCAAGGGAATCACAATAATAAATACTATAGGCCCATCAGGATATCCAAATCAACCAATCCCATTTTCTACCGTCTTTTAATTTTCAGGTGAGGAGCGGGGGATGGGAGGGGTTCAATGATATTTAACTTGGTCAACCACTGCATATATGGCGATATGAGTCTTCTTTGGTCATGTCCATTTGCTCTCATATTATTCATGATTTTCTGAATTATGCAATAATGTATTTACACAAAAATAGTGAATGAAAGGGAATTAGAAACATCACTTTACTAGTGGGTTATTTTCTTTGTTGACAATAACAGACAAATATCTGAGTGAAATAATTTTGAATCCTCAAAACAAATTGTTTTTTTTTACCTTCTTCCTGAAACCCGGTTCAATTAGAAAGCATAGAGGGGCAGATTGATATGTAAGAGATACTTTGTTTTGGTATATTTGAGTTTGTTCAACATTAGTGGAAATAACTAGATGTCATAGTGTGCCGTCACTAGCATTTGGTATATTCTCATGTCTTATGACCATGCACATTCCCAAATTTCAATAGGATCACCAGATTTTTTTCAGAGAAGATACTTACGGAGCTACATGACTGTCTACAAGAGAGAAATAAATGTGCCAGAACTTTCTCTCTTTCATATAGCGCGGACATAGCTCATATCTGAACTTTGATATTTCCTGAAGAATAAAAGTAAATTTTCAATAAACTATTAAGAAAAGAAAGAATGTTTAGATAAAACTAGCTTAGAAAGATAGGTAATTGGTAAATCAAATGTATATTTTATTAAGAAAATATACTTGCATCTTCAAAAGGCAAAACCTAAAGCAAGAATAGCTGCCAAGACAAAAATGTCTAAAATCTGGACTATAAATATTAAAAAATTCTCATATTGTAGGGCCTGAGAAGAGTAATCAAAGAATGGATTATGTTCTTCCATAAGTAACTAGCAATAACTTTTGACAGTTTACAGCACAAGTCAAGAATTTTATAATTTGTGAAACAGTCTAGCAGTAATGATGAGAAAGGTTCATTAAACCTACAAAAGTTCAAGAAAGCAGCAATAGTAAAGTAGTGCATCCAATAAGAATGAATTGATAAGCATTTTGGAAAAGATACATTAGTAAATAGGTTAGATAAAATAGTTGAAGCTATCAGCAATATCATCTCTTATTCCAGTTCAGTCTTAGTCACTTTCTAGAAACAAGGAAAAGACTATCAAATTCCTTTCTAATGTTGATCCTGTATTTTTTATGGAGACATTTAAAGACAACCAATAGATTATTTAGTTAGAGCAATTGAATCAATCATAGAATTATAGTTGAAGGTGTAAGAAGTGGAGGGAGAGAATGACCACTCATGTTAATAAGGTAAAAGTAATTCAATTGGTTTGAATATTATTAGTGACATTGTCACGTAGAATCCAATAGAGGGAAAATAATATCCATGTGGCCAATCCCAAACAGTTGGGACTTACACAAGTTGATGATGATGAAATTACAGTAGCATCAAGGTCATATTGAGTATATACAACATCCTGTTGTGAGAAGTGTATGTGAATGTCTTGGAAGCACTAGGTGGCATTCAAAGGCACAACAAAAGAAATTTAAAAGAAGAAATAAGCAATAGTTGTTAGATACCTAATGAGTCAGTTTTTGCTGATAATTTTCTATATATACTGATGACTATCATTCATAACGCCCCAAATGTGTTTGCAAGAAAGTATTGTCATGCATATGAGAAAGACAGAACATCTGTTCAGTTTGGTTCAAAGATGAACAAAGTGATTATGCTAACTTTTGGAATAAGCAGAAATTGATAAAATGTGCAGTAGATGCTTGGACGTACTTGAGAGTATGTCACTGGGGAAGATCAAGTTTCTTAATCCATGGTCAAGGATCGATTAGATGTTCCATATTTAATTGTGTGCCAAGACGGAATCAGAAAAAGGACTTGAAATGATCAACTGAGTTGCAACTGCAACTTCAGATATATTTTCTAGTCAAATTAATCCATCTAATTTGATGCAACATATTATTCACATCTTTTTATTTCTATGCAGCAAGTAATATGAATTTACAAGCAGCAAAACATATGACTAAGGTTCAAAACAATTTCTAATCAATTGCATGCCACTTTGAACTTAAAAGATAATTCTTTTAGTTACACCCAATTTTGCATGTGCCACAAACAATTTAACTAATAGAATTCATTAGCTACATCATGCCTCATAAATAACTCATGAGAGATGCAGTGGTGATTATACTCCACTATAGCAAGGATCTCTTCAAATTTCAAATGCTAATCAGGAAACTATATCACATGCCATCCTGAAAGGTTTACACTGACTGATTGTGAACTTGACAACTAGCACACAATGTCATGGCAAAATTAGCCTCATTGAAAACATACCATTCCTACAATGGCAAATGCAGTGTGTTCGACAGTTGATTTGAGCAACCTATAGTCATGCCTCACCGGTATTTGTCCATCTAAACTTATCCTCCGTTGTGATTCATATATAATAAATTCTACCACTACATGGATTGATTATAGTCAAGATCACAGACAACGAAAAGTCATCCTCTAAAACTAACAATAGAGAAAGAGATGGGGGTCAATATATACCACTGTTGCAAAAAATGAGCAAGTGAAGATATAGGTTAATTTTTTTCTTTTAAAAAAATAAATATTACATATTCAAACACCTTCACTGTCGACAGGACGAGAGTAGCATGTCTTGCTTGCCATTCATTAAGATCTTGCCTTACATTTGATGCTGCGGGGATGGTCGATATGTCTGGTTCTGGTTCATCTACAAAAATAACAAAATGATATAATTAGATATATTCATTAAACTACAAAGACAAACTTTGAAACTAGCAACTGCAATATAAAGCAATTTCGCACGACAACAAAGTTCCTGAAACGCGTCAATGTAATAGCATAAGCGGCATTGCTAACAAACTTACAATAAACGATATTAAAGAATATCATTAAAAGTCAGTACGAAAAATGAAAGAATTCAATGGTTTCCAATACTTTGAAATTTGAAAGCAATGGATAAATTATAAAATCGAGTGACCATAGGATAACAGCGATCTAGCTAGTACCTTGCATGGGAAAATCCCTGAAAGTGCTAATCTGTAGCCCCTGAACGAACTCCTTCAGCTCCTGGGTCACCCCAAATCTGTCGAGATCCGAAGCAGGGTCGGGAGCAACAGCCGCGCTGGATCCCGGCACCAATGCGGATGCAATCGGGATGGGGATGTCGACGGCGATGCTCTTGATTTGGTCAGCGGCTCGGAGGGCCTCGGAACGGATCAGATCGGCCTTCTTGGCGGCCTCTGCAGCCATCTCCTTGGACTTCTTGGCCGTCTCGGAGACGAACTCCTGCGAGAACCTCGCGGCGCCCTGGGTCAGCTCCTGCGAGCGCTTGGCTGCCTCCTTGGAGATCTCCTGCGATCGCTTCGCCGCCTCCTCGGCGAAGACCTTCGCCTTCTGCCATAGATCCATGGCCGATCCCGGCGACCGCTTCCACTTCCAGAGCGCGAGTGAGACAAAAAATTTACTTTTATGATCGAGGAAGAGAGACAGTGTCGGATTCAATACAAAATCACGTTGCGAGATTGACTTTGCAATTCATGCTGACGGTGTCGATTTCATGCGCATAGAAACTCGAACGAACTCTCACATTTTGCCCCTCCTGTTTGCCATTCCACCCTCCAAGTTTTGTAATTTGTTCAAATAACGTACTTACAGTCTTACTTCTAGTACTTATAAAATGTAGGATAAACTTTACCTCTAAGACACTAGATTGAGTATTCATTTTTCAAATAACAAATATAAAGTTAAAAATAATAACAACAATAAATAATAATTAAATTTTTTTCTCAGTAAATGAGGTCGACTATATAAATTTTTTTATACGATTGACTATCTTCTATTATATCATCATCTATATTAAAATAAATTTTACCTTATTTTAGTTAACTAAATCTTTTCCTCATTTGACATACATGTTTAACATAATTTGATGTAAGTCTACATTATAAAAATGATATAAATATATATATATATATATAAAAGATCAACTATATAATAACAATTAAATAAATTATATCACTCATTTTACTAAAATCCTAACATGTATAGATACTTTTATGATTTTATTTTTAAGAACGTACTCCAATTAAAAAAAAAAAAAAGTTGCAAATGTTTCTTCAAAAGAAACCTCTACTTTTTTCATGTTTGGTGAGAAACCCTTTTGAGGTATCATTGCAACCCTCCCGATCGATTTGCTTCTCTTACTTGCAAGGGTTAGACTTTCCATGTAACTTCCAACGCTTCTTAGTTTTAGAGTGAATTTATTGTGTACGTTCATGACGTCCTTCCTAATTTTGGTGCCTTTCTAACTCATTCAATTTAGCTTTCAATTGAATCGTCAAAGGAATTTAGTCTATCTAATGATCATACTCTTATCTCTTATATATGCTATGCAATTCAGGGAGCTTTTGCTTTTTTAAAACTATTTTTTATAGAGATTATTTTAAAATTATTGAGAAGTCAAAGTATACAGTATGAGAAAATAGAAGTCAAAAATTAATATAGGGTCAAGTTTAAATACTTGATAAATAATTGATTCTAAGTTAAATTTTTAGTTAAATAACAACAATATTTTTAAACTATAGATAAATTAATTTTTTTAATTATCTAAATATAATTTTGATACACCATCAATAATAATATGTTTATATAATTTATTATTATATTTTAAATATTATACCAAAATTAAATTTTTATAACATGTTTGAAAAAAATATAAAATTAATAAAAAAATGACAAAATTTATATAAATACATAGAAATATGTATAAAAAATCTGAAAATACAAATTATATAAAAATATAAAATATTATTTGAAAAATAAATTCTTAATTAAATATGATTATTATTTTAAGTTAAAAATATAATGATAATTATGTAAAATGATAAATTTATTAAGAATATAAATATCAATTTTAAATTTTAAATTTTAAATTATAAATAAAAAATAAAAGTATAGAAGAAAAGAATAATATTAAATTTTTATTTAAGTTTTTGAGTAAAAGCTAGAATTAGTATTTCCATACTGTCTCTAGTCGCTTCTGCATTTCTTCTAATCAATTTATGATCAAGCTCGTCGGATCACCTTCGAGCGCTTGATCAACGGTCGTTATCAAAATGCATGCAGATTATCCTCGGACATATCCGGTAAAAAGCAGAAATGTAGTAGGCTATCCTGTAAAAAGTGGAAAAAAAAAATCAAACGAGAATTCGGGACACCGGAACACGCAGTCTATACGACATCGACGCCCCCCGGGCCAACCGATCAGATCGTCAGAGCAGAGGAGAGAGGAAATTAATAGAAGCGAAGAAGAGATGCTAACCTACTTTCCAGGCCGACAAGATGATGATGCTCGTCTTCACGCGTGGCAGCCTCCCTGTCGCCGGAGCCGGTGGCTATCGACGAGCCATCAGTCCGTACTATGTACCATCGACGACAACTTGCCGGCGTGGCGGTCGCCGGCGCTGCTGCCGTCATCGTGGCAGTGGCCAGGTCTACGGGAGCTCATAGTACAATGGCAGTAGTAGTGCCGGCATGAAAAAGACTACACTCTCCTTCCGTGCCTTTTTTTATTTTATAAAAGACCTTGTATTTTATGGAATTAAGACAAGAGCTTCCTGATTAATGATTAAAAATTAAAAATTAAAAATTAAAAATCTTGCCTGTTGTACTTGTCGTTGCGTCTCATTGATGTTGACAGATAACAATAATTAATTTCTCTAAATTATGGGGATTTCGTTAAATATTGAATGGAGGAGTACTTTGTAATTATTTGAATATTATGGACAAGAAGTAAATGTTGTTGCAGATCAGGCGGTCCATATAAACACAACATCAGCTACCTCTCCGCCCACACTAGAGCAACGGCGGCTTCTCTCTCTCGGCGATCGCTTTTGCCGTCTGGTCTTCTTCGTGAAGGCCGAACTCCATCTTTCTCCCTTTCACCAGGAAATTGATGCAGGATTTTCCGCCCTTCCACGGCAGCATCTTCAGCGGCGGAGGGGATGGCGGAGGAGGCGGACTCCTCGGCTACCCGGCGTTGGCTTCCCCGCATAATCAACCGCCGCCTCCTCTGCCGGTGAAGTGTCCTCGATGCGACTCCACCAACACGAAGTTCTGTTACTACAACAACTACAACCTCTCGCAGCCCCGCCACTTCTGCAAAGCCTGCCGCCGCTACTGGACCATGGGCGGCGTCCTCCGCGACGTCCCGGTCGGTGGCGGGTGCCGCAAGTCCAAACGCTCCTCCAAAACTACATCCCCTGCCGCTTCTGCCGACAAGAACGCATGTCGCCGCTGGCATCCCCCTTCCACCGCCAGATCCAGCATCTACGACTCCACCGGCACGGCATCATCCATTGCCGTCGCGTCCACCTCCGCTCCGTTCTCCGATTCTCCCCTTCTCGCCTCCCAGCTCTGCGTCCCCAACCCTACTCTTCGATTGGGGCAACTACCGGACTCGGATCCCCCCATCCCAGAAGCAACCATAATGGAAACCCCGTCTGTCGATGGCTTAGCGACGATTCCATCGGCGCTCCTGGGATTCATCTTCCCGGACACATCGCCGGCGCGAGAGAAGGCCGAGGCGGAGCCGATCGGGCCGGGATTCGCAGATCAAACCTCTCCAGTCGATCGGCGTCCTCCAGGGGCTGGCGGTGGGCTCCTGTCTCCAAATTGGGCCGGCCCAGTCGAGCCCACATTGTACGATCTCACAGGAATCGTCGATCCTTCGTCATACTGGAATCAGAGCCATTGGCCCGACTCCGACACGCCTTTTCTTCCACGCCTAGGTGATTAAATCGAACCTCTCCATTAAATACCTTTTCGTTCTCGCTGTCAATCCATATAAAAATTATATGTAATAACAAATAAATGGGAATTTATATTATTATCTACTCTAATAATTAAGAGCATCTTATCAAAAACCTCCCTAATATATATCACAATTACGGAGGAACTTTTGTAGCAAAAATGTTTAATAATTAATGGCGCGTGTCACAAAAATGTTGATTTAAATGTTGCGTGGCGGTTAGGAATTGACACATGAGGTGATGGAGACGGGTAGTTATGTGTCAAGAGAAGAAAGCGCTGCTTTTGGCGAGGGGTCGGGTGTTGGGCGGCTCGCTAGGTCTTCGTGATGGGGAACGGACGTCTTTGATGGACGGTTGGGGGGACGAAATGGCCCGCAGGCGGTGGAATGGACGGACTCGATGTGATGTTATCTGTTTTCCGTACGGAGGAAAATTAAGATATTCCGCTTGGCTGACGTGTGAAGATATTTTAACATAGTCATTTTAGAAGTATGTAAAATGTTTTTTGAGCGAACTAAATTTAAATTCGGAAAAAGAAAAAAAAATCTAATTCACTAGGAAACTAGATCAGTTTTATGCCTATTCTTTAATTCTTAGTTTATAATTCATTTTTTAAATTTAGTTATATATTTACATTTTGTCAAAAACAAGAAAATTAGGTGAAAATAATAATTTACAAGTCATAACAACGACTTTTTTTAGCTTAGAATAGTAAAGTCCTCCTAAATATGTTAGAATCTTCAAATGGAGAACATGTCTGCCAAACAAAAGAATAATGAAAAAAAAAGGAAATTCATTTTGCTTGATTTTCAAAAACATTAAAAAAAGCAAAAATAAAATAGATAAGTAAAATAATCAATATTTTAACTTTGTCAAAAAAAAAAAAATTGTATTTAAGGTAGAATAGTCATTTTTATCAATTTAGTAGAAGTATTATTCCATTAAATATTTTATAAAATATTTTTAAAATTAATTTATTGTGATAATTTTAGGCAATTCTTATTTTAGGTATTATTTTACGTCTCTTGGATTGAAGTCTCTTTGCTGTCTTACTCTACAAATCAACCAGAGCACCTTTTTTCATCATAAGAAAATTGAGTTTGAAACGGCAAAAAGTCAAATCTATTGCACACCACAATTTGGAATTAGTTTGAAAACTCAAATAACGATTTGATCATCGGATGCAATAATTTAGTGCAAATTTGTTAAAACATCGCTCTCGTTAAGCAATTTTAAATTGTAAAGTGTAAAATAAAATTTTAAAAAATACCACTAAGAAAACATTATTCTGTTCGTTACTTTGACTGAGTCTCATTTAGTTAATTGCTCCGCTCACTCAATTTAACAACCAATATATTTACACCAACTAACATATTTTCAAACTAACATCATTTATGCATTCAACGTGCTTAGCCTAGTCCGTCCAATTCAAACTCGTTGCGCCGTCTAGCCTATTTGACTTATCTAGCTTGCTTGCCCTTGTTAATTTTATTTGGCTCAATTAGTGGGACCATGTGCTGTTGTAGCTCATTGAACCTCCATCGATTGCCTACATTGTGCTTATTAAATCAAGCAATCAACCGCTTTACTTCGATGAGCTATGATTATACTAATTGAGCCAAACAAAACCCAACATTCAAACCTAATAGATATATATATATATATATATATATATATATAAGATGATGATACCATACCCTTTCCATGACTTAATCAGCGTAGCCCTTAATCTGATTGATTTGGAGTAGAATCTGGGTCAGTCAGTTTGTCTCAAGTTAGTTAACTCATACTTGAATTCAAGTCGAATCAGTCGACTCCTGATTGAGCTTAACATGAGTCAATCAGAGTAACATCCAACCTAATCTTAACTTGGTCGAGAGACATGACAATTACCGAATAAGCGCTAGTCACATGAGAGCATCTCCAATGCAAAGTTTGTCAGAGGTTTTTAAAATAAAAAAAGATGAATAAAAAAGCTTTTGAGGTTTATAGTTTAAGAGCAATAGTAAAAACTTAAATTTGCTCTTTTGTATTAAATTGATGTATATGTATGGAGTCATACAACTACACGCTATGAATTATATCATAAAAAAGCTCATTTAGAGCTTTAACCATTGGAGATGTTTCAATGAGATTTTATAATATTGACATGGCATATTGAAATCATAAAAAAAAACTCATTTAGAGTTTTAACAATTGAAGATGCCCTAAGGATGCTTGTTAAAAAAACTATCAACGGTTATAATTGTGCCAACTAGAGAGAGGTGCATCAGTTATAGCAGTACATCATCATCTCTTCATCCACTTATATAAGGTCATGGAGGCGACATTAAAGGGTGTGAGAAAATTCATTTCTATCATTCTCTCCTAGTCTCTTCAACACTCTTGTCAAAATTACTCTCGTGCAAAGTTTGATTTGAACGTAGAAGGGATATTGCCAAGGTGTACCTTGATCTCCTTCGAACTTCTTTGTTTAGTCTGTCTAATTTTCACATATATATACTTTTTGTTGGTACGGTTAGTACTAACAATATAACTTACGTTTTGATGAATGACAACCTGGTTAAGTTAGTTTCATTATTATCTAACACTCTGACCGAGTGAGCAGGAGAACCCCAAACAGGTCGACGGGCTGACCTGATGTCTGTCACGAAGCCCAGCTAGGTCGACGGGCCGACCGGATAGCTGGCACGAAGTCCAAACGGGTCAATGGGCTGACCGGACGTTTGGCACGAACTCCAGCTAGGTCGACGGGCTGACCGGATAGCTGGCACGAAGTCCAGACGGATCAAGGGTTGGCAGGTAAGTGAAGGTAAGTCACTGGAGGGGAGAAACTGTGAGGATGCGTTTCTGGGAAGGGAACATTAGGCGTCGATCCAACTTAGATTTATTTGGGAAATCTAAGTTGAGATCATGACTAGATTCCGGTCTTGAGGAGATGGAATCTAATTAATATTTTATTTGATGATAAACTGTGCTAACACTCTATTTTGCAGGATATATATTTACCTCGGACTAACGTTTTCTTGCAGAAAGGAAACCGTCGGAAAACAAGGGTCCGGACGCCCGCCCAAAGATAAACTTTATTCCCATCATCGCCTCACCACGTGGAGATCACTGGTTGGTTCAGCTACGTCATATTCAGGGCGCCCGAAAGGATCCAGGCGCCCCGAACCTCCTATATAAGGAGGGTAAAGGCTGGAGTCACAACATCAACGAACAATTTGCTCTCCTGTGCTCCTGCGACGTTGCGAAGGCTCTCCGACAAAGCTCTATTTTTCTATCTTATTGTCTATTGTTGGTATTTTCTTTCTAGCATTTCTGTACCTAACATTTTGTAATCAAATATTCGAATTGATAGTGGATTACCTAACGAAAGCACTCAATGAGTGCGGGTCTTGAAGTAGGAGTCGACAAAGACTCCGAACCAAGTAAAAAACGACTTTTGTTAGCTTTGCTTTATTCTCTTGCCTTTACTTTTCCGTTGTGCGCTCTACGTTTTTTTTATCGCTATTCACCCCCCACCCCCACCCCTCTCTAGCGAATTCTCGATCCAACACTTTTTACCTTGTGGGCTTATCGTTCAGACCTACATTGCGGACTATCGTGTGCAATATTTATTTGGATTGTTTTGTTTTTTTTAGTTTGTGGTTATGCTATAAGGTTTTAATTTTAGGGTGTGTTTAGTTGAGGGTTATTCTTGATAACTTTAGTTATCCATCCAAAATTATCAATAAAAATTCTGTTTGATTTAGGTAATCGATGATTCCCGAATAATATTCCATGCGCGACACGTCAGCAAAAGGGACATACAACTCGGAATCAGAAAACTTTGAAAAACTGAGGTTTCTCATGATTTCAGAATTAACGAAATTTTTTACTAAAAATAACCTCTAATAAGAGAAAAACGTAAAAAAATAAAAAACCATAAAAAATAATAAAAAAATAGAAAAAAACATTAAAAAAATAGAAAAAACGTAAAAATAGAAAAATGTAAAAAAATAGAAAAAACATAAAAAAAATAAAAATAAATAAAAAAATGTAAAAATAATAAAATAATAAAAATGGAAAAATAGAAAAAAAATAGAAAAAATGTATAAAAAATAAAAAATAGGAAAAAAAATTTTAAAAAAAAAGAAAAAACGTAACAAATTTTAAAAAAAATAGAAAAAATGTAAAAAATAATAAATAAAAATCTTAAAAAATAAAAAACAATAAAAAACATAAAAATAATAAAAATAATAAACATAAAAGATTAAAAAAATTAAAAATGTAAAAAATAAAAAATAAAAAACACACATAACATATAAATAAAAACGTGAAAAAAGGTAAAAAAATTAATAAAAAAAAGGAAAAAACGTAGAGTTAAATAATAATAATAATATGTATAGTTGATTTTATAACTGAGGGTAATACAGTAAAATATTAAGCTAGGTTATTTATTGAAATTTTAAAACAAACAAGTTTTATTACATTACCTAAATTGAACCAAACAACATTTGATTATATTTTATTCCCCATAACTTTGGTTATATGATTACCTGGTAATCATATAACCAAGGTTATGCATCATAACTTGAACCAAATGCACCCTTAGGGTTTAAGGGTTGAGTTACAAATTAAGCAAAAAAAGAATTTTTAGGGGTTGGACTATAGTATTACGTATAAAAAAATTTTCAAACCAAAAAAAAATTTGGATGTGCACAGGATGTGCAACCTAAAGTCTGTTGTATATCAAACATCTCTCTAAATATATAGTTTTAATTTACGCCGCACATACAAGAATGATATCCTACACAACTTACTCTACAACACCATGGACGACATCCAACATGGATGCTCTAACGCAGCTAAGAATGATTTTTTATTTCTCTCTCTCATCTATATGCAATTTTGTTCTCTCTCCTAGATGCAAGTGTTGGTATAATTTTCCCTGGGTCAAGGTTGACTAGACTTCAGTTGGCTCAAGCTTTAATCTTGATGTTTGAGTTCTAATGTTTGATAATATATGGAGATTGCAGTTGCAATTATCAGTTTGGGGAGATTGCTGGTGCAATTCTCCTCTGGTCAAGGGTTGACCAGTTTAATGTGAAGAAGAAGTCAAGTAGGTCAAGGTTGACTAGATACTTAACTAGGAAGTCCAACTGTAAAGTTGGCAGAAGATGAAAATCCAAGTGGGTCAGTGTTGACCGGACACTTGGTTGGGAAATCCTGGTGAGTGAAGTGAGGTGAAAGCCTTAGTGAGTGAAGCTATGCAGAAAGAAAATCCTGGTGAGTGAAGCTAGGTGAAAGCCCTAGTGAGTGAAGCTAGGCAGAAAGAAAATCCTGGTGAGTGAAGCCAAGTGAAAGCCCTAGTGAGTGAAGCTAAGCAGAAAGAAAATCCTGGTGAGTGAAGCCAAGTAAAAGTCTTGGTGAGTGAGGTCAGACAGTTACAAATCCTGGTGAGTGAAGCCAAGTAAAAGTCCTGATGAGTGAAGCCAGACAGTTGGAAATCTTGGTGAGTGAAGCCAAGTGACAGTCCTAGTGAGTGAAGCTTGGTGAATATTTTGGTGAGTGAAGCCAGGTATGTGGAAATTCAGGCAGGTCAAGGTTGACTGAACACCTGATGATTGAAAGTCCAAGTAGGTCAAAGGATTGACCGGACACTTGACACAAGGAGAAAAGTCCAAGTGAATCTAAGGATTGACCAAACACTTGGTGAAGGAGTTTCAACAGGTCAATATTGACCAGATGTTGGGCAAAGAAGCCCTAGACTTCAGTTAAGAAGTTAGTGTTTGGTAATCGACTAGGTTAGTCGATTACCATAGCTTAAGCGACTAAGGTAATCGCTTAAGCTTGGAATCACGAGAAAGGCCTCCTAATCGATTAGGATACTATAAATGACTAGGGTAATTGCTTACGGTGCCTTCTGCATTAATCAGAAGGATTGGTTCGAAGCTTAAGCGATTAAGGTGATAGCTTAAACTGGATTTTGTGGAAGACACAGAGAGTTCGGTAAGCGATTAAGTAGGAAGGCTTAATTGCTTACAGTGTTTCTCATGATTGAACATAGAGTTGCTGAATCGATCTGGCTACTCGATTCAGCAATGCCTAATCAACTAGGGTAGTCGATTAAGCTTGAAAATATAGTTGTTTATGCAAGTTATGACGTGGTAATCGATTACGGGGATTCTTAATCGATTAAGGCGCCAACAGTAACCCTAGAAAAGGGTTTTTCGAGCACTATTCTTAGTAGCGCTTACACGATTCTTCTCCACACATTTCACCTGATCTTGAGCTTTGGAAGATAAGTGTTACAGCACTTTCCAACTGGTCCAGAGGCATCTATAAACAACAAGAGATCAAGTAAGAAGGAGTTTTGAGTTGTATTTTTAGATTTACTTCTTATTTAGAGTTGTATTCTTATTCTTGTGTTGTATGAGGCTTCTCCGTCTCTGATTGTTCTGATAATGAATTATTTTTATAGTGGAGAGTGTCGTGTGTGAATCCTTGGATTAGTTATCTTTTCTTGAGGTGAATACCAAGTAAATCTACTTGTTAGCATTAGAGAGCTTGGCTTCGATTTTATCTGCTGCAAATCAACATCTATGAAGCAAGCCAACAAACACAACGAGCTATTCACCCCCCCTCTAGCTTCGAAATGTCTCAACAAGTGGTATCAGAGCAAGGCTGCTCTTCACCGGGCTCATCGCCAAAAGGGCAACGAGCTAGAGGTTGAAGAAGTTGAAGCACTAAAGTCAACGAGTCAAAGATTTCAAAAGCTCAACTTCATATGGATTTCCAACGGCGGTAAGAATGGGGGACCCACTTCCTGAAAGGTCCCAGCCTGAGGACAGATGGAGGGCTGACTAAGCGGGTAAGGGCCGCGTCGGGCAGTTGAGCGGGTCCAAGCGGAGCCAGATATAACCCAGCCATCGGCTTGGGTTTCCGACGCCAAGGCGGGTGTCTGCCCGGCTGGAACCGAAGGGCCGAGCGGGTGGTCCGCTCAGCCAGGATAAGGGCGAGGATACAAAGGTTAGCCGAACGACCTATTTGTTCGGCTCGGGATATGGGATGTCAGCAAAGGCATGTCTAATGATTATGCCGTACACAAGATTTCACGATAGAGGATCTTGCCGTCACATCATGGAGAGGTTGATACAGTAGCGGTATGGCCTTATGGATGCCCTTCTGACAGACCCATACCTGGGCATGGTCGAAAGCAGGTGATTGCTTTGATTGGCGTGCCCAGGCTCCTTCGAGAGGTCTATATAAGGTCTCCATTTCTTCACCGGAGGTACAGGAGTCTTCTGTTTCTAAGCCACCTCTTTGTTATTCCTCGCCTAACTTGAGCGTCGGAGGGCCGTCGCCGGGACACCCCTCCCGGATCGGTTTTGTTGCAGGTTCGCCGGAGCACTCGAGGATCTAGCAGGGAGCGCCACATCCCCAGCGTTCGTTAACCCCTGGTTCGGACAGGATCAATTTGGCGTCGTCTGTGGGAACGCACCTGCATCTGAGCAGAAGCAATGGACGAGGCTGGAAGAATACATACCGTGGCACTCTCACAAGAAAAGTTGGACGCTCTGGTCGAGATAAGGGCCGCCAAACTTGTGGAGAAAAAACAAAAAGCAGCAGCCGAACGACCGGAGCAACAAGCAACGTCTGCGTCTGGCGGCTGAGCGGAAGCACCTCCAGCCACTGTCGCATTCCATCGAGCCTTATTTCGTACCCCTGAAGCCGTACCAGCTCGAAGGGATAGAGGATCTTCAGACGAGATGCCTAGGCGAGATGACAGAAAGGGGAAAGCTCCCCGAGCGAACTCATCTCCCGAGCGGATCAATCGCCAATTTTCGGAGGCTATTCTGCGAGACCCTCTGCCCAAGCACTACGTGCCTCCGAGTACAATGGAACAACTGACCCGGATGATCATCTGGGTAAGTTTGATAACACAGCCACGCTCCATCAATACACCGATGGAGTAAAGTGCCGAGTCTTTCTTACCACTCTCTCGGGATCGGCTCAACGGTGGTTTCGGAGGCTGCCGGACGGATCCATCACAAGCTTCAAGGACTTCCGAACGGCCTTCCTCCACCACTTCGCCAGCAGTCGGCGTTATCAAAAAACAAGCGTAAGTCTGTTCGCCATCAAGCAAGAGGTCCGGGAATCGCTTCGAGCTTACATCCAGCGATTCAACCAAGTGGCGATGGACATTCCAACGGCCACTTTGGAAACCATGATGAATGCCTTCACACAAGGCCTAGTGGATGGACATTTCTTCCGATCGCTCATCCGAAAGCCGCCCCGGGATTATGATCACATGCTACATCGGGCCAACGAGTACATTAACGTGGAAGAAGCGCAAGCCGCCAGGAAAAAGGAAACTCCAACCGAGCGGGCACCTATTCAGGCCGAACGGAAACAGCACGCCGCTCATCAACCGCCGAGGGGACCAAGGGCCGAAGCAATCCGCTCCCCTCGTGTAAGGTCCCAAGTACAAGAAGTAGCTGCCGCTCGAAGCAAGCCAAAGAAGAAATGGACCCCTATGTTCTGCTCCTTCCACCGGACGGATACGCACAACACAAGGGATTGTCGAAGTCTTCCCTTCGTGGCTAATCCCGTTCCCAGGAAGGCCGAACGACGGTCTCCTTCCATCGACAGGAGGCAAAGGACCCATGAAGCCGACCGGACCCGCACCGAGAGGCGACATCAACAGACGCCCGATCGGCATCGATCTCCAAGGCAGGAGAATCGTCGAGCGTCAAGAGAACGATCCCGGCCGTCCGCTCGGGAAGAGGAAAATAAACGTCATTACTGGTGGGCCGACCGGAGGAGACTCCAACCGAGCCAGAAAGGCGGGCGTCCGGCAGCTACAGATCCACGCAGTCGGTTGTAGCCAAGAGCGGGCAAGTGGACCGGAAATCACTTTCGGGCCCGGAGACTTAGAAGGAGTAGAAGTGCCCCACGACGACGCTCTGCTCATTAAAGCGGTAATAGCAAATTACACTATTCACCGTATATTTGTTGACACAGGGAGCTCGGTCAACATTATATTCAAGAAGGTGTTCGATCAGCTGCAAATTGATCGAGCCGAGCTGCTACCCATGACAACGCCGCTCTACGGGTTCACGGGTAACGAAGTACAGCCGGTCGGACAGATCCGGTTGGCTACCTCACTGGGAGAAGAGCCGCTCAGGAGGACCAGGACAATAAACTTCGTGGTGGTCGACTCTCCTTCGTCCTACAACGTCATTTTGGGACGACCGGCGCTCAGCGAATTCCGAGCAGTCGTCTCAACCTTCCATCAGAAGATCAAGTTCCCCGTGGAGGACAAAGTAGGAGAAGTACGTGGAGATCAGCTAGCAGCTCGGCGGTGCTATATAGAGATGATCCGAGCAGAAGCCTGTTCCGCTCGGAAGGCGCCCCGGATCGAAGTACACGCCATAACCGAGAAACCTCCTGCTTTAATTTATGATGAAAAGGAGGAGGTTCAGATCCATCCGACCCGATCGGAGGCCACGACTTTTATCGCCTCTGATCTGGAGGAGGAGCGAAGAGGAGCTGATCCAATGCCTCCAGCGAAATCATGATGTCTTACGTCGGTCGACACATGAGTTGCCCGAATTTCGCCGAGCATAACGCATGAGTTGCATGTCCGACCGGACGCTCGGCGAAGCAGAGAAAAAGGGATTTTAGTGTCGAGCGGAATGCCATCATCCGGGCGGAAGTAGAAAAGCTTATGCAAGAGGTGCAGTTCCCGAGCTGGCTGGCTAACGTAGTATTAGTCTCCAAGCCGGGCGGCAAGTGGAGAGTCTGCATCGACTTTCGGGACTTAAACAAAGCATGCCCCAAAGATTTTTATCCCCTGCCCCGGATAGATCAGCTGGTGGACTCTACGGCCGGCTGCGAGTTAATATGTATGCTCGACGCCTACCAAGGCTATCATCAAGTGCCGCTCGCCCGTGAAGATCAAGAAAAAGTTAGCTTCGTGACTGCCGACGGCACATATTGCTACAATGTGATGCCGTTCGGATTGAAGAATGTCGGGGCCACCTATCAACGCTTGATGAACAAAGTGTTCAGGGAGCAGATCGGGCGGAATCTGGAAGTCTATGTGGACGACATTCTTATCAAATCAGTCCGAGCGGCCGATCTCTTCAAGGACATGGAAGAAACCTTCCGAACGCTACGCAAATATGGAGTCAGGCTAAATCCCCAGAAGTGCCTGTTCGGAGCAAAAGGAGGGCGTTTCTTGGGGTACATAGTGACCGAACGGGGAATTGAAGCAAATCCCAGCAAAGTGAAAGCTCTACAAGACATGCCGCCTCCCAGAAATACAAGGGAAGTGCAGCGGTTGACCGGTCGGATAACTGCTTTGTCCAGATTCATCTCCAAAACCGCCGACCGGAGCCTACCATTCTTCAAGATTTTGCGCAAGGCTACTAAGTTCCAGTGGGATGAAGAATGTGACCGAGCGTTCGGAGAATTGAAAACATATCTCAATTCTCTGCCTGTACTTGCCAAGCCGATCGGGGGTGAGTCACTTTATATTTATCTGTCGTCAACTGAGCATGCTGTAAGCTCAGCACTTGTGAGGGCGAGCGGCGAAGAGCAGCCGGTGTATTTTCTGAGCCACATTTTAAAAGATGCTGAATTTCGTTACACCGGGCTCGAGAAGTTGGCCTTTGCTTTGGTTCTAGCCGCTCGGCACCTTCGACCATATTTCTTGGCTCACACCATCATTGTCCGGGCGAACAACCCACTAGGAAGAGTTCTGTTGAATCCAGAAGCGTCCGGACGACTCATCAAATGGACGACAGAACTAAGTGAATTTGACATCCAATACCAGCCCCGCTCGACGATCAAAGCGCAATCCTTGGCTGATTTTGTGACCGAAGTGCAAAAGCTAGAGCCGGAAGCTCTGTGGAGAATATATGTGGATGGGTCTTCCACTCGGCTCGGAAGTGGGATTGGAATATTGCTGCTCTCGCCTCAAGAAGAAAAGATGCACTTATCCGTCCGGCTGGATTAGAAAGCTACCAACAATGAAGCAGAGTATGAGGCCCTCATAGCCGGATTACAGGCAGCACGACATGTGGGAGCCGGTCGGGTGGCACTTTATTCAGATTCACAGTTGGCCGCTCAGCAACTGTCTGGCACCTTTGAAATCAACAGCGCTCGGCTTAAACTCTACGCTGAGGCCTTTGAAAAACTCAAAGCTAATTTCCGCGAGGTTCTTATTCAGAAGATTCCCCGAACGGAGAACCAGGCAGCCGATGAGTTGGCCAAACTAGCAAGTTCTATAACGCCGGTCATTATCCCGAAGCCAATTGAACAAGTATCTTTGGTGGCACATGTTGACCGGATGGAAGGCCTCATGTTTCTGGACGACTGGAGGACACCCATCATGGAATTTTTGCGCTCGGGTACCACTCCTGCCGATCGGGATGAAGCCCAACTGCTCAGGAGGAGGGCCGGTCGGTTCACACTCATCGACGATCAGCTCTACAAGAAGGCTTTCTCTCACCCGCTGTTGAAGTGTGTGAGCTCGGAAGACTCGGCTTACATCCTCCAAGAGGTACATCAAGGATCGTGCGGAGGACATCCGGGTGGACGATCACTAGCCAAGAAGATTTTGCTAGCTGGATACTTTTGGCCGACCTTACAAATGGACGCCGCTCGGACAGTATCTACGTGCCTTTCATGCCAGAAGTATCACAACTTCTCGCACCGACCGGCAGAGGAGATGAAGACATCAGCCGTTTCATGTCCTTTCGATCAATGGGGAATGAATATTGTGGGTCCATTTCTGATGGCGACCGGGCAGAGGAAATTTTTACTGGTGGCGGTCGATTATTTTTCCAAGTGGGTGGAGGCCGAGCCACTAGCCAGGATCACCGAGCAGATGGTCAAAATATTCATCTGGCAACACATCATCTATAGGTTCGGTATCCCTCGCCGATTGGTTTCCGACAATGGGCGGCAATTCACAGGGAAGGTGCTAGAAGATTGGTGCAAAAGCTACGGCATCGAGCAACACTTCACGTCCGTGGCTTACCCCCAAAGCAACGGTCAAGCCGAAGTAGCCAACCGGGAAATTCTCCGTATTCTGCGCGCTCGGCTCGACCACGTGGGAGGAAGTTGAGCGGATGAAGTGCTGGGCGTTTTATGGGCCATCCGGACGACTCCTAAGGAAGCAACGGGCGTCACACCTTTTCATCTGGTGTACGGCGGCGAAGCAGTTATTCCGGTTGAAGTCGGCGTCGAGTCCATCCGGGTCCAATTGTACGATGAAGGCAACGCCGATCAGAGGAACATGGAGCTGGATTTGATTGACGAGGAGCGAGCCAAGGCATCCGTTCGGCTGATGGCATACCGTCAACGAATGAAGCAAAACTACAACCGCCGCGTCATTCCCCGATCATTCCAGGTCGGCGACCTTGTTTGGAAGAAAATCAAACCGGTCGGCGACGTCGGCAAGCTTGAAGCTCCGTGGGCAGGTCCCTTCAAAGTCATCGAAAAGCTCCGCTCGGGTGCGTATTATTTGGAGGATGAGGACGGTCGGCAGTTAAATAGGCCGTGGAGCGCGAACCACCTCCAGCCTTACCGGGCGGGGTGAAAGGTGTGCCAATGTAAATCATCCTGTGTACTTTTTTCGACTGAATACTTGAAATGCAGAAATGAAGAATCAAGAGAACAAATATAAGGCATTGTCAAGAAACGAAGGCCCCGCGTCGTTCGGCCGGAGGTAAATGGGTCGAGCCAAGCGCTCGAGGATCGAAGACCCAGTACCTTCCGGACGGAGGTAAATTATCCGAGCCAAAATGCTCGACGAAGCAGACCCTGAGCCGTTCGGCCAGGAGTACGTTCTCCAAGCTGGGTGAAAGGGGCATATGGATTGTCCGAGCCAAGCGCCCGAATAGCGAAGGCCTCCCAGCCGATTGGATTTGCAAGCAAATGACCCGTGCTGTTCGGCCGGGCACAAAGATTGTTCAAGCGCGAGATAAGTTATGAAGGCCAAGGTCGCTCGACCTGGTAAGGAGTTAGCCTTGAAGGCCGTCTAGCCCAGACGCTAAACCGTAGAGCCGTGCCGACCGGCTATAAATATCCGTGCCGTCGAGCACCGACGTTAAAGATCGAGAGACGAGCCGGCGTCTATAAACGTCCGAGCGGAAAGCCGACGAGCCCCGTCATTAAAAATCGAGAGCCGCGCCGACCGGCTATAAATATCCGCGCCGTCGAGCTCCGACATTAAAGATCGAGAGATGGTCCGGCGTCTATAAACCCTCCGGCCGGAAAACCGGGAGACGAGCCGGCGTCTATAAATCTACGAGCGGAAAGTCGTCGAGCACCGACGTTAAAGATCGAGAGACGAGCCGGCGTCTATAAACCTCCGAGCAGAAGATCGACGAGCCCCGTCATTAAAATCGAGAGCCGCGCCGACCGGCTATAAATATCCGCGCCGTCGAGCACCGACGTTAAAGATCGAGAGACGAGCCGGCGTCTATAAACCTCCGAGCAGAAGATCGACGAGCCCCGTCGTTAAAAATCGAGAGTCGCGCCGACCGGCTATAAATATCCGAGCCGTCGAGCACCGACGTTAAAGATCGAGAGACGAGCCGGCGTCTATAAACCTCCGAGCAGAAGACCGACGAGCCCCGTCGTTAAAAATCGAGAGCCGCGCCGACCGACTATAAATATCCGCGCCGTCGAGCACCGACGTTAAAGATCGAGAGACGAGCCGGCGTCTATAAACCTCCGAGCAGAAGACCGACGAGCCCCGTCGTTAAAAATCGAGAGCCGCGCCGACCGGCTATAAATAACCGCGCCGTCGAGCACCGACGTTAAATATCGAGAGACGAGCCGGCGTCTATAAACGTCCGAGCGGAAAGCCGTCGAGATCCGACGTTAAAGATCGAGAGTCAAACCCGCGACTGTGAGCTTACTGGACGAAACTAAGGACGCCAAATAACGAGCGTTCGCAAGTACTAAATTGATTAAGTCCGATCGGCCATCAGTTTGCCAATACTTCGCATTCACTGAATGCAAACAGCATAGCCAAGCGCTAAACGATTTTGAGGAAAACAAGTCAACTGATTAACCCGATCGGTCGTCTAGTGGGGAACACGTCGAGCTTAACTGACTCTACGAATAAGCACCAAACAGACAAAAGACGGCAATGAAGGGCAAGCAAAAATAGAGGCAAAAGAAGACAATTACGCCGATCGGCTTATGCAAAAATTTTACATCAGCAGATGAAATACAGAAAGTACTGGGAAGAACTCGCTTCACTCCGGGTCCTCAAAATTAAAAAAGGCGTCCGGGATATCGTCAATCATAGCCGCCAGATCTGAAGAGGGAATGCTCAGGTCAGCAGGAAGGTGCCCCCCCTTCTTCAAGTACGCCATGGTGACCTTGACCGCCTCGGCGAAAGTGGAGGAGACGTTGCCACCGAACTTTTCGCCGAACCGCTCCGAGCGGAGGTATTCTTGGCGCGCTGCTGCTAGGCGACTCGGCTCCCTTTCCTTGTACTTTCTGAAAGCCGCTCGGGAGGCAATTAGTGAATCTTGGAGGACTTTCTGGTCCACCTCCTCTTTAGTGCGTTCAGCGGAGCGCCCATCCCGTTCGGCAGCTAGTTGGGCTTCCAGATTCTTAGATTGCTGATCTAGGGCTCGGACTTCAACTTTCATCTTGTCCAGATCAGCAATCGCCCGCTTCTTCCGGCTACTGGCGCGCTTCACGTCTGCGTCACGTTTCTTCACCAGGCCTTCAAGTCGAGCCACCTCTGTAGCCAGGTCGGCGGCCTTCTTCTGTTCAGCCTCACGGGCTTGTTTCTCCCGCTCGGCTGATGGACCCCCCGTGACTTGGAGTTTTTCCATGAGATCCTCCAGCTCGGCCAGCCGATGGCTAGTGGCGATTTGCTCGGCCCAATACTGTAAGGGAAATAATAAAATCAGAAACCAAACAGTAGCAGGGCACGAGAAGAAAAATGAACCTACCTGAGTGGCCTGCTGCATGTGGTTATCACCAAGCTGCTTGGGCGTCATGAGGGCCACCCTAATCTGAGCGTCCTCAAAAAGCTTGGCGAGCGGACCCCTCAAGGTTATCTCATGAACGGGGCTTGAAGGCCGATCGGCAGACAATAAATATTCCTCCGATGGGAATCGAAGGGTAGTCTTGACGGTCGGGTGGCCGGCCGGCACTTCCTCAGCCTTAGTCGCCTGGCCCGAGGACTCCCCAATGGTTGAAGTTTCGCCCAACCGTCGTAAGCGACGACGAGTCAGTGGAGGAGAGCCAGAGGGCTGTGCGGTGGGCGAGGCCACTGAGGTCCCGATCTGCGAAGGCGTGCGATCTGGCGAAGCGACCTCGATCGGCGCCTGTGGTTCGCCTTCTTGGGTCGGCGGAAGGTTGGGGTCTCTTCGACGTTTCCGCCGAACTTCCCGTGGTGAATCCCCGGCCTGGGGGACTCCCAGCTCGGCTGGGGCAGAGGAAACAGGATCCACCTCAACCTCTGTTGAAGCGGTTGGAGTAACTTCTGTTTCAGGGGCGGACTGCGTCCCCCCCTCTCCTGTAGTTGCCGGGCGGCTGGGGATTAGACCCCGCTCGACGAGTTCTTTTTTGGTAGCCGCCTCAATCTCCACGGCTTTCAATTTCAGATGATTAGTAGCCTTGGAGCGCCACATGACTTCAGCTGCAGTAGAAAAAATTAAAATCAGTTAGACAAAAAAAGGCGAAGTGAGTAAAGAGTCCTTACTCATGCGGTAGGGGAGATTGGCCCGAACGGGAGATAATCCAAAAATATACAACACCCCCTTGAGAAGCAACTGGTCGATTTTGTACCGCTGACCGGACAACCAGTTTGCCGCATGAAGGTAGGCTGGATTGCTTCTGAATTTGTCGAGCTCCGGCTGGGTCGGCACAGCGGTCTGCCATTTGGTTCTGAATGCTGGCCGCTCGGGAAGTCGTATATAGAAGAAGAACTCCTTCCAGTGCTTGTTGGAGGTCGGCATATTATCAAAAAATTTGAAGCCTATTCTACTTTGGAAAATAAAGGTGCCCAATTCGGATTGTTTAGGGTAGAAGAAGAAGTGGAATATTTTGGGGTCAAGTGGAATACTATGCAACCTAAAGAGGACGATCACCCCACTCAACAGCCTAAAGGAATTCGGCACAAGTTGGCCGAGCGGGATGCGGAAATAATTACAAACTTCCAAAATAAATGGATGGGTAGGAAATCTAAGGCCGCCCTGGAATTGGTCTAGAAAAAAGCAAATGGTACCGATCGGCGGGTTATGGGGCCGATCGGTCGGGTCGGCTATAACTATTTCGTGGTCGTCCGGGATCCCGTACGTCCGAACAAGACGCCGAGCGCCCTCCTCGTCAAATTTACTTTCCATACTCATATACCATGGACCGTGAACATGGGTAGCGGGTTCGGAAGAGCTCGCCATCTCGAAGAGACAAAAGGATAGCAGCGAAAGAGAGGTGAAACGATTAGGAAAGACCTGGTAAGCGAGGAAAGAAGGCTCACTAAGAAGGAGATGGGCGGAGAAGATCGCCGGTGAGATGGTAGCCGCCGAAAAACGGGAACTGGATCGCCGGAGGCCGCAGCAGCAGAGGAGTCAGGAGGATAAAGCACGAGCAAAGATGCGGCGGAGGAGGAGGACTAAGGCTTTATACGGCCGAAGTCGATTGGCCTCCACCGTCCGATCCAGGTCACGGGAAACAAGGACGCCATCGGGCCGTCCATTTCAAAACAATCGGCGTCCCATCGTACGGATCATCACCGCCACGCGAGAAGAGTCACGTGGCGCTCTGTCACCAGGCACAATTAATGCGCCCATACCGCGCATGCTTCGACTTAATGAAAAGGATTTGCGTGATTTTCGAGAAGATTTAGACAAGCAAACATCTACGTTGAGCGCCAAGACATTCAAAATGAAGAGCCGAGCGACTGAATTTGGCATAAGGGCCGAACGGCTCAAGGGACATTATAAGCGACGGTAAGGCGACGACCGCCCGCTCGGACACATAGTCCAGTCAGTCGGACTCACTGCCTCCTTCGACTAGACTTGAAGGGGAGGCAAGTGATCCGGCGGTAAGAATGGGGGACCCACTTCCTGAAAGGTCCCAGCCTGAGGACAGATGGAGGGCTGACTAAGCGGGTAAGGGCCGCGTCGGGCAGTTGAGCGGGTCCAAGCGGAGCCAGATATAACCCAGCCATCGGCTTGGGTTTCCGACGCCCGGCTGGAACCGAAGGGCCGAGCGGGTGGTCCGCTCGGCCAGGATAAGGGCGAGGATACAAAGGTTAGCCGAAAGGCCTATTTGTTCGGCTCGGGATATGGGATGTCAGCAAAGGCATGTCTAATGATTATGCCGTACACAAGATTTCACGATAGAGGATCTTGCCGTCACATCATGGAGAGGTTGATACAGTAGCGGTATGGCCTTATGGATGCCCTTCTGACAGACCCATACCTGGACATGGTCGAAAGTAGGTGATTGCTTTGATTGGCGTGCCCAGGCTCCTTCGAGAGGTCTATATAAGGTCTCCATTTCTTCACCGGAGGTACAGGAGTCTTCTGTTTCTAAGCCACCTCTTTGTTATTCCTCGCCTGACTTGAGCGTCGGAGGGCCGTCGCCGGGACACCCCTCCCGGCTCGGTTTTGTTGCAGGTTCGTCGGAGCACTCGAGGATCTAGCAGGGAGCGCCACATCCCCAGCGTTCGTTGACCCCTGGTTCAGACAGGATCATGCTATAATGGAAAGCTTTTAATCTCCAACAAATGATAAAGGCAAGCTCATCAAGAAGAGTAAATGGAGCGATCAGGAACAAGTCAAGAGAAGTGAGGCCAATGACAAAGTGACTAAATTGTTGGTCAATTTATTGCCAAGCAATATCTTGAGCAAGATAGGAGAATTTGAAGATGCCAAAGAGCTTTGGAAAAAATTAACAAAGATTCATGAAGATCCCTCCACTATACCAAATCAAGAAAAATTCAAAGAGGACAACTCATTGGATTAAGAGGAAGAGGAAGAGGAGTCAGAAGTTGAGAGATACTCAACATCCGAAGAAGAAGAAAGTGAAGAAGGTCCATCCTCTAGAGAACATGAAGACAAAGGTAAAGGAGTGTACTCCTTATTTCATGTGCAAGAGGATAAAGATGAAGAGGCCTCCACCTCTAGGATTAAGAGGGAATGCTGATCATCAATGTTGGATCAAGAAGAAACCTCTTCATCCAGATCAAATGGAGAATCAAGTGTCATCCCTACAAATAAAGGTATAAAAAATTTAATATAATATCATTTATTTTGAGTGTAGGGAAAAAGGACACTACAAGAGCAAGTGTCCCACATTGACCAAGAAGAAGGGTCAAGTGGCACCCAAAGCTAAGGAGAAGCTAAAGGAGGTCGGTCCTGTGGTACACAAAGGCAAGGAACACATTGTGTGCTCTTCTTGATTCAAAAAGGACATTATTGGAGTCAATATCATAAGGGGAAGAATCCGACTAAGAAGAACAAAGGAGGAAGTTCAATCAAGGAGGAACCCTCAAGAGCAAATCCAAGATATCTTTTATTGAACTAATTCCTCTAAATCATGATAAAATACATGCTAGGTCTAATTTATATCACTTTAATGCAATTTATCATGAAAATAGGAAGAATGATAAGGTTAAAGAAACATATATAGCATATCATATAAAGATTACCTCACCTAAGGTTAGGAAGGTAATAAAAATGCTCATGGCAATCAAGAAAATTTCAAATCTATGGATTTATGAAAGGAAAATTAAGTCTTAAGGTCAAGGCTTGATAAATTGAAAAAGACCTTAAAAAGAATAGAAAATATCTTTAAGAGGCAAAATGAGCATTACCTAGGTTTAGATAGGCAAGAGTCATTTAATAACCATAGAGGTTTGGGTTACAAACCTAAAGCCAAAAATAATGTGGCTTCGTATCATAGGGTTCCATATAGTTATGGAATTAATTAATGTAGGTCAAATGGTCAAGTTAAGGCTACAAGGGAGGTCATCCCTAGAGTCACCTTGAGAAGACAAATGTAACTAAGACTTTTAAGAATCCTAAGAAAGTCACTATAAAGGTCACAAGAGAAGTTATCCCTAGATTTGACTGTGAGGAATCTAGCATGACCAAGGCTTCTAAGAAGTTTAGAAATGTCATTAGGAAGGTATCAAGAGAAGATATCCCTAGTGAATACCTAGAACATCTAAGGAGCACCAATTAGTTTTGGGTTCTTAGGAGTGTGTTCTCTACACCCTAGATGGATTTAGAGAGTGTCAATTCTAATTGGAAGGGTAGTTAACCTAACCTTGAAAAAGTTGACACTTGGAGGATATTTTCAAGGTAGTTGTACTCCTTAAAAATAGGAATGATTAAATACTTACTCTTTGGAATAGAAAAATTTATAAAAATTTAAGGAATTAGACTTAATTTAAATTGGCACAAATAAAAAAAAAGGTAAAAGAAATGCCAAATTGGGTTTTGGCATTTTCTTAAGGAGATGAGGGAAATCTAGGATTATTTTTAAAATTTAGCAAATAATTAAGGATATTTAGATAAATAATCTAGGTATATTGCTTATGCTAAATTACTATGATTGTTTACCTATTATATGCCATAACATCATATATTGTATTTGTTAGAGTGTATACTGAAAGCCTAAGCTTTTGTAAACATTTATTTTGAATAAAGAATCACATTTGGTCAAATTATCTACATTTGTTTGTAGTTGTTCAATTAATTTATATTGTAGATAACATAGTATGTGGTGTCACATACAGAAGATGATGTTATCAGTACCTTATAAATTATAAACAGTAGCTCACGACCAAAATGGAAAGGAACAAACCATTGGAAGGTTGTAGTGTAATTAGGAATTAGTTTATCTTAACTATATAATTACACTAGTACACTTAGAGTATATTGAGTAGGATCATTAGAGGTCGTTTCTTTTATACTGACTTTATAAAGGAACAAAGACCTCAGTTATTATGGAAGTGTGTGCTCTTAATCCTAATATAATAACAAGCACATATATTTGATATTTATTTCTTTAATTTATCAATGGGTGAGATTTAGTTCGATAAATCAATAAGCCCAATAAGTTGGAAAATGATATCACTTATAGTATGTGTTGTTGATTATAGAAGGAAACGGTGTCCTAGTGATCTAGGTTGATAATGTCCCCAAGAAGAGCTCATAAGGATTGTCATGTTAAACCCTAGAGGTGGACTTAGTCTGACATGACGATAACGTTGAGTGGTACTATTCTTGGACTAAGATATTAATTAAATGAGTTGTTAGTAACTCACTTAATTAGTGGACATTCGACATCTTAAACACAGGGAGACTAACACACTCATAATAAGAAGGAGCCCAAAAATGTAATTTGGGATTGGTGCAGTAGTTCAATAATAGTTCTCTAGTGGAATGAATTATTATTGATAAAATTAAGTTGTGTGTTCGGGGCGAACACGGGATGCTTAATTTTATCGGGAGACCAAAACCAATTCCTCCTCTCAGTCCCTATCGTACCCTCTTATTTATAGAGTACTATACCCACCTATACCCACCTTCATACCTATGGTGTAGGGGCCGGCCAAGCTAGCTTGTGGATCAAGCTAGGGCCGGCCAAATCATTGGTTCATGGGTGGTCGGCCCTAGCTTGAACCCAAGCTTAGGTGGTCGGCCCTATTAAATTTAAAAAAAATTTAATTTTAAAATTTTCTTATGTGAAAGATATAATTTGTCACGCCCCCAGAGAAGTCCTTACCGAAAAATTTCGGCAGCATCTCCCATGTACGGGTGACAATCTGAGGCATACATACATACAATATACATCAGCCACATACGGCTGGAATATATCTACACAACCACGCAATTATATAACCAGCCCACTCGGCTGGAACAGAAATAAACACAACCACGCAGTTATATAAATATATGAATCAGCCCACATAGCTGTACTAAATCAACACAGCGGAAATCACAAGCAACGATCACAAAACATAAAGTAACTAACTGCGAGCCGGCTCGGCTTGACACAATAATATCAAACCAAATACAAGAGAACTCAAATACATAAATAAGTACAAAACCCAAAATACAAATAGCGTAAGAAATACCAAAATCGTAAGGTCGTCCTCGAATGTGACGTGGGACTGGCGGACAGGCTCTCTAGGCGACTCCATAAACCTTTACCTGCTACCTGGTGAAATTACCAATATACGGGGTGGTGAGTATAAAGACTCAGCGGGTAATAACTGATAGTGCATGAGTATAGTAAATCAAACTAGAGATGCAAAGGTATACAGTCTCGGATGGAAATAGCAGATACTACAGTGATATCATAATAAGTGTCCATACCTGAAACCATAACCTAGGCTAGTAAGGGAAGGTAGATGTAGCAAAGTCCTGCTACAGTACTGCTCATAACTATATGGTATCATGTGAGGTATATACAGGTCAACAGTAAGTAAGCCAGTATCTAAACACATAACACAGGTATAAATCTCAACCTAAGTAAGCATAACAGCATAAATAAACAACAGCAGCATAATCTAGCAACGAGAGACTGTATAGATACAGAAACGAGTAGCTCAAAGATTGAGTGGAAGTATCAAGCGCAGGAAAAATAAGAGTGGAGTCAAGATAAACAAAGTAGCCAACTAAACATATAGCTCATGCACTAAGATCAATGTGCTAAAGAGATAAAGCAAGAAGTACCCGCCTTAAATGTAGATCGAGCTAAACAATCCCCTGTTGAGACGCTTATCTCAAACTAACGCCCTGCAAATCACACAAAATATAGTTTAGCCAGCCACATATGCAATAACTAGCTAAGCCCAAAAACCCAAACTAATTAGGGGAAACCCTAATCGAAATGATTAACATCAATTACACACATCTATGATTCCTTTAATCTTCTCAATCATAATCAAAATCTATTAATCCATCATTTAATCCGTTGGATCACCTATTAGACATCATGAAATAACCTTACTTATTTTATCTCAATAAAATGAACTAATCTCTTTCATAATCAATCATAGCTACATTAGATTCAATAACCCTAATAACTCCATAGTCCAACCGATTTAACAAACATAGATCAATGCTAACCAAACCACTGCACACCATGAAATCCAATGTCCATCTTCAACATTCCATCGAATTCCAAATCTGCTACATCACCAAATCCATTCACATGATAATCACACACAAACCCAAATCCACTCGACCAACAAATCACAACTAATTAGAATTAGAACTCTATTCATTTTACAACTAAAATCAAATGTAGTTTACATACGAAATTACCTTCTCAACTTACCCAAATCCGAATCATCGCTTGACGAAGATAGCCAATCGCCACTGCCATAGAAGTAAGACTCTCCCCTTTAAATCCGATAAGAGAATGCGTCACAACAATGGTCGAAGCTAAATGTAGGAGCTTCCCTCCAAAACAAAGAACCCTAAATCATCACTGATCATAGAACAACACCACTTAGATTATAGGATTCGTTACCCATTGCTCTCTCTTCCTCTCCGAGGGTTGTTTGCTGTTCCTACAGCAACTCTTGGCAACAGATCCATGCCAGCAATGAGACGTAACGGAGGAGAGATCAGCGGCGATGTGGAGCTTGTTGCCTTTAACACGTAGCCCAAAAGAATAATCGGCAAGGAGGATGTAGCTGGCTCGGCAAGGACAGAGGGACATCGACACCCGATGAGAATGGTGCCCGCACTGACCTCATCACTGGAGGTGGAGGGGGACGAGGAAGAGCCAATCAGTGGGTCCAGGGCACGGCGGTGCTTCCCTGATCTTGGCCGAGGACAACCCAGTGTGGCCGGCTTGAGCAGAGGAGTCGGTGAAATTGCATTGCTGTGAGGAGGAGACGGTAGGACCACTGATCGGCCGGCGGCAGTAGATCAGGTGGAGTGTGAGGCGCCGGCAAATCTAGGGCATGGCGACGAGATTAGGGGAAAGGAAAAAGATGCTCTCAAGGTGGCTGTGGCATTAGAGCTTCACCGGCGACCACAGCGGGTGGCTCGGCGTCGACGGTGGCAGCATCCCACGGCAAAGAGGGGCGTCGTCTGCTCCGATCGCGTGAGAAGAAGAGGTGAAGGAGAGGGTCGGGAGCAGAGGAGAAGAAGTGAGATTCGAGTAGGGGTAAGGGGTTCGGCGAGATGGGAATGAACGCATAGGATTTGGGCATTTACATACTTAGGTTTCAATTAATTAAATCCTAAGTTGCTTCCTCAATCAACTCCCATATTTAGGCATTCCAAAGAGGCTTTCTCGCTGTCCAATAATTGATCCCCTTAAAGTACGTCATACGAGCTCCGATTAAATCCCAGAAAATTTCTAAAAATTTCTGAAAAATCCAATAAGATTATTTGTCCAATAACCTTATTATTTAGGTACTATTTGGGTACCGTATTTTACATTCTCCCCCACTAATAAAAATTTGGTCCCCAAATTTACTGCTCAACCCAGGGATCCTCATCCAAGGGTAACAACCAAATAACATACTCCTATATCACTCCATCCGAATAACAAGAATAAATCTCCATGCGTAAGAGATGACTCTGTGGGTTATGAGCTCACTCTGCTTCCGCTACGCCCACACTTCTATCTAGTCAACTGTGGGTAAATCAATCATCCAAAATCCACAACACCTAGCATCAGAAAATCCTCTAACATCCACATTAAGCTCTTAGTCTGTTCATCTGTCTAGAGATGTAAAGTGGTTCTAAAACAGAACTTTATACTCATGGTCTGCTGTAAAATCTGCCACTATCGTACTGTGAATCATGAATCTCCATCCAGTTCAAAACTCAGAGATATACCCTGAGGTCCGATAATCTCTCAACAAGATCTATCATAACATGAGCTCAACTCCATTCCAGTATCCGAATCTACTGAAATAATCTTACTAACCTCCGATGTTCAGCCTCCACTTGCTGGCATACTAGACATCAAGCTACAAAATCCGCGATGTCTTTTCATGTCATTCAACTAATAGAAACGCTCTAAGTCCCTATACATCGGGTGTCACCCGGATGTATCACAAATCCATATCGAGGTGTTTTCCTACAAAAACTCCTCCCGAATAAGAAGTGACTCAGGATCACACCTAACCTCCCACAGATATAAGGTATCTCGTAAGTGTTAAGCAACTAGCTCCACACTTTTTCACGTCAATGGGGGTCATCTATCCAAATGTACCCTCAAGGTCATCCTACCATGTACATACAGTCTATGATTAAAGTCTCCATAGAATAGGATACATCGATCCTCTACAGATTAGTCAAGCTGGCAATGGTATGCAGCTAACTTAGTCAATTCTCCGTCTATACAAGTCCTGAACTCAAACGTAACTCTTAGGTTATCTAACCAGCACACATAACCCGAGGACCAGAATCTCTATAAAATAGAGTGAGTCGGTCTTCTACAACCAAACTAATAAAAGTAACTCAGTACTCTACCATCTACACCGACAAGAACGGATCAATCTTCTACTGATCAAGTCAACCAAGGTAGATCGGTCCTCTACTAACCAAACCAACAAAGTAAATCAAACCTACTAAGCAAGTCAACAAGGGTACATCGGTCCTCTACTAACCGAAGCAACAAGAGTAAATTGGTCCTCTACAAACCGAACCAACTAGGATAAATCAATCCTCTACTACCCAAGTCAATAAGAGTAAATCGGTTCTCTACGAACCAAGGCAATACGAGTAAATTGGTTCTTCACGAACCGAAACAATATGATATTTAGCAAATACTAACCACTACTAAACTAGTGATAACAGAACTACTAATACTAGTGGTATGGTAAAAGAAGTCCTATGAGACTGTATTCCTTGATCTCTAGCAGGAGCAATCGTGATCAATGATTGACCCAACACATTTGATGTATGCTACAAACAACTGGACAGGTACTAACAAAGGTATACTAATACATAACATAACTAACATAACAACTATGCATGCACTAACAGAAATGTAAGAGAACAATATGCAAACATACTTCCTATAGCTTGGAGAATCCTGTCGCTGCCTGGTCCCAAAACCCAAAAAGTCACATCGAGAAACCAAATCACGAAAAACCAAACGAAAATAGGCCTCGTAAAAACTTGGCTCTGATACTAATAAATTGTCACGCCCCCAGAGAAGTCCTTACCGAAAAATTTCGGCAGCATCTCCCCTGTACGGGTGACAATCTGAGGCATACATACATACAATATACATCAGCCACATACGGCTGGAATATATCTACACAACCACGCAGTTATATAACCAGCCCACTCGGCTGGAACAGAAATAAACACAACCACGCAGTTATATAAATATATGAATCAGCCCACATAGCTGTACTAAATCAACACAGCGGAAATCACAAGCAACGATCACAAAACATAAAGTAACTAACTGCGAGCCGGCTCGGCTCGACACAATAATATCAAACCAAATACAAGAGAACTCAAATACATAAATAAGTACAAAACCCAAAATACAAATAGCGTAAGAAATACCAAAATCGTAAGGTCGTCCTCGAATGTGACGTGGGACTGGCGGACAGGCTCTCCAGGCGACTCCATAAACCTTTACCTGCTACCTGGTGAAATTACCAATATACGGGATGGTGAGTATAAAGACTCAGCGGGTAATAGACTGATAGTGCATGAGTATAGTAAATCAAACTAGAGATGCAAAGGTATACAGTCTCGGATGGAAATAGCAGATACTACAGTGATATCATAATAAGTGTCCATACCTGAAACCATAACCTAGACTAGTAAGGGAAGGTAGATGTAGCAAAGTCCTGCTACAGTACTGCTCATAACTATATGGTATCATGTGAGGTATATACAGGTCAACAGTAAGTAAGCCAGTATCTAAACACATAACACAGGTATAAATCTCAACCTAAGTAAGCATAACAGCATAAATAAACAACAGCAGCATAATCTAGCAACGAGAGACTGTATACATACAGAAACGAGTAGCTCAAAGATTGAGTGGAAGTATCAAGCGCAGGAAAAATAAGAGTGGAGTCAAGATAAACAAAGTAGCCAACTAAACATATAGCTCATGCACTAAGATCAATGTGCTAAAGAGATAAAGCAAAAAGTACCCGCCTTAAATGTAGATCGAGCTAAACAATCCCCTGTTGAGACGCTTATCTCAAACTAACGCCCTGCAAATCACACAAAATATAGTTTAGCCAGCCACATATGCAATAACTAGCTAAGCCCAAAAACCCAAACTAATTAGGGGAAACCCTAATCGAAATGATTAACATCAATTACACACATCTATGATTCCTTTAATCTTCTCAATCATAATCAAAATCTATTAATCCATCATTTAATCCGTTGGATCACCTATTAGACATCATGAAATAACCTTACTTATTTTATCTCAATAAAATGAACTAATCTCTTTCATAATCAATCATAGCTACATTAGATTCAATAACCCTAAAAACTCCATAGTCCAACCGATTTAACAAACATAGATCAATGCTAACCAAACCACTGCACACCATGAAATCCAATGTCCATCTTCAACATTTCATCGAATTCCAAATCTGCTACATCACCAAATCCATTCACATGATAATCACACACAAACCCAAATCCACTCGACCAACAAATCACAACTAATTAGAATTAGAACTCTATTCATTTTACAACTAAAATCAAATGTAGTTCACATACGAAATTACCTTCTCAACTTACCCAAATCCGAATCACCGCTTGACGAAGATAGCCAATCGCCACTGCCATAGAAGTAAGACTCTCCCCTTTAAATCCGATAAGAGAATGCGTCACAACAATGGTCGAAGCTAAATGTAGGAGCTTCCCTCCAAAACAAAGAACCCTAAATCATCACTGATCATAGAACAACACCACTTAGATTATAGGATTCGTTACCCATTGCTCTCTCTTCCTCTCCGAGGGTTGTTTGCTGTTCCTACAGCAACTCTTGGCAACAGATCCACGCCAGCAATGAGACGTAACGGAGGAGAGATCAGCGGCGATGTGGAGCTTGTTGCCTTTAACACGTAGCCCAAAAGAATAATCGGCAAAGAGGATGTAGCTGGCTCGGCAAGGACAGAGGGACATCGACACCCGATGAGAATGGTGCCCGCACTGACCTCATCACTGGAGGTGGAGGGGGACGAGGAAGAGCCAATCAGTGGGTCCAGGGCACGGCGGTGCTTCCCTGATCTTGGCCGAGGACAACCCAGTGTGGCCGGCTTGAGCAGAGGAGTCGGTGAAATTGCATTGCTGTGAGGAGGAGACGGTAGGACCACTGATCGGCCGGCGGCAGTAGATCAGGTGGAGTGTGAGGCGCCGGCAAATCTAGGGCATGGCGACGAGATTAGGGGAAAGGAAAAAGATGCTCTCAAGGTGGCTGTGGCATTAGAGCTTCACCGGCGACCACAGCGGGTGGCTCGGCGTCGACGGTGGCAGCATCCCACGGCAAAGAGGGGCGTCGTCTGCTCCGATCGCGTGAGAAGAAGAGGTGAAGGAGAGGGTCGGGAGCAGAGGAGAAGAAGTGAGATTCGAGTAGGGGTAAGGGGTTCGGCGAGATGGGAATGAACGCATAGGATTTGGGCATTTACATACTTAGGTTTCAATTAATTAAATCCTAAGTTGCTTCCTCAATCAACTCTCATATTTAGGCATTCCAAAGAGGCTTTTTCGCTGTCCAATAATTGATCCCCTTAAAGTACGTCATACGAGCTCCGATTAAATCCCAGAAAATTTCTAAAAATTTCTGAAAAATCCAATAAGATTATTTGTCCAATAACCTTATTATTTAGGTACTATTTGGGTACCATATTTTACATAATTTATTGGAGAGATTAAAAATTAAAATATCTCTTTTATAAGGTTTTACAAAAGATTAAAGAAAGAGATTAAATCTCTTTCCTTATTTGTAGATTTGAAAGATATTTTATTTTTCTTCTTTGTAAATTATTCACATGTTGAAAAATTAAAATTATAGAAATTTCTTTTTATCAACCATTAAGGGATTTTAAAGGAAAATTTTATTTTTTAAAATTTCCGAAGACAAATAAGGAATTTTTAATTGTTGATTGAAAATTGCCTTGTTTGCTCTCCATGAGGTGGCCGGCCATGATATGAGGGATTAGGAAATTTTGTTTAATTTTTCTTAATTAATTCATGTCAAGGAAAGTTAAGAAAATTTTATTGTAATTAAATTTACTTATTTGCCAAAGCTAAGGATTATAAAAGAGGGGGTTTTGGGAGCCTTCAAGGTGAACAACCCCTATTATTTTCTCCATCTTTTCTTCCTTGGTGTGGCCGGCCTCTTCCCTTTCTCTTCTCTCCATCCTTGTGGCCGAACCTCTCTTCCTCCTTGGAGATCAAGTGGTGGCCGGATTTTAGCTTGGAGAAGAAGGAGAGAAAGCTTACATCCCTTGGAGCTTAGTTGGTGGAAAAAGATCTTCATCTTTTGGAAGCATTGTGCTTGGCCGAAACTTGAAGAAAGGAGAAGAAGGTGCTTGGTGGTTTCTCATCTCGGAAGATCATTGCCCACACAACGTCCGAGGTTGGAAGAGGAATACGGTAGAAGGCCTAGAGGTTTTTGTTTGCAAAAGAAAAGGTATACTAGTATTTAATTTCCGCATCATACTAGTTTTATCTTCATGTAAAAAATACCAAATACAAGAGGCATGCGATTCTAGTATTTCGAATTTATTTTCGATGTTGTGTTCTTTTGTTTTTCTTTTCCTTGTGATTTGATTATTCTTTTTGGTTGACCTAAAGTTATTTAAGGAAATTAAATATTAGCTTTCCTTAAAAGGCTTTGTCTAGGCGGTGGTGGTTGTTCCCATATCCAAGAAGGCCATGTGTCTCGTCATGTAGTCCTGGAAGCCAATTTTAGAAATTAATATTTAATGGAATTAATAACCTAGGTGATTTGAATCGAACGTGTTAAATTTCGCAGGAGATCCAAATCTAAACCTAAAAGAACAAATAAATTAAACCTTGGATCAAACGTGTTAAGTTCCGCAGGCGATCCAAGTTTAATTTAAAAGAGCACATGGTAGCTAGGAAAAGGTTCAGGCCTTTGTACAAAATTTTTGTACAGTGGAACCATTAGACTTTCCGAGTAGCAACCAACAGTATTCATTTTCGTTATGAAAAATATAAAAAATATCATGTCATATCATACATACATCATGCAACTAAAATAGTTTTTCTTTTAAAAAATATTTATTTTGATGTATGTCATAAATCATCATGCATTATTTTAAATTCCTTATAATTAAGGACAATGACATTTATCAATAAGTGACATCCAAGATGGATGATCAAATTCTACAATGTCTAAATAGATATGCATGATCCCTTAAATTAGGGCAAAATCAAAATCTACACCTCATAAAGACCATAAGATGACTTGTATATGTTTTAATACACATTAGAAACAAGGGAGATGTTAGGAGGATGAATAAAACTCAATATGTTAATTTAGTACATCTTTTTAAGTTTTATTTTCATCAAAACACATAGTTATGTGTCTTCCAATCATTGGAAAAGTTAATGTACAAGTCATATGCATTTAGCCCAAAGAACATAGTTGGAAATTGATTTTGAAAATCATTTCAAAATGCTTTTGGAAAACCTTGGTGAAGTCTATCTTTTGATAGCAATCACTATTGAAGAGTTGGACACAAACTTAGAAGAAACATTGAAGTTTTCAAGGGTTTCCAATTTTATGTCAAATCTTTGAAAAGGATGTGTATTTTCTTAGAAAACTATTTTTCCATGATAACATATGCCTTAGATTATGTATACATAAATTTTCACGATTTTATAGATTTTTTTGGATATTTCTAAAATTCGGTTAAAATTAATTTTAGAAATCAGAAATGGTAATCTACTAGGCTAGTCGATTACCACATTCTAGTTGATCAGGTGAATCGATTAGGCAAATTTCCGTGAGCACAGTGGCTCACAGAATCGATTACAACAATCGATTAAGATGTTTAATTGACTACGTTAATCGATTGACACTTGGGAATCGATTAAATCTCAACTTTAATCGATTACGGCTGGTCTTAAGTGACTAAGGGCTTGGTTTAAGTGCTTAAGAACTTTATTTCAGCTTAAATAAGTTTAGTAGTGTTAACCATCCCTAATCCTACGAAGTGCTTAGATAAGCATTTAAGGGTAGTTTTCTTGTTGAAACAAGAAAGGATTGGTTGCAAGAAGACTAAGCTAGAGTTTAGGATAAGGTTTAGTTTCAAAGTTAGATTTTTGAATCTCAAAACTTTAAATGTTGGATTTTCTAAAGGTTTAGAAATTTCAAGTCATTGTTGGTACAACGACAGAAGTTTAGAGCATATTTTGAGGGGAGATACTCCTTGAAAACATGGTTTACTTTTATTTATAAATAATGAAACAATGGAAGGTGGAAACCTTCATTGTTATACATGATCAAGGTTGAGCATAGGAACACAATGTAAGATTAGAAATCTTCATTGTAATGGGTGAATGCTCTAAGATGAGCATTTGGGTGTAATAAAGAGTGTGGGACCTTCATTGTAGTGTTGTGAACAATAAGTGAAGTTTTGAACAACTTATGAATAACTCTTCAAAGGGAGAGTTTTTGAGATGTGCCAAAAGAGGAGAATGTAGGGTTTAAGTTAGACCTTCATTAATCAAACGGGGAGTTTTCCCTCTTAGAAAGGAAGAGAATGAAGGAAATCCTCATTCATGCTTTGGCATGAAAAAGAATTTAAGGTTATGGAATTAGCTTAACTTAAACGTATTATTAAACATCAAAAAGGAGAATTGTTGATGCAGTTTCCCATGGGTCAAGGTTGATCATGTTGACTAGGCTTGAGTTGGCTCAAGCTTGAATTTTAATGTTTTAATTTTGATATTTGACAATGTATGGAGATTGCAGTTGTAATTGTCTATTTAGGCAGATTATTGGTGCAATCTCCCTCTAGTCAAGGGTTGATCAGTTTGATGTGAAGAAGAAGTTAAGTAGGTCAAGGTTGATCAGATATTTGACTGGAAAGTCCAATAGAAAGGTTGGCAGAAGATGAAAATCTAAGTGAGTCAGTGTTGACCGAAAACTTGGTTGGGAAATCCTGGTGAGTGAAACCGGGTGAAAGCCCTAGTGAGTGAAGCTATGTGAAAGTCCTGGTGAGTGAGACTAGGCAGTTAAAAATCCTGGTAAGTGAAGCCAGACAGTTGGAAATCCTAGTGACTGAAGCCAGGTGAAAGTCTTAGTGAGTGAAGCTAGGTGAAAGTCTTGGTGAGTGAAGTCAGACATGTGAAAATTCAGGTGGGTCAAGGTTGATCGAATACCTGGTGATTGGAAGTCCAAGTAGGTCAAAGAATTGACTAAATACTTGGCACAAGGAGAAAAGTCTAAGTTGTTCAAAGGATTGACCAGACACTTGGTGAAAGAGTTCCAACAGGTCAAGGTTGACCGGATGTTGGGTAAAGGAACCTTAGACTTCGGTTAGGAAGTTAGTGTTTGGTAATCAACTAGGTTAGTCGATTACCATAGCGTAAGAGACTAAGGTAATTGCTTAAGCTTGGAATCACGAGAAAGGCCTCCTAATCGATTGGTGTAATCGATTAGGATACCGTAAGCAACTAGGGTAATTGCTTACGGTGCCTTTTGTATCAAACAGAAGGATTTGTTCGAAGCTTAAGCAATCAAGGTGATCGCTTAAATTGGATTTCGTGGAAGGCACAGAGAGTTCTGTAAGCGATTAAGCGGGAAGGGTTAATCGCTTACGGGGTTTCTCGCAATTGAACAAAGGGTTGTTGGATCGATCTGGCTAATCGATTTAGCAATGCCTAATCGACTAGGGTAGTCAATTAAGATTAAAAATATAGTTGTTTATGTAGGTTACTAACGTGGTAATCTATTAAGGGGATTCTTAATCGATTAAGGCGCCAACGGTAACCCTAGAAAAAGATTTTTCAAGCATTATTCTCAGTAGAGCTTACATGATTCTTCTCCACACATTTCACTGGATCTTAAGCTTTGGAAGACAAGTGTTGTAGCACTTGCCAATTGGTCTAAAGGCATCCATAAGTAACAAAAGATCAAGCAAGAAGAGGTTTTGAGTTGTATTTTTTACATTTACTTCTTATTTAAAGTTGTATTCTTGTTCTTGTGTTGTACGAGGCTTCTTCGCCTCCGGTTGTTCCGAGAAGGAGTTGTTTTCATAGTAGAGAGTGCATCATGTATTGATCCTTGGATTAGTCACCTCTGTTAGAGTGTATACTAAAAGCCTAGCTTTTGGTATAAACATTTATCTAGAAATAAGAATCACATTGGTCAAATGTCTACATTTATGATAAATGTAGCTGTTCAATTAATTTCTATTGTAGATAACATGGTGTGTGGTGTCACACACAGAAGATCATGTTATCGGTTTCCTTATAAATTATAAACAGTAGTTCACGACTAAAATGGAAAGGAACAAACCATTGGAAGGTCGTAGTGTAATTATGTATTAGTTTATCTTAACTATATAATTACACTAGTACACTTAGAGTGTATTGAGTAGGACCATTAGAGGTCGTTTCTTTTATACTGACTTTATAAAGAAACAAAGACCTCAGTTATTATGGAAGTGTGTGCTCTTAATCCTAATATAATAACAAGCACATATATTTGATATTTATTTCTTTAATTTATCAATGGGTGAGATTTAGTTCGATGAATCAATAAGCCCGATAAGTTGGGAAATGATATCACTTATATTGTGTGTTGTTGATTATAGAAGGAAACTGTGTCCTAGTGATCTAGGTTGAGAATGTCCCCAAGAGGAGCTCATAAGGATTGTCATGTTAAACCCTGCAGGTAGACTTAGTCCGACATGACGATGAAGTTGAGTGGTACTACTCTTGGAGCTAGATATTAATTAAGTGAGTTGTCAGTAACTTACTTAATTAGTGGACATTTGTTATCTTAAACACAGGGAGACTAACACACTTATAATAAGAAGGAGTCCAAAATGTAATTTGGAATTGGTGCGGTAGTTCAATAATAGTTCTTTAGTGGAATGAATTATTATTGATGAAATTAAGTTGTGTGTTCGGGGCGAACACGGGATGCTTAATTTCATCGGGAGACCAAAACCAATTCCTCCTCTCGGTCCCTATCGTAGCCTCTAGTATATAGAGATTTATACCCACCGCATACCCACCTTCTTACCCATCCAATGGGGCCGGCCAAGCTAGCTTGGAACCCAAGCTAGGGGCCAAGACCAAGTGGATGAGTCAGTAGGTGGCTGGCCAAAGCTTGGGTCCCAAGCTTGGGTGGCCGACCACTATTAAAAAAGATTTTTATTAAAATTATTTCTTATGTGGATATCATGATTTTAAAGAGAGTTTAAAATTAAAATTTCTTTTATAACTTTCTACAAAAATTAAGAGAAGAGATTAATCTCTTTCCTTATTTGTAGATTAAAAGGATGGTTTTAATTTTGGTAAAACTTTCCTTATTTGTAAATCATCTACATGTTTAAAGAGAGTTTAAAATTTAAAATCTTTCCTTATTTGTTGATTAAAGGAGGATTTTAAATTTTAAGAAAACTTTCCTTTTTAACCATGTTCATGATTTAAAGAAAGTTTAAAATTAATAATTCTCTTTTATTAGTTTCTACAAAAGATTGAGAAAAGATTTGATATCTTTCCTTATTTGTAGATTAAAGAGATTTTAATTTTTAGAGATAACTTTCTTTTATCCACATGTTTAAAGAAAGATTTTAATTAAATTTTCTTTTTATAAACCAATCATGAAGGGATTAAATTATTGAAGAAATTTTATAAATTTCTGGAGACAAATTAGGAAGTTTTAATTAATTAAAACTCTCCTTGTTTGTAGCTTTGGTGTGGCCGGCCATGTAAATTGAGAAAAGGAAAATTGTTTTAATTAAATAAAATTTTCCTTTTCATGGCAAAAGAATTAAGGAAGTTTTTAATTAAATTTCCTTATTTGCCAAGACCAAGGATTATAAAAGAGGGGGTAGAGAAGGCTTCATGGTGAACAACCTCTATTATTTCTCTCTCTCTTTTCCTTGGTGTTGTGGCCGACCAACCTCTCTTCCTCTATTCCTCTTGGTGGTGGCCGAACCTTCTCTATTGGCTTGGAGCTCTTGTGGTGGCCGGATACTACTTGGAGAAGAAGAAGAAGAAAGAGAGAAAGCTTGTATCCCTTGGAGCTTGGTTGGTGTTTTGTTCTTCGTCCTTGGTGAAGCTTCTTTGTGTTGGCCGAACCTAGCTAGGAGGAGAAGAAGGTGCTTGGTGGTTTCTCATCTCGGAAGATCGTTGCCCACACAACGTCCGAGGTTAGAAGAGGAATACGGTAGAAGATCAAGAGGTCTTTCTAAAAGGTATAACTAGTAATTTTTGTTTCCGCATCATACTAGTTATTTTTGGAAATAATACCAAATACAAGAGGCTTACGATTCTAGTATTTCGAATATGTTTTTCGAAGTTGTGTTCTTTTGTTTTATTTTTCCTTGTGATTTAATTGTTCTTTTCAGTTAACCTAAAGTTATTTTAGGAAATTAAATATTAAATTTCTATAAAAGGTTTTGTCTAGTCGGTGGTGGTTGCTCCCATATCCAAGAAGGCCATGTGCCTCGCCACGTCAGTACTGGGAACCAATTATGGAAATTAATATTTAATGGAATTAATAACTTAAGGTGATTTGGGTCGAACGTGTTAAGTTCCGCAGGAGATCCAAGTCAAAACCTAAAAGAACAAATAGATTAAGTTTTGGACCAAACGTGTTAAGTTCCGCAGGCGATCCAAAATTTAATTTAAAAGAACACATGGTAGCTAGGAAAAGGTTCAGGCCTTTGTACAAAATTTTTGTACAGTGGAACCTCTAGGCTTTCCGAGTAGTAACCAACAATTGGTATCAGAGCTAGGGTTTTGCCTCTGTGTATTTGGTATTTGTTTAATCATGCACATGTCATACATAATTTAGGCAGGATAATAGTAGGATGTGCTAACTTTGTGGATGCAGGATCCAACTATTATGGCTTATAGTTATTATGTGTGTGATTGGACCCTTGGATATGTCAAGGGTATTTTATTGTATGTGCATGATTGTATTATAAAATATAGCAGGAGCTGTATTTAGTTTTATTAGGATTTTATTTTTGATCTAGATACATGTACATTCCTTTTATGGAATATAGGATCAATATGTAAAATTCTATTTATGTCGCCGATCGAATTTTGCAAAGCGTGGAACCTTCTGAGGACCTTAGGCGCAACGGAACTAGGAGCAAGATGGATGCGACAGCTAGACCCGGTGGCGGTGGCCAAATATGGCAGCAGTTTGGGATGACAACACACGGAGGACAACTAGAGATAAAAGCCATAATAGTTGAAAATTAGATTTTCTATTTATTGCTTTTATATTATGCTGTGTGTGCATGTTAGTTTACATATTTAGTAGGCTAGCATAGTTAAAATTCCTCATTTATAAATAACTAAGTGGGAGAGAGATTTTTAAGTAAATCCCATGGTCTCCATTACTGGTTTGTAAGTGATGCAAACAAGCTTGCGCATTGGCTCTGAGTGCCTTCCTCCATAACGGATGAGCTTGTTTGTGGATCACTAGAACAGACTTCCAATTTTGGATGACTATAGGAAGTTAATTAAGAGCGTGTGATCTTCCCCAACGGAAGGGGCATAATCTTATTAATGGACTTAGTGTCAAGTAATGGTATACACTTAGGCACGTCTAATAGTATCCTCCCCAACGGAGTCACTGCTATTATTTGTGTGACCGAAGAAAACCAACTATTAATTTGTCAAATAAATAGGTTGACAAGACAATAAAATTAAAAACCCCTCTTACAAATGTTTGATTTTGTATACGTCCACACTAACGTGGCATACAAAATTCACGGTGTTTGAGGTAATTTTATTTGTCATAAAGATTTATTGACAAGATAATTAATGGGTAAAACCCTCCTCTTACAAATGTTTAAATTTTGTATACGTCCACACTAACGTGGCATGCAAAATTCACGGTGTTTGAGGTGTTGGTCAATTTAAATAATATTGTTTGAGGAATCAATGTTATTTTAAATTCAAAGAGTTTTGACCAAATATTTGATCAAAGACAGATCAACTATTAATTTTATTCGTCATAAAGTAAAGTTGACGAGATAATAAAATTAATGAATAAAATCTCCTCTTTGATTTTGTATACGCAAAATTTATGGAGATTTTAAGGAGTTGATCTTGACCAAATATTTTTGTGATTCTTAGGATGTTTGTCAATCCCTAGTAGTCATACTATAGAAAAAGACTTAGTAGTCTCAATTGTAATGATTGGAAATAGGACTTGGACATTAAGGTAGACTGTCTTCTTAGAACTAAGAACAATTTAAGTGTATTTAATTCATTAGTTGAAATATGTCTAGTGGTGTTATCTACCAGAACCTGGAGTATAGATACAAGATGCCATTAATCATGTCTGCAATTCATTGCAGGGTTCCAGGAAACCCGACAACTAAATGAAAGGTAAATCACCATCCACATGGGCACTACTGTAAAAGTGGTAGCTGTTGCAGTGGGAGATGTTTATCTTTTGATAAGAATAAAATTTGGATTTTAAGTAATTGTCTTTTCGTACCAAGTTTAGAAAGAACCTGATTTCAGTTTCTAAACTATTATAGATATTGTGTCTATTTTGATAACAAAGTTGTTATCAAGAAAAATAGGGAAGTTATCTATTCTGGTATGATGGTTGACAATTTATAATCCAATAACTCCCACGATGCAACAAATGGAAATTAGTAACACATCTTCTAATTTTAAGAGAAAGCAACCTTCGGAAATGAACCAATTATATCTTTGGCATCTAAAAGCTAGGTTATACTTGAGTAGGATTCAGTGGTGGCTAATGAATTTTTGGGTTCATTGGTAGTGGAAATATTTCCAACCTGCGAGTCTTACTTGGAAGGAAAATAACCAAAAAGCTTTTAAGTCCAAGGGGTATGGAGTCAAAGATATGTTGAAATTGGTTCATTCTGATTTGTGTGATCCTATAACTATCCAGACAAGAGGTAGTATTGAATATTTTGTCTATTTTATAGACAACTATTCAAGATACAAATAAATTTACTTAATGTACCGCAAGACTAAGTACTTTGATTAGTTCAAAGAGTACAAGGTTGATGCGGAGAAATGTTAAAGTAAAAAGTCACTATGGAAGATCGTAGTGGCAAGTACCTCTTGAGAGATTTTAGGAGTCACTTATCAGAAGTTGGATTTCAATCCCAACTAACTGCATCTGGTACACCCCAACAGAATGGTGTAGTAGAAAGAAGGTAAAGGACTCTTATGGAATAATTAGATAGATGATGAGTTATTCAGAAAATTACCAAATTTGTTTTAAGGATAAACTCTGAAAACGAAAGTGAACATAGTACCTTCCAAGTTAGAACTCTCTACTCATATAGAATTGCTGAATAGGTGAAAACCTATTTTGAAGCATATTCGGATTCGGGTAATCCAGCACATATGTTAAAGAGAGACAATGATAAGTTGGATAGGAGTTCACTTGTTTGTAAGTTATCCTAGATAAACAAAAGTAGGATTATAGTCTTAAAAATCAGAAGGTCATTGTTAGCATCAATGACTGATTTTTAGAAAAGGACTATATAATGAACCACGTGCTCATAAGTAAATTTGTTCTTAAGGAAATAATAAAGGACATGTCTAACCTAGTACCAACTGTACAAGATGAGATACCACAAGAAAACTGCAACACGTATCACAAATGATACACAATTGTAGAAAGTGCCTTGTCGTAGTGGGAGGGTTGTTAGGCAACCTAAATAGGTTCATGTTTTGGGAGAGTTTTTGGATTCGATCCCTAGAGGACATGAACCTGATCTCCGGTCATATGATGAAGTACTCCAAGATAAAGATGCAGCATCTTGGCAAAGAGTAATGAATAACAGAATTAGAATATATAAAATCTGGAAGCTTGTAGAATCACCAAATGGTGTAAAAGCCGTTAGGTGTAAAAAGGTCTATAATAGGAAAAGAGGGATAGACAGGAAGGTAGTAACTTTCAAAGCAAGGCTTGATGAAAAAGGAAACTTTTTCACTGGTAGCCATGCTTAAGTCTATCCGGATTCTTTTATCTATTTGGCAAGTGGATGACAAGACAGCATTCCTTAATGGAAGTCTTGAAGAAAGCATCCATATAAAGCAACCAGAAGGGTTCATTGCAAAGGGCTAAGAGCATCTTGTGTGCAAGCTCAATCAGTCTATGGACTGAGGCAAAGCTTCAAGGTCTTGGAACATCCGGTTTATCAAAGTAATCCAGATCTATGGATTTAGTAACCGGATAAGTCTTGTGTATACAAAAGGTGTGATGGAAGCGTGGTGGTATTTCTTGTACTATACGTAGATAACATTTTTGGTAGTTGGAAACAATATCAAAATGTTGTCAGAAGTATGGGTATGGTTGTCCAAACAATTCGATATAAAGGACTTGGGAGAATGTATATATTCTTGAGATCAAAGTAATAAGGGATCGCAAGGAAAGAATATTTTACTTATCCCAAGCTTCATACATCAGAAAAATCCTTGCTCGTTTTAAAGCATGCAAAACTCCAAGAAAGGTTTCTTACCTTTTCAGCATGGAGTAACTTTATCTAAAGATATGTCTCTATAGACATCAAAGGAGATAAAGGAAATAAAGACAGTTCTTTATGCTTCGGCTTTCGGAAGCCTAATGTATGTTATGCACGAGATCAGAAATCTGTTTTGCCAAGGGCATAGTTAGCAGATATCAAAGTAACCCAGGACAAGGACAGTGGACTGCAGTAAAGCATATATTGAAGTACCTTAGAGGCACTAGAGATTATATGCTAGCTTACAAGGCAGTTAATTTGGTCCTTGTGAGTTGCATGGATTTTGACTTCCAATCGGATAGGGACAATAATAAATCAACCTCGGGGTTTTGTGTTTACTTTAGGAGGTAAAGTCATAACTATGGAAGAGTGATAAGCATAGGTGTTTTTCTGGACTCCACCATAGAAGCTTAGTATATGGCAAGCCTCTGAGGTAGCCATAAAAGCTGAATGACTCAATAACCTCAAGATAGACTTAGAAATGATTTCTGGTTTATCCAAAGATTATTACAATTTATTGTAATAATGTTGGTACAGTAGCAAACTCGAAGAAACCATAAGTCTATAAGGTAAGTAAACACAATAGAGCGCAAGTACCACCCAATACGAGAAATCGTATAAACGAGGAGAAGTTGTTGCCGCCTAGATTGCATCAGGTGATGACCTATAGATCCTTTCACTAAGGTCCTTAAAGCAAGAGCTTTTGATGGGCATGTTGAAGGGTTGGGAATCAGATGTATGGCAGCTGATATGGCAGCTTAGTCTTTTAGTATAAGTGGGAGATTGTTAGAGTGTATACTAAAAGCCTAGCTTTTGGTATAAACATTTATCTAGAAATAAGAATCACATTGGTCAAATGTCTATATTTATGATAAATGTAGTTGTTCAATTAATTTATATTGTAGATAACATGGTGTGTGGTGTCACACACAGAAGATCATGTTATCGGTTTCCTTACAAATTATAAACAGTAGCTCACGACTAAAATGGAAAGGAACAAACCATTGGAAGGTCGTAGTGTAATTATGTATTAGTTTATCTTAACTATATAATTACACTAGTACACTTAGAGTGTATTGAGTAGGACCATTAGAGGTCATTTCTTTTATACTGACTTTATAAAAAAACAAAAACCTCAGTTATTATGGAAGTGTGTGCTCTTAATCCTAATATAATAACAAGCACATATATTTGATATTTATTTCTTTAATTTATCAATGGGTGAGATTTAGTTCGATGAATCAATAAGCCCGATAAGTTGGGAAATGATATCACTTATAGTGTGTGTTGTTGATTATAGAAGGAAGCTGTGTCCTAGTGATCTAGGTTGAGAATGTCCCCAAGAGGAGCTCATAAGGATTGTCATGTTAAACCCTGCAGGTGGACTTAGTCCGACATGACGATGAAGTTGAGTGGTACTACTCTTGGAGCTAGATATTAATTAAGTGAGTTGTCAGTAACTTACTTAATTAGTGGACATTTGTTATCTTAAACACAGGGAGACTAACACACTCATAATAAGAAGGAGCCCAAAATGTAATTTGGGATTGGTGCGGTAGTTCAATAATAGTTCTTTAGTGGAATGAATTATTATTGATGAAATTAAGTTGTGTGTTCGGGGCGAACACGGGATGCTTAATTTCATCGGGAGACCAAAACCAATTCCTCCTCTCGGTCCCTATCGTAGCCTCTAGTATATAGAGATTTATACCCACCGCATACCCACCTTCTTACCCATCCAATGGGGCCGGCCAAGACCAAGTGGATGAGTCATGTAGGTGGCCGGCCAAAGCTTGGGTCCCAAGCTTAGGTGGCCGGCCACTAGAATATTAAAAGGATTTTTATTAAAATTATTTCTTATGTGGATATCATGATTTTAAAAGAGAGTTTAAAAATTAAAAATTTCCTTTTATAACTTTCTACAAAAGATTAAGAGAAGAGATTAATCTCTTTCCTTATTTGTAGATTAAAAGGATGGTTTTAATTTTTGGTAAAAACTTTCCTTATTTGTAAATCATCTACATGTTTAAAAGAGAGTTTAAAATTTGAAATCTTTCCTTATTTGTTGATTAAAGTAGGATTTTAAATTTTAAGAAAACTTTCCTTTTTAACCATGTTCATGATTTAAAAGAAAGTTTAAAAATTAATAATTCTCTTTTATTAGTTTCTACAAAAGATTGAGAAAAGATTTGATATCTTTCCTTATTTGTAGATTAAAAGAGATTTTAATTTTTAGAGATAACTTTCTTTTTATCCACATGTTTAAAATAAATATTTTAATTTATTAAATTTCCTTTTTATAAACCAATCATGAAGGGATTAAATTATTGAAGAAATTTTATAAATTTCTGGAGACAAATTAGGAAGTTTTAATTAATTAAAACTCTCCTTGTTTGTAGTTTTGGTGTGGCTGGCCATGTAAATTGAGAAAAGGAAAATTGTTTTAATTAAATAAAATTTTCCTTTTCATGGCAAAAGAATTAAGGAAGTTTTTAATTAAATTTCCTTATTTGCCAAGACCAAGGATTATAAAAGAGGGGGTAGAGAAGGCTTCATGGTGAACAACCTCTATTATTTCTCTCCCTCTTTTCCTTGGTGTTGTGGCCGGCCAACCTCTCTTCCTCTATTCCTCTTGGTGGTGGCCGAACCTTCTCTATTGGCTTGGAGCTCTTGTGGTGGCCGGATACTACTTGGAGAAGAAGAAGAAGAAGGAGAGAAAGCTTGTATCCCTTGGAGCTTGGTTGGTGTTTTGTTCTTCGTCCTTGGTGAAGCTTCTTTGTGTTGGCCGAACCTAGCTAGGAGGAGAAGAAGGTGCTTGGTGGTTTCTCATCTCGGAAGATCGTTGCCCACACAACGTCCGAGGTTAGAAGAGGAATACGGTAGAAGATCAAGAGGTCTTTCTAAAAGGTATAACTAGTAATTTTTGTTTCCGCATCATACTAGTTATTTTTGGAAATAATACCAAATACAAGAGGCTTACGATTCTAGTATTTCGAATATGTTTTTCGAAGTTGTGTTCTTTTGTTTTATTTTTCCTTGTGATTTGATTGTTCTTTTCAGTTAACCTAAAGTTATTTTAGGAAATTAAATATTAAATTTCTATAAAAGGTTTTGTCTAGTCGGTGGTGGTTGCTCCCATATCCAAGAAGGCCATGTGCCTCGCCACGTCAGTACTGGGAACCAATTATGGAAATTAATATTTAATGGAATTAATAACTTAAGGTGATTTGGGTCGAACGTGTTAAGTTCCACAGGAGATCCAAGTCAAAACCTAAAAGAACAAATAGATTAAGTTTTGGATCAAACGTGTTAAGTTCCGCAGGCGATCCAAAATTTAATTTAAAAGAACACATGGTAGCTAGGAAAAGGTTCAGACCTTTGTACAAAATTTTTGTACAGTGGAACCTCTAGGCTTTCCGAGTAGCAACCAACAACCTCTTCTTGAGGTGGATATCAAGTAAATCTACTTATTAGCATTTGAGAGCTTAGTTTCAATTCTATCCGCTGCAAAGCAACATCTACAAAGCAAACAAACAAGCGCAATGAGCTATTCACCCCCTCTAGCTCTGAAGTGTCCCAACAACAAGGTGATACTAGTTTTTAAATATCAGCACCAACATTGGTGCTAGTTTTTTAAAAACCACCACCAACACTTATTTGAAACCAGCACTAGCCAGCATCACATTGGTGCTGGTCTTACCAACACCAGCGTGCTAGTCTTTGAAAATCAATACCAATGCTGATTTGAAACCAACAACAGCCAGCATCATGTTGGTGCTATTTTTAAAGACCAACACACTGGTTTGAAAGTACCACCAGTCAATGCTGATGCTAAGCAGCACCACTGTTGGTGCTAATTTGCACAAACCAACACCATGTTGGTGCTGCTTTGCACACATTGGTGATGGTTTATATAAAATAACATTAGCATAAACCAGCACCAACGTGTGCAAATCAATATTATGTTAGTGGTGCTTTGAATAAAGCAGCACCAGTGTGTGCAAATCAGTATTATGTTAGTGTTGCTTTGCATAAAGCAGCTACAATGTGTGCAAATCAACACCATTTTAGTACTGGTTTACAAATATTAGCACCAACATGTGCAAATCAACACCACTGGTTTACGCAAACTAATGTGTGCATAAACCAACACCTTTCAAACCCTATTGGTGCCAGTTTGCGCACATTGGTGCTACTTTACGCAAACCAGCACCAATTGTTGGTGATAGTTTACGTAAAGCAGCACCGATGCGGTGCTAGTTTACGTAAAGCAGCACCAGCATGGTGCTAGTTTGCGAAAAGCAGCGCTAGCATGGTGCTGTTTTGCACACATTGGTGCTGGTACTGATTTGCACACGTTGGTGATGGTTTAGGCAAACCAGTGGTGTTGCTTTGCGTAAACCAACACTAATAATCTATTGGTGCTGTTTATCATCACTGTTGGTGTTAGTCTTGAAAGACCAGCACCAACATTAATTATAGAGTACTATACCCACCTATACCCACCTTTTTACCCATTATATAAGGGCCGACCAAGCTAGCTTGGAGTCAAAGCTAGGGCCGGCCAAAGGCATGGTTCATGGGTTCATGAGGCGGCCGGTGTTGGGACCGATTATGCAGCTAGAGGGGGGTGAATAGCTCGGTACGCTCATCGTACTCTTCGTTGCTTGTTTCTTCAAGGATATGCAGCGGAAAATACAAAGAAAACAAACACAACGCTAACACTAAGGATTTACTTGGTATCCACCTCAAGAAGACGTGACTAATTCAAGGATCCACACACTCGCGCACCCTCTACTAATAAAACACTCATTTTTGGTAACTACCGAAGGCGGAGAAGCCTTACAAGTTCACACTACAAGAAGAAAGGGAAAGGGAACAAAATACAAGCAAAAGCTTACAAGTTTACACAAGAAAACCCTAACCCTAGATTTCTTTTTCTGCTGTAGATCCGCATCTTGACTTGGACAAACCTCCAAGACCCTCAAGATCTGGCGGTGAGAACTTTGTGGAGAAGCTTTGGAAGCCCTGTGAAGATCTGAGATGAAACAGTGTAAGTGCTACCGAGAGAACAGCTCGCCAGCAGCTAAATACGATGCCAACGGTCGGATCCCGATCGATTGGATTGCTTCCAATCGATCGGGGAAGCTTTGGATCGATCGGCTGATCGATCCAGAGCACCTCTGTGCTCTCAGGAATTGTCTAGATCGATCAGCTGATTGATCCAGCCTTTATCGCACGAAATCGCAGCTTCCAATCGATCCATTGATCGATTGGGGGATCTGGATCGATCGACCGATCGATCCAGCGCCGTTCTGTGCGATCGCGCACTAGTCCCAATTGATCCACTGATCGATTGGGAGGAGGCTTGTCACGAAGACTCGCCCAATCGATCGGCTGATCGATTGGGCATGAGCCAATCGATTGGCTGATCGATCCAACTCATGATTTCTACCTAAAATCAAGTCTAAAGCCTCCTAAACCAACATCTGGTCACCTATGACCTGTTGGTACATTATGCCTAGCATCCGGTCACCCTTGACCTGGTAGAACTCGCTCACCAAGTGTCCGGTCACCCTTGACCCACTTGGCCTTATCTTCACCAGATGTCCGATCTGATGGATCGAAAGCGCTAGAGGGGGGGGGGGGTGAATAGCGCTCGTGGCTATTTCATTTTTCGAAATACGTAAATAATAGAGTAATAAGCAGCGAAATAAAGACAGTCAAACACAGAGACACAGGGAATTACTTCGTTCGGAGTCTAAGGCGACTCCTACTCAAAGGCCCGCGATCCTTGATCGCTTCCGGTGGGCAACAACTATAATATCGTGAATAAGTACAAGGAAATAAGTACAACTGGAATTGAAATGATACCGACAACAAAATAATAACTGAAGCTTCGGGTCGTCGGCGACTGTAACAGCACTTTAGAGTCGTTTCTTGAGCAGCACACAGTAGAAGGAAAGCTTGTCAAATCGTTGTTCTTTGGCTGCACCCTCGACCCTTTTTTTATATGAGGTTCCGGGCGCCTGGGACCTTTCCGGGCGCCTGGAGTGTGACATGGCCAGCCAACTAGGTTGTTCCACGTGGTGAAGTCGCGCAGGGGATAAAGTTTGGTCCCGGGCGCCAGGACCTGTTCCGGGTGCCCGGACCTCCGAGCGCCCGGATCCATCCCGGGCGCCCGGACCACCTTTTTCCAGCAGGTTCCTCACCTGCAAACAAAGGTTAGTCCGAGCAAAATACCCTGCAAGATAGTGTTAGAATCTGATAAAACACAGTAAGAAATAAACGACAGTCTTCGGACTGTCCGAGTCTGACTTCGGATTCCCAACCGGAAACCCTAGGTCGACCCGACGCCTACTGTTCCCTCTACGGGGAACGCGCCCTCACCTACTCCCCTCAGGAGAGATTACCTGATGCCAGTCCGGTCCTCCAGACCGACTGGACTTTTCGCCTAGGGTTACCACCCCCTAGGACCTAGGGTTACCGCCCCCTAGGGTTTTTCTCCACCTAGGGTTACCGCCCCCTAGGACCTAAGGTTACCGCCCCTTAGGGTTTTCCTCCACCTAGGGTTACCACCCCCTAGGACCTAAGGTTACCACCCCTTATGATTTTTCACCTGCTTAACCGCAGCTAGGACTTTCCTGAAACACTCATTCAAACATTGTTAGATCACACACTAACTTAACTTTGAATCCTTTGCCATTATCAAAACTAAGGTTCGATCGTCGGATGCTTCCCTAGGTCCAAGCATGAGTTAAGATTTGTTTTGATTAGATATCATATCCCTTAAGTGCAAGCAACAATTAAATTATCTAATTGGTGTTGATCAGGTATCAGAGCCCTAAAGTACAAGTATGCTTAAGCTTAATATTTCCATTTCCTTTAGTTTGAGAGATACTTTTAGCTAAGATAAGGTTATTTTTATCTTTAACAAGTAACTAAGCAAATGTTTGTGATATCACAACACTTTAAATTCTTAGTTTTTAAAGAGGGAGTTTAGCAAAAGAAATTGATCAAGACTCAGTTTAGCTAAGATTTTTAAATTTAAAATACTTTTATCAAAGACTTAGCTAAACTTATGAAGATAATAGTTTTGTTAAGTATTTAACCTTAAAAAGACTTAGTTTTTTTTTTAAAAAAAAAAATTGTTTTGATGAAATTTTGAGAATGTTTTGAAAAATACTTAGCATTTTCAGCAAAACTTAGCATTTGAAAACAATTGCTTTAAGAGACACTTAGCTAATTTTTTTTTTTTAACTTTTAAAAAATACTTAGCTAAATTTGAAAATACTTAGCTATATATTCAGCTTAAAATTGATTGCCTTGAGAAAACTTCTTGCCAAATAGCTAAGTTTAGAGTATAGTCTAACTAAGCTTAGTTAAAGAAGACTTGATTAAGTACTTAGCTTAAAGAGGTTTTACATAAAGGCTTAGCTTTGAAAACATTCTAGAAGAGTTATAATTTAAGAGCCAGGTCATAAATAATTTCAATCTTAAAGTTAAGTTAAGAATAACCTGAATTTTTGAAGATAAGTAAAAAATAGTTTTTAATTTTGAGATCAAGTTAAAATTTTATTTTAACGAAAAACTAATTTTAAAACCAATTTAAAATCACTTCTCCTTAATAAATGTCTTAATAAATTTTTCGAGTTCAGGAGTCCAAGCATGAGAGGTTAAAAAATAATTTTCCTATCTTTCCATCTCACTCATTCTAGATAAACATGCATGTTTAGCATATGAGTGAGCGTGAAATGGAGTTAACATTTGCAATCATAATATGATTTGAGAATTAAAGATTTTTAAACCCTTTTAAATTAATTGAATAATATTCTGAAATTAATTGAATAATATTTTGAAATGATTTTTAAAAAAAATTTAATGATTTTGAAATTTATTTTCAAAAGATTTTTGAAATGAATTTTCAAAAGATTTTTCAAATGATTTTTAAAAGAGTTTTTTTTTCAAATAATTTTTAAAGGATTTTTACATGATTTTTAAAAGATTTTTCAAGTAATTTTAAAATTAAATTTTAAAAGATTTTTAAATAATTTTGAAAAGAGTTTTAAAAGAATTTTACAATGATTTTCAAAATAATTTTTAAAGGACTTTTAAAAGAATTTTTAAAATGATTTTCAAAATAATTTTTAAAGGACTTTTAAAAGAAGTTTTAAAATGATTTTCAAAATAATTTTTAAAGGATTTTCAAAATAATTTTTAAAGGACTTTTAAAAGAAGTTTTAAAATGATTTTCAAAATAATTTTTAAAGGATTTTCAAAATAATTTTTAAAGGACTTTTTAAAAGAATTTTAAAATTAAGTTTTGAAGTAATTTTGAAATTAATTTGAATTTGAATTAATTATCAGTTTGTTTTTAATTACTTAATCATCACACCCAATCTGAATTTTCAATCAAGAAATCCTATAATTTTTGTGAGATGAATTGAGGTTCAATTTAAGGGTCTGATTTAACTTTGTGTTAGATTCAGGTTTAGCTTTGGGTTCAACAAGTAAGCATTCTTTGGATAAACTTCTGGGCTATGGTAAGTCACAAGGAACTCATTAAAGTAACCATGCCTTCGAGGTTTTCCAAATAGTCCTACCCATTGAACTTAATACTAAACCTTGGTCTAACTAGTTAGGATCCATTTAAGGATAGCTTCGGTCAGTTCCACTTGGCCAAATGCACCAGGTCGAAGCCATATCTTCCTAGACATGCGATGCCCAAGCTTCCCTAACTTACTATCATCCAAAAACTTCACCAGTACTGTGTTTCAAGTTAAATCTAACCCTTTTAATCTATCCTTACTTACCCTGTCGGGTAATCTACTCTTGTTTACCCATTTCGGGTAGTTTAAGTTCGGTTACCCAGTCGGGTAAATAGATTTCGGAGTTGCCAGTTATTCTGGACCCTCCTTGAATTTTTGAATTAATTTCAAATTTTGAATTTTGAATAATAATTAATTTCGAATTTTAAATTTTAAATTTTAATTTCGAATTTAGAGTTTTGAATTTTAATAATTAATTTTGAATTTTGAAATTTTGAATTTTGAATTTTGAATTTTAATAATTAATTTTGAATTTTAATAATTAATTTCGAATTTTGAGTTTTGAATTTTAATAATTAATTTCGAATTTAGAATTTAGAATTTTAAATTAATTTCAAATTTTGAATTTTGAGTTTTAGTAATAATTTCAAATTTTTATTGTTTTAGCTCCCCCTGGATCATAGCCTCGATAAGGTCTATTGAGGTAATGTATTTGATCCTTAGGGATCCAATACTGTCCAAGTCCAACTTGATTGATCAGGTTGGACTTGGCAACCCATGCTTGGACCATTTTTCTATTTGTTCTTTGTATGAGATATAGGTATGACCTATATTTATTTTTCGTTTTGTATCCTAGTCCAGTTCAATTGTAGATTGCCCTTTGTGTTCCAAGAATCAAGTTAAGATTCTTGGATCCCAAGGAAAATCGTTCTAAGGTTGTCTTCAAATCCTTGACTTGACTTTTCAGGTTGGAATTCTCTTCCTCAAGTTTTTGAACTTGAGTTGAGGCTCTAGTCTGATTTGGATTAGTCAAGGATTCGTTATTAGTCGTCTCTTTAAGGAGTGTTACCTCCTTTAGAAGCGACTTGATTCGAATTTTGGACTTAGCTACTTTATGCATTAAATAATTAATTATGCAATATAACCTATTTTGACTTACAGAGGGGTTTGGCCCTTCGGAAACGGATGCGGATCCGTGGCTTCTCTCGGACTCGGCTTCCGATTCCTCCTCGCTTCCGGATTCGTTGGTGTAGTCCCGGGCTGTCAATGCGAGAAAGTTAGTCTGCTCTAGTTCTTCGTCGTTGGATTCCTCGGAGGAAGACTCGTCCCATGTTGCCTTCAGTGATTTCTTCGTCTTGCTTGTTCTTGCAAATAACGTAACACCTTCCTCGGCCGGACTAGTATTAGTCTGCTCAAATAATTTATTTATTAAAACATGCTTACCTATTTTTATATCAGGAATACCTTCGTGTAACTCAATCAGATTCTCCCACAGCTCCTTAGCACTTGAGAATGGGCCGGCGCGATTCAGTTCCTTATTCGTTAAGCCACACTGAAGTGTATACGTTGCTTTTGCGTTTGCTTCTACCTTTTTGATAAGGTTCGCGTCCCAGTTCTCGTACGGTAGTGGCTTGCCGGCGCCGTTAGTTGGCAGTTGAAGCCCGGTTTTGACGATCATCCAGACTTCAAAGTGAGTCTGGAGATACGCCTCCATCCGACCCTTCCAATCTCCAAAATTATCTCCGGAGAAGAGCGGTGGGCGAGCATTGTTGCAGCCTTCTTGATGGGTCATCTTAGAAAGACAATCTCGCAAAATAAACACAATAAAACTTGTTCCAAGACTTAGTCTTGGATTAGTAGTGCGGGAGAGAAATAAAAATAATAATTCAGGAATTTTGAGAAAAAATAATAAAATATTATTAAAATATTATTAAAATAATATTAAAAAATATTACTACAAATTTTTTAAAATGAAATATTTCGCTAATTCCAACCAATGGTGAAAAGATGAAAATTAATTTTTCAAAAACAGTTTTGGAGGGAAAAAACGAAAGGCGTGGGCATCGCATGGTGATTGCACTTTAATGGTGATTGCACCAATTCAAAGCGACCCCGCTCTGATACCAATTGATGGATCGAAAGTGCTAGAGGGGGGGGTGAATAGCGCTCGTGGCTATTTCGTTTTTCGAAATACGTAAATAATAGAGTAATAAGCAGCGGAATAAAGACAGTCAAACACAGAGACACAGGGAATTACTTCGTTCGGAGCCTAAGGCGACTCCTACTCGGCAACAACTATAATATCGTGAATAAGTACAAGGAAATAAGTACAAATGGAATTGAAATGATACCGACAACAAAATAATAACTGAAGCTTCGGGTCGTCGGCGACTGTAACAGCACTTTAGAGTCGTTTCTTGAGCAGCACACAACAGAAGGAAAGCTTGTCAAATCGTTGTTCTTTGGCTGCACCCTCGACCCTCTTTTTATATGAGGTTCCGGGCGCCTAGGACCTTTCCGGGCGCCTGGAGTGTACGTGGCCAACCAACTAGGTTGCTCCACGTGGTGAAGTCGCGCAGGGGATAAAGTTTGGTCCCGGGCGCCCGGACCTGTTCTGGGCGCCCGGACCTCCAGGCGCCCGGATCCATCCCGGGCGCCCGGACCACCTTTTTCCAGCAGGTTCCTCACCTGCAAACAAAGGTTAGTCTGAGCAAAATACCTTGCAAGATAGTGTTAGAATCTGATAAAACACAGTAAGAAATAAACGACAGTCTTCGGACTGTCCGAATCTGACTTTAGATTCCCAACCGGAAACCCTAGGTCGACCCGACGCCTACTGTTCCCTCTACGGGGAACGCGTCATCACCTACTCCTCTCAGGAGAGATTACCTGATGTCAGTCCGGTCCTCCAGACCGACTGGACTTTTCGCCTAGGGTTACCACCCCCTAGGACCTAGGGTTACTGCCCCCTAGGGTTTTTCTCCACCTAGGGTTACCGCCCCCTAGGACCTAAGGTTACCGCCCCTTAGGGTTTTCCTCCACCTAGGGTTACCGCCGCCTAGGACCTAAGGTTACCACCCCTTAGGGTTTTTCACCTGCCTAACTGCAGCTAGGACTTTCCTGAAACACTCATTCAAACATTGTTAGATCACACACTAACTTAACTTTGAATCCTTTGCCATTATCAAAACTAAGGTTCGATCGTCGGATGCTTCCCGCACCAACACGATCAACCTTGATCCACCTGGATTTCCCGTGCCAAGTATCCGGTCAATCCCTTTGACCTATTTGGGCTTCCCAACACCAGATGTCTAATCATCCTTGATCCATCTAGATTTTCCTTACCTGACTTCACTCACCAGGACTTCCCTTTTGCCTAGCTTCACTCACTAGGACTTCATGTCTGCCTGGCTTCACTCACCAGGACTTCATGTCTGTCTGGCTTCACTCACCAAGACTTCCCTTCTGCCTAGCTTCACTCACTAGGTCTTTCACCTGGCTTCACTCACCAGGATTTCCCTTTTGCCTAGCTTCACTCACTAGGTCTTTCACCTGGCTTCACTCACCAGGATTTCCTATTTTGCCTAGCTTCACTCACTAGGTCTTTCACCTGGCTTCACTCACCAGGATTTTCCTTTTGTCTAGCTTCACTCACTAGGTCTTTCACCTGGCTTCACTCACCAGGATTTCCTCGTCAAGTATCCAGTCAACCTTGACCTACTTGACTCTCCTTCACACATGAACAATTGCACCTGCAATCTTCATGTATTGACTACATGTATTATCAAACATCGAAGCCACAACATCAACACAACATCAAGACTCGAGCTTAACTCAATTCAAGCTCAGTCAACACGGTCAACCTTGACCTGGGAAATATTGCACCAACAATCTCCCCATTTTTAATGTTTGACAATACCTTCTTTAAGTTAGGCTAGTCCCATAGCCTCAACCTTCTTCATGCCACTAGGTAATGAAGACGTAAGTTAAACCCTACATTCTCCCCCTAAGAGGGTAAACTCCCTCTTAGATAATGAAGGCCTAACTTAAACTCTTCATTCTCCCCCTATTGGCACACATAAAAAAGAAACTCTTCCCCTGAAGAGTTACTCACCGTTGTTCAAAATTCACTCATTGTGCACAACACGATTCAAATAAAGGTCTCATACCCTTTATTTTTATCAAATGCTCATTCGTGAGCATATACCAATAAACAATGAAGATATCCACTCTCCATTATATTCCAATGCTCAACCTTGAGCATTTTCACTAAAGAAGGTAAAACCACCTTCCAAGGTGTATGAAAATAATTTTTCATGTCCTTAAAGAGTAACTCCCCCTAAAGACATACACGTAACTTTTGTCATTGCACCAACAATGACTTGGAATCCCTAAACCTTTAGAAAACCCAAAATAGAAGTTTTGAGGTTCATACATTCAATAATGAAACCAAACCTCAACCTAAACTTCGACTTAGTCTTCCTTAACCAATTCATCCTTGTTTTCATCATGAAAACTCCCCCTAAATGTATACAAATGTGTTTTGAGGGGTTAGAAATGGTTACCTAGACTAAAAATAGTCTAAAATGCTGAAATCAGGCTTTGCCAGCCAAAATCAGCATTCCCAATCGATTGGAATTGAGTCCCAATCGATTGAACCTGCTTGAATCGATCCACTGATCAATTCAGGAGGGCTAAATCGATCGGTGGATCGATCCAGGAAGCTTGATCTGTTCACGAGAAGCTTGCTCTCAATTGATCGCCCGATCGATTGAGACCCTTCAATCGATCGGGTGATCGATTGAAGCTCTGAAAAAGCTGAAACTCTATTTCAGTCAATTTCAGAAACCCCTAGAAAAATCTACAAAACTCCAAAAATCATAAAATTCATTGTAGACATTATTTAGGGCATATACCATCAAGGAAAAATAGTTTTCTAAGAAAATACTTCATATTTTCCAAGATTGACATAAACTAAAAAACTTGTAAAAACTTTAGTGTTTTCTTCTAATTTGTGCCCAACTATTCAATGATGATTACTATCAAAAGATAGCCTACACCAAGGTTTTCCAACAACATTTTAAAATGATTTTCAAAACCAATATCCAATCATGTTCCTTGGGCTCAATGAACATGACTTGTACATTAGTTTTCCCAATGATTGGAAAACACATAACTATGTGTTTTGATGAACTTAAAACTCACAAGAATGCACTAAATCAACATCTTGAGTTTAGTTCATCATCCTAACATCTCACTTGTATTTAATGTGTATGAAACTACATACAAGTCACCTTATAGTTCTTTTGTGAGATGTAAAGTTTGGTTTTGCCCTAATCTAGGGATCATGCATATCTACTTAGGCATTTTGAGGTTATGAACATCCACCAATGATGTTATTTGTCAATAAATGTCATTTGTCCTTACATTGCAAGAAATTAAAATAATGCATGATATGTTATGGCATACATCAAAAAGAAATAATTTTCAAAAGAAAATATCCTATAACTACATGATGTATGTATGACATGACATGGTATTTTTGTGGTTTTCATAATAAAATATGAATGCAAAAATAAATATGGTGTCATGGCATATGATGGGCAAACAATCATGGCAAGTTTTAGCATAAATAAAATACCTAGATTACCTATCTAAGTATCCTTAATCCTTAGCTAAATTAAGATTTAACCCTAGATTGCCCACTATTGCCCACTATTTCCCAAGAAAATGCCAAAACTTAATTTTGACATTTCTTTTGATTTTACTAATTTTGTGCCAATTTAAATTAAGCATATTCCTCAAATTTTGACACAAATTACTCTTTTAAAGAGTAACAAATTAAAATAAGGCTTAGACTTGCCTTTAACTTTCCAATAAAATGCCGACATCCTAACTTGACATTTCTTTAGACTTGATTTCTTGTGCCAATTAAAATTATCTTCACAAACTCAAATTTTTGGCACATCTTACTCTTTCCAAGAGTAAACAATTAATCTTTATCATTTCAAGGGTTAACAATAACCTTGAAAATGCTCCTAGAGTGCCAACTTTATCATGATTAGGTTAACTACCCTTTCAATTTGAATTGACACTCTCTAACCCATCTATGGGGTAGAGAAAATGCTTCTAGGAACCCAAAACCTATTGGTGCTCCTTGGATGCTCTAGGTATTCACTAGGGATAGCTGCCCTAGATACCTTCCTAGTGACCTTGATAGGCTTCTTAGAAGCCTTGATCACCTTTTCTAGGTCAACCCTAGGGATTTCTTCCCTTGTGACCTTTTTAGTGACTTTGTTAGACTTCTTAGAAGTCTTAGTCACTTTAGTTGCAAAAATACTCCTATGGATAACTTCCCTTGTACTTTTGACTTGACCCTTAGACCTAGACTCGGTTCCATAGCTATATGGAACCCTATGGTAAGAAATTACATCCTTCTTAGCCTTAGGTTTGTATCCCAAACCTCTATGGCCATTGGATGACTTTTGTACTCCTAGACCTAGGTTTTGCTCATTTTGCCCTTTTAGGATATTTTTCATCCTTTTTAGGGTCTTTTCCAACTTATCAAGTCTTGACCTCAAGACTTGATTTTCCATCCTTAAGTCCTTAGCTTTAGGTTTTTCAATGAATCCATGAGCATTTTTATTTCTAGACCTATAACTAAAATTCTTAATTTCCTTGTCTAGATTTTTATCTACCTTCATAAACCTAGGTGTGGTAGTTTTAGCATGTAGAGCCACATGTTTTTCTTTAAAGCTCTCATGCTTTCTATTCTTATGGTAAATAGCATTAAAATGATAAAAATTAGAACTAGCATACTTTTTACCATTATTCAAGGGAGTAGGCTCAATAAATGATACCTTTCTTTTTACCTTGGAGGCTCCCCCTTGAGTTGTGCTTCCTCCATGAGCGTTGACCGCTTTCTTCCCCTTGGGACATTGGCTCCTATAATGTCCCTTTTGATTGCAAGAGAAGCACACAATGTGCTCCTTGCTCTTCTTTGTTGTGGGGACGGTCTCCTTGGGCTTCTCTTTGCCCTTTAGTGCCACTTGGCCCTTCTTCTTGGCCAATTTGGGGCACTTGCTCTTGTAGTGCCCATGTTCCCTACACTCAAAACATATAATATGATTTTTATTTTTAATTAAAATATTTATACCTTCATGTGTAGGGATGACATCTTCTCCTTTTGATCCGGAGGTAGAGGCTTCCTCTTGATCCGATAATGATGCTCCTCCAATAGATTTGACTCGACTTGTGGAGGTGGAAGCTTCTTCATCCTCTTCTTCTCTTGACCCGGATGTGGAGACTTCTCCTTCTTCTTGATCTGGTGTCGTCGAAAATTGCTCCCCCTCAATCCTAGAGGTGGAGGCTTCTTCATCTTCGTCTTGTGTATGGAACAAGGAGTATGCCCTCTCCTTGCCCTCTTCATTGCATTCCTTTGAAGATGAAGCTTCTTGGACTTCTTCTTCAGAAGATGAGCATCTCTCACCTTCAGAATTCTCCTCCTCTTGGTCTTGCTCTAATGAGTCACCCTCTTTGGATTTTTCCTGGATTGGTACAGTGGAGGGGATCTTATGAATCTTGGCCAATTTACTCCATAGCTCTTTGGCATCTTCAAAATCTCCAATTTGCTCCAAGATGTTGCTTGACAATAAATTGACCAAAAGCTTGGTCACTTTGTCATTGGCCTCACATCTTTGGATTTATTCTTGGCTCCACTTGCTCCTCTTGAGAACTTTGCCCTTGGAATTTGTTGGAGCTTCAAATCCTTCCATTAGAGCAAACCATTGCTCTATCTCCATCATTAACAAATTCTCGATCTTTGATTTCCAAAGATTGAAGCTTGTTGAAATAAATGATGGAGGCACCCTTGTATCGAATCCAAGTCCGTCTTGGAATTCCATTGAAGTTGAGCTTGATAAAATCTTTGACTTGAAGAATTTTGCTCCAACTTCTTCACCCTCTAGCTCTTTTCCCTTTCCAGCAATGATTCCGGAGAAGAGCAACCTTGCTTTGATACCACTTGTTGGGACCGATTATGTAGCTAGAGGGGGGGGTGAATAGCTCGGTGCGCTCGTCGTGCCCTTCGTTGCTTGTTTCTTCAAGGATATGCAGTGAAAAATACAAAGAAAACAAACACAACGCTAACACTAAGGATTTACTTGGTATCCACCTCAAGAAGAGGTGACTAATCCAAGGATCCACACACTCACGCACCCTCCACTAATAAAACACTCCTTTTTGGTAACTACCGAAGGCGGAGAAGCCCTACAAGTTCACACTACAAGAAGAAAGGGAAAGGGGACAAAATACAAGCATAAGCTTACAAGTTTGCACAAGAAAACCCTAACCCTAGATTTCTTCTTCTGCTGTAGATCCGCCTCTTGACTTGGACAAACCTCCAAGACCCTCAAGATCTGGCGGTGAGAACTTTATGGAGAAGCTTTGGAAGCCCTGTGAAGATCTGAGATGAAACAGTGTAAGTGCTACCGAGAGAACAGCTCGCCAGTAGCTAAATATGATGCCAACGGTCGGATCCCGATCGATTGGATTGCTCCCAATCGATCGGGGAGGCTTTGGATCGATCGGCTGATCGATCCAGAGCGCCTCTGTGCTCTCGGGAATTTCTTGGATCGATCGGCTGATCGATCCAGCCTTTATCGCGCGAAATCGCAGCTCCCAATCGATCCACTGGTCGATTGGGGGATCTGGATCGATCGACCGATCGATCCAGGGCCATTCTGTGCGATTGCGCACTAGTCCCAATCGATCCATTGATCAATTGGGAGGAGGCTTGTCGCGAAGACTTGCCCAATCGATCGGCCGATCGATTGGGCATGAGTCAATCGATCGGCTGATCGATCCAACTCATGATTTCTACCTAAAATCAAGTCTAAAGCCTCCTAAACCAACATCTGGTCACCTATGACCTGTTGGTACATTATGCCTAGCATCCGGTCACCCTTGACCTACTAGAACTCGCTCACCAAGTGTCCAGTCACCCTTGACCCACTTGGCCTTATCTTCACCAGATGTCCGATCAACCTTGATCCACCTGGATTTCCCGTGCCAAGTATCCGGTCAATCCCTTTGACCTACTTGGGCTTCCCAACACCAGATGTCCGATCATCCTTGATCCATTTGGATTTTCCTTACCTGGCTTCACTCACCAGGACTTCCCTTCTACCTAGCTTCACTCACTAGGACTTCATGTCTGTCTGGCTTCACTCACCAGGACTTCATGTCTATCTGGCTTCACTCACCAGGACTTCATGTCTATCTGGCTTCACTCACCAGGACTTCCCTTCTGCCTAGCTTCACTCACTAGGTCTTTCACCTGGCTTCACTCACCAGGATTTTCCTTTTGTCTAGCTTCACTCACTAGGTCTTTCACCTGGCTTCACTCACCAGGATTTCCCTTTTGCCTAGCTTCACTCACTAGGTCTTTTTCCTGGCTTCACTCACCAGGATTTCCTCTTTTGCCTAGCTTCACTCACTAGGTCTTTCACCTGGCTTCACTCACCAGGATTTTCCTTTTGCCTAGCTTCACTCACTAGGTCTTTCACCTGGCTTCACTCACCAGGATTTCCTCGTCATGTATCCAGTCAACCTTGACCTACTTGACTCTCCTTCACACATGATCAATTGCACCTGCAATCTTCATGTATTGTCAAACATCGAAACCACAACATCAAGACTCGAGCTTGACTCAATTCAAGCTCAGTCAACACGATCAACCTTGACCTGGGGAATATTGCACCAACAGTCGGCCCTAGCTTGAACCCAAGCTTAGGTGGTCGACCCTATTACAATTAAAAGGAATTTTATTTTTAAAATTTTTTTTATGTGGATTCCATGGTTTTAAAAGAGAGTTTAAAATTTAAATCTTTCCTTTTATAGCTTTCTACAAAAGATTAAGAAAAGATTTGAAATCTTTCCTTATTTGTAGATTGAAAGGTAGATTTTAATTTTGAGAAAACTTTTCTTTTTTAACCATGTTCATGATTTAAAAGAGAATTTAAAAATTAAATATTCTCTTTTATTAGTTTCTACAAAAGATTAAGAAAAGATTTGATATCTTTCCTTATTTGTAGATTGAAAAGAGATTTTAATTTTTAGAGATAACTTTCCTTTTTGGAAATCATCCACATGTTTAAAAGAAAGATTTTATATATAAAATTTCCTTTTTATAATCCACCATGAAGGGAAAAATTATTTGAGAAATTTTTTATAAATTTCCGGAGACAAATTAGGAAGTTTTAATTCTTATTATAATTAAAACTCTCCTTGTTTATAGCTTAAGTGGTGGTCGACCATTGTAATTGAAAAAAAGGAATTTGATTTTAATTAATTAATTTTTTTTTCATGGCAAAGGAATTAAGGAAGTTTTTTATTAAAATTTTCCTATTTGCCAAGACCAAGGAATATAAAAGAAGGGGTAGAGGTGCCTTCATGGCTAACGACTCTATTCTTTTTCTTCCTCCCTCTCTTCCTTGGTGGTGTGGCCGGCCCCTTCTTTTTCTCTCCTCTCCTTTTTGTGGCCGAAACTTCTTCATTGGTGGAGTTCTCTTGGTGGCCGGATCAAGCAAGGAGAAGAAGGAGAGAAAGGAAGCCTAGTCTCTAGCATCCCTTAGAGCATTGGTGGTGGTCGAACCTCTCCATTAAGGAGAACTCTTGGTGGCCGAAACCTAGAAGGAAGAAGAAGGTGTTTGGTGGTTCTCATCTCGGAAGATTGTTGCCCACACAATGTCCGAGGTTAGAAGAGAAATACGGTAGAAGATCAAGAGGTTATTTGCTTACAAAGAAAGGTATAACTGGTAATTGTTTTCCGCATCATACTAGTTTTCTTTGTATAGTTATTTTTGGAAATACCAAACACAAGAGGCATATGATTCTAGAGTTTTCGGATTTGTTTCGAATTTGTGTTTCTTTTGTTTTATTTTTCGAATTTGTGATTCGATTGTTCTTTTTGGTTAAACCTAGAGTTATTTAAGGAAATTAAATATTGGCTTTCCTTAAAAGGTTTTATTTAGGCGATGGTGGTTGCTCCCATATCCAAGAAGGTCATGTGCCTTGCCATGCAGTCCTGGAAGCTAATTTTAAAAATTAATATTTAATGAAATTAATAACATAGATGGATTTGAATCAATAGCGTTAAGTTCCGCTTGCGATTCAAATCTAAACCATTAAGAACAGATAAGTTAAATTTGGAATCAATGATGTTAAGTTCCGTCTGCGATTCCTAATTTAACTTCTAAAGAACACAATAGGTTATTTAAGGAAAGGTTTGACACTTGTACAAAAAAATTTTGTACAGTGGAACCGGTACGTTTTCCTAGGACTAACCAACAATTGGTATCAGAGCTAGGGTTTGCCTCTGTGTGTTTGGTTTTCAAATTAGGTTATGCACGTGTCATACATAATTTAGGCAAGATAATAGTAGGATGTGCTAACTTTATGGCTGCAGGCTGCAACTATTATGACTTATAGATGTTGTGTGTGATTGGACCCTTGGACATGTCAAGGGTATTATTTTGTGTGTGCATAATTGTATGTAACTAATACAGCAGGAGCTGTATTAGCCCTAGGATTTTAGAATTTTATTTTCGATCTAGATTATATGTACATTCTCTCGTGGAATATAGGATCGATATATGTAAAATTCTATTTTTGTCGCAGATCGGATTCTTGCAAGGCGTGGTACTTTTGGAGCACCAGAGGCGCAGTGGAATAAGAAGCAAGATGGATGCGACGACTCGATCCGATGGCGGTGGCTAAAGATGGCAGCAGCTAGGGTTGGAGCACACGGAAGACAGTGATGGAAAAAGGCCATAATAGTTGGAAAATAAATTTCCATATTTATTGCTTTTATTTACTGTGATGTGTATGTATGCATGTGATGTATGCTAGGATAGTTTAAAATTCCTCACTTTAAATAACTAAGTGGGAGAGAGATTTATTTTAATAAATTCCACGGTCTCCATTACTAGTTTGTAAGTGATGCAAACAAACTTGCGCGTTGGCTCTGAGTGCCTTCCTCCATATCGGATGAGTTTGTTTGCGGATCACTAGATCAAACTTCCATTTTGGATGACTATAGGAAATTAATTAAGAGCGTGTGATCTTCCCCATTGGAAGGGGCACAATCTTATTAATGGACTTAGTGTCAAGTAATGGTATACACTTAGGCATATCTAATAGTATCCTCCCCATCGGAGTCACTGCTATTATTTGTGTGACCGAAGAAAACCAACTATTAATTTATCAAAAAGACAAGTTGACAAGATAATAAAATTAAAACCCCCTCTTACAAATGTCGAGTTTTTGTATACGTCCACACTATCGTGGCATACAAAATTCACGGTGTATGAGGTAATTTTATTTGTCAGGTTGACAAGAAAATAAAATTAATGGGAAAAACTCCTTTTACAAATGTTTGGTTTTGTATACGTCCACACTATCATGGCATACAAAATTCACGGTGTTTGAGGTAATTTTATTTGTCATAAAGACTTATTGACAAGATAATTAATGGGTATAACCCTCCTCTTACAAATGTTCAATTTTGTATACGTCCACACTATCGTGGCATGTAAAATTCACGGTGTTTTGAGGTGTTGGTAAATTTAAATAATATTATTAGAGGAATCAATATTATTTTAAATTTAGAGTCTTGACCAAATATTTGATAGACCAACTATTAATTTTATTTGTCTTAAAGTTAGGATGACGAGATAATAAAATTAATGGATAAAATCTCCTCTTTGATTTTGTATACGTCCACACTATCGTGGCATACAAAATTCATGGGGATTTTAAGGTGTTGGTCTTGACCAAATATTTTTGTGATTCTTAGGATTTAAAATGTTTGTCATCCCCTAGTTGTTATACTATAGAATAGACTTTGTAGTCCCAATTGTAATGATTGGAAATAGGACTTGGACATTTAGGTAGACTGTCCTCTTAGAACTAAGAACAAAATAGGTGTATTTCATTCATTAGTTAATACATGATTAGTGGTATTATCTACCGGTACCTGGTGTGTAGATACGGGAGTCACTGATCATGTCTGCAATTCATTGCAGAGGTTCCAGGAAACCCGATAACTATATGAAGGGGAAGTCACCGTCTACATGGGCACTGCTGCAGAAGAAGTATCTGTTGCAGTGGGAGATGTTTATCCTCTGATAGGAATAAAAAGTGGATTGTCTTTACATACCAAGTTTAGAAAGAACTTGATTTCGGTTTCTAAACTATCAAAGAATAGATATTCTGTCTATTTTGATAACAAACTTATTATCAAGAAAAATAGGGAAGTTATCTGTTCTGGTATGTTGGTTGATAATTTATAATCCAAAAAAAAAAACTCTCACGATGCAATAAATGGAAATTAATGACACATCTTCTAACTTTAATAAGAGAAAGCAACCTTCGGAAATAAACCAATCATATCTTTGGCATCTAAGGCTAGGTTATATTAACTTAAGTAGGATTCAAAGGATAATAACCAATGAACTCTTGAGTTCATTGGTAGTGGAAATCTTTCCAACCTGCGAGTCTTACTTGGAAGGAAAAATAACCAAGAAGCTTTTAAGAATAAGGGGTATGGAGCCAAAGATATGTTGGAATTGGTTCATTCTGATTTGTGTGGTCCTATGACTATCCAGACAAGAGGTAGGTTTGAATATTTCGTCTATTTTATAGACAACTATTCGAGATCTATATACATTTACTTGATGCGCCGCAAGGCTAAGTGCTTTGATTAGTTCAAATAGTACAAGGCTGATGCGGAGAAATGTCAAAGTAAAAGTATCAAGTCACTATGGTAATATCGTAGTGGCGAGTACTTCTTGGGAGAATTTAGGAGTCACTTATCAGTAGTCGGGATTTAATCCCAACTAACTACACCTGGTACACTCCCAACAGAATGGTGTAGTAGAAAGAAGGTATAAGACTCTTATGGAATAATTAGATCGATGATGAGTTATTCAGAAAATTACTAAATTCATTTTAAGGATATACATTGGAAACGGAAGTGAACATAGTACCTTTTAAGTCAGAACTCTCTACTCTCATAGAATTGCAGAATGGGCGTAAGCCTAGTCTAAAGCATATTCGGATTTGGGTGGTCTAGCACATGAGAGACACTGATAAGTTGGACATGAGTTCACTTGTTTGTAAGTTATACTAGAAAAACGAAAAGAGGTTTATAGTCCTTAAAATTGGAAGGTCATTATTGGCACCAATGCCCAATTTTAGAAAAGGACTATACTATGAACCATAAGCCCATGAGTAAAAATTATTCTTAAGGAAATTAAAGGACACGTCTAATTTAGTACCAACTGTACAAGATAAAATATCACAAGAAACTGCAACACGTATCACAATTGATACACAATTACAGAAAGTGCCTCGTCGTAGTGGGAGGGTTGTTAGGCAACCTAAAAGATTCATGTCTTGGGAAAGTCTTTGGACTTGATCCCTAGTAAACATGAACCTGATCCCTGGACATATGATGAAGCACTCCAAGATAAAGATGCAGCATTTTTGCAAATAGCAATAAATACAGAATTAGAATATATGTATTCTAATAAAGTCTGGGAGCTTATAAAATCACCAAATGGTGTAAAAGCCCTTGGGTGAAAATAAGTCTACAATAGGAAAAGAGGGATAGACAGGAAAGTGGAAACTTTCAAAGCAAGGCTTGTTGAAAAAGGAAATTTCTTTTACCGGTAGCCATGCTTAAGTCTATCCGGATTCTTTTATCTATGAGATTTAGCAAGTGGATATCTAGACAGCTTTCCTTAATGAAAGTCTTGAAGAAAACATGCATATAAAGTAACCAGAAGGGTTCATTGCAGAGAGCAAAGAGCATCTTGTGTGTAAGCTCAATCAGTCTATGGACTGAAGAAAAGCTTCAAGGTTTTGGTACATCCGGTTTAATAAAGTAATCCAGACATATGGATTTATTTTATAACCAAATGAGTTTTGTGCATAAAAGAAGTGTGATGGAAACGTGGTGGTATTTCTTGTACTATACGTAGATGACATTTTTTGTAGTTGGAAACAATATCAAAGTGTTGTCGGAAGTAAGGGTATGGTTGTCCAAACAATTCAATATGAAGAACTTAGGAGAATGTGCACACATTCTTGGGATCAAAGACATAAGGGATTACAAGAGAAGAATGTTGTGCTTATCCCGAGCTTCATACAATCCTTGTTCGTTTTAGCATGCAGAACTCCAAGAAAGGTTTCTTACCTTTTAGGCATGGAGTAGCTTTATCTAAAGAGATGTCTCCGAAAATATCAAAGGGGATAAAGGACATGAAGGCAGTTCCTTATGCTTCGGCTGTGGGAAGCCTAATGTATGCAATGCTGTGTACGAGACTGGATATCTGTTTTGTCGTGGGCATGGTTAGTAGATATCAAACTAACCCTGGACAAGGACATTGGTTTGCGGTAAAGCATATAATGAAGTACCTTAGAGGCACTAGAGATTATATGCTAGCTTACAAGACAGATAATTTGTGAGTTGCATGGATTTTGACATCCAATCGGATAGGGACAATAGTAAGTCGACCTCGGGGTTTTGTGTTTACTTTAGGAGGTAAAGTCATAACTATGGAAGAGTGATAAGCATAGGTGCTTTTTCAGACTTCACCACAGAAGCTGAGTGATCCGGTGATAAGGACGGGGGATCCTCGTCGGCGGAGGGTCAAAGGCCAAGGGATTCAACCAGCAAACCCGTCGACTGGACGAAGCAGGCCGACCGACTGGTCACCGCAGGTCGACCGGCCGAGAATCCCCGGACCGAATCAAAGACAACCCGACTAGGGGTCGGGATTCCGATGCTCGAGGTAAAAAAGCTTCAAGGGTCGAGCGGGCTGTCCATTCGGCCGGTACACAAGGCAACGCAGGCAGGAGCAGTCTCATCCGAGCGTATGACCGATGCAAAAGTGATATGCCTGCCGAGCGGCCGATCCGCTCGGCCCTGGAACAGACAGGGAACGCAAGAAGACAAAGGAGACAGGGGATAACATCATCCTCGAGACACCTGCTGCCGACAAGCAGCAGAGTTGGCGGTCGAGCTGTACACAGAATCATACGGTGGAAGCTTCCACCGTCATATCCGGGATATGCTCAGACGATTGCGGAATGGCGCCAGGGGTACTTTTCTGATACAGGCTCGTTAAGGTATGTTTGGGGAAGCGTGTACACATCGGGAAGTGTGCCCGTGTTCCCTCGGGGTCCTATATAAAAACCCCCAGACGTCGACGAAGGTATGCACACATCTCTACTGTAGCCTCGTTACTCTTCCTCTCTCATTTCCTGACTTGAGCGTCGAAGGGCCGTCGCCGGGAAACCCCTCCCAGCTCGGCTTCTTTGCAGGTTCGTCGAAGGGCTACACCACCAGTCGGAGACAGCGGAGCGTGCCACGTCCCCAGCATCCGTCGACTCAGCGCTCGGACAGGATCAAATTGGCGCCGTCTGTGGGAACGCACCTGAATCCGAGTCGAGGAGATGGAAGAAGCTGGACGTCAACTTCTGGTAACGCTCTCTCCTGAAGAGCTTGAAGTACTCATCCAAGCGCGAGCAGCAAAAATCGTGGAACAGCAGCAGAAAGCTCAGGCCGAGCGAGCAGCGCAGCAGGCGACATCGGCCTCGGGGGGCCGAGCGCCTCTCGAAGATAGGCAGGAGCAGCTCTCAATATAGGGGCAGAACAAGGGGCTGGCCGGTAATCAGATGGGGGCGCCGCCCGCCCCAATACCTTTTCATTGGGCTCTGTTCCTGACGCCCTTGGAGGTAGCACAGGCTAACCAAGACAAGGGATCTTCATCGGACGAATCACCCATCCGGGATGTCAGAAAAGGAAAGGCGCCCCGGTCAGATGCATCTCCCGAGCGGACCAACCGACAGTTCTCATATGCCATCCTTCACGATCCACTGCCAAGGCATTATGTGCCCCCTGCGATCGGGGAGTACAATGGGACAACCGACCCGGACGACCACCTGGGTAAATTCGACAGCACCGCCACTCTGCATCAGTACACAGATGGTGTGAAGTGCCGAGTGTTCCTCACCACGCTTTCGGGATTGGCGCATCGATAGTTTCAAAGACTGCCGGACGGCTCCATCACAAGTTTCAAGGAATTCCGAACGGCGTTCCTCCATCATTTTGCAAGCAGTAGGCACCACCAGAAGACAAGCGTCAACTTGTTTGCCATCAACCAAGTGGCCATGGACATTCCATCGGTCACCTCGGAAACAATGGTGAACGCATTCACGCAAGGGCTTGTGGACGGTGACTTCTTCCGCTCGCTCATCCGGAAGCCGCCCCGGGACTACGACCACATGCTGCATAAAGCCAACGAATACATCAATGTGGAGGAAGCCCAGGCGGCGAGAAGAAAAGAAGCCCAGAGCGACCAACCAGCTCCCGCCGAGTGGAAGCAGCCCATCAGTCACCAGCCGCCTAGAGGACCGCGAGCCGAAGCCGTCCGTCCTCATCAGCACACTCGGTCGCACGCCGTTCAGCAAGTTGTGGCTAATCGGCCCAAGCCCAAGGGGAAGGTATGGACCCCGATGTTTTGTTCGCTACATCAGTCAGCCACTCACAATACCCGCGACTGTCGAAGCCTACCCCCAATCGATCATCCTGCACCAAGGAGCTATCGGCGCCGATCGCCTTCACCAGACCGGCAACATCGACAACGGTGCCCCGTGCAAAGGATAGAAAGACGATCCCCTGAGTGGCATCATCGTCAGCAGCACGGAGCCCACCACCGAGCGTCAAATGAACGGCCTCGACCTTCCGCTCGGGAGGAGGAAAATAGGGGCAACGCATCGCAGGGAGAGATCAACATCATCGTCGGGGGCCCGACCGGCGGAGATTCCAATAGAGCCAGAAAGGCACATGCAAGGCAGCTGAGGATCCACGCGGTCGGCTTCAGCCAGGAAAGGGCGAGCGGATCCGAGATCAGCTTCGGGCCCAGGGACCTCCAAGGAGTTGAAGTCCCACACGATGACGCCCTGATCATTCGAGCGGTAATAGCCAATTATACTATTCACCGCATTTTCATTAACACAGGCAGCTCAGTCAACATAATCTTCAAGAAGGCCTTCGACCAACTACAAATTGACCGAGCCGAACTATTGCCAATGATGACTCCCCTCTACGGATTCACGGGGAACGAAGTCTTGCCAGTCGGTCAAGTCCGACTAGCTATCTCGTTGGGCGAGGAGCCGTTCAGAAGGACGAGGACCACCACCTTCATCGTGGTTGATGCTCCCTCTGCCTACAACATCATCTTGGGGCGACCGGCTCTCAACGAGTTCCGGGCGGTCATCTCTACCTTCTGCCAGAAGATCAAATTCCCAGTGGAAGATCAAGTAGGGGAGGTGCGGAGAGACTAGCTGGCCGCTCGAAGATGATACGTGGAGATGGTCCGAGCCGAAGCCAAGTCCGCTCGGAAAGTGCCGCGGGTCGAGATTGACCCTTCCCGACCGGAGGGCACCACCTTCATAGCATCCGATCTGGAGGAGAAGCAGAAGGAGAGGTTAATCAAATGCTTGCGGTGAAATTGCGATGTCTTCGCCTGGTCGACCCATGAGTTGCCTGGGGTCTCGCCGAGCGTAGCACAACATGAACTTCATGTCTGGCCGGACGCTCGTCCGGTGAAGCAAAGGAAGAGGGACTTCAGCGCGGAGCAAAATGTAATCATCCGGGCGGAGATAGAGAAGCTTATGGAAGCCGGCCACATAAGGGAAGTACAATTCCCGAGTTGGCTTGCAAATGTGGTCCTGGTTTCCAAGCCGGGCAACAAGTGGAGAGTCTGCATTGACTTCCGGGACTTGAACAAGGCGTGCCCGAAGGACTTCTACCCCCTTCCCCGGATCGATCAGCTGGTGGACTCCACGGCCGGGTGAGAGCTGATATGCATGCTGGATGCATACCAAGGCTACTATCAAGTGCCGCTCGCCCAAGAAGACCAAGAGAAGGTCAACTTTATCACGTCGGACGGCACCTACTGCTACAATGTAATGCCGTTCGGGCTGAAGAACGCGGGAGCCACCTACTAGCGTCTGATGAACAAGGTCTTCTGGGAGCAGATCGGACGCAACTTGGAAGTGTACGTGGACGACATACTTATCAAGTCCTTCCGGGCGGCCGATCTTTACGCGGACATGGAGGAGACCTTCCAAACGTTGAGAAGGTATGACATCAAACTTAAACCTCAGAAGTGCCTATTCGGGGCAAAAGGCGGGCGCTTCCTGGGCTACATTGTGACCGAGCGGGGTATAGAGGCGAACCCCAGCAAGATAAAGGCATTACAGGACATGCCGCCTCCTAGAAATCTCCGAGAGGTACAGCGTCTCACCGGTTGGATAACGGCGCTGTCAAGGTTCATTTCTAAGACCGCTGACCGGAGCTTGCCATTTTTCAAGATTCTCCGTAAAGCCACCAAGTTCCAATGGGATGAGGAGTGCGATCGGGCATTCAAGGAATTGAAGACTTATCTGAATTCCTTACCCGTGTTGGTGAAACCAGCCGAAAGTGAGCCGCTCCGCATATATTTATCTTCAACTGAGCATGCTGTGGGCTCAGCATTAGTAAGGCCGAGCGGTGAGGAACAACCAGTGTACTTTTTAAGCTATATCTTAAAAGATGCTGAGTCTCGCTACACTGGTCTTGAGAAGTTGGCTTTCGCCTTGGTACTCGCCGCTCGGAGGTTGCGCCTTACTTTTTGGCGCACACCATTATTGTGATGACAAATAGCCCGCTCGCAAGGGTATTCCTGAACCCTGAAGCTTCCGGACGGCTCATCAAGTGGACAACGGAACTTAGCGAATTTGACATCCAATACCAACCCCGCTCGGTGATCAAAGCGCAGTCCTTGGCAGATTTCGTGACCGAAGTACAAAAGCCTGAGCCCGAAGCTACATGGAAAATATATGTGGACGGATCGTCCACTCGGCTCGGAAGCGGAATTGGGATCATGCTACTGTCACCTCAGGGAGAGCAGATGCATTTATCCTTTCGGCTAGATTATCGGGCAACTAATAATGAGGCGGAATACGAAGCCCTCATAGCCGGATTGCAAGCCGCACGGCATGTTGGAGCCAGTTGGGTCATGATCCACTCGGATTCCCAGCTTGCCGCTCAGCAACTCATGGGCGCTTTTGAGATAAGCAATGCAAGACTCAGATTGTACGCAGAGGCCTTTGAGAAACTCAAAACCGGCTTCACCGAGGCAGTGGTCCAGAAGATACCCCGAGCGGAGAACCAGGCGGAAGATGAATTAGCCAAGCTAGCAAGCTCAATAATCCAGCAACCAATCGAGCAAGTATCCTTGGTAGCACATGTAGATCGGATGGAAGGCCTCACGTTCCCGAGCGATCAGAGAACGGCCATCATAGAGTTTCTGCGCTCAGGGGCCACGCTATCTGATCGGGACGCAGCTCAGCTACTAAGAAGGAGAGCCGGCCGGTTCACGCTCATTGGAGAGCAACTTTACAAAAAGGCATTCTCCCGACCTCTGCTGAAGTGTGTCAGCTCGGAAGACGCTGAGTACATTCTCCAGGAGGTACATCAAGGATCGTGCGGAGGTCATCCGGGCGGCCGGTCTTTGGCTAGGAAGATCCTGCTGGCCGGATACTTCTAGCCAACACTACACAAGGACGCCGCTCGGACCGTCTCAACGTGTCTTTCCTGTCAGAAGTACCACAGTTTCTCGCATAAGCCGACTGAAGAAATGAAAGTGTCCACAGTGTCTTGCCCGTTCGACCAGTGGGGCATGGACATCGTAGGGCCCTTCCCTATGGCGACCGGGCAACAGAAGTTTCTATTGGTGGCAGTAGATTATTTCTCCAAGTGGGTGGAGGCTAAGCCATTGGCCAAGATAACCGAGCACATGGTCAAGAAATTCATCTGGCAAAACATCATCTGTCGATTCGGCATTCCGCGTCTACTCGTGTCTGACAACGGGCGACAGTTCATCGGAAATCAGCTCGAGGAATGGTGCAAGGGGTATGACATTAAGCAGCACTTCACGTCAGTGGCGTATCCCCAAAGCAATGGTCAAGCCGAAGTAGCCAACCAGGAGATACTCCGAATTCTTCGGGCTCGGCTCGACCACATGGGAGGAAGCTAGGTGGACAAGCTGCCGGGAGTCTTATGGGCCATCCGCACAACTCCTAAAGAGGGAACGGGAGTAACACCTTTCCATCTGGTGTATGGAGGCGAGGCGGTCGTCCCAGTCGAAGTCAGCGTAGAGTCCGCCCGGATCCAGAGCTACGACGAAGATAATGCCGAGCAGAGGCAGCTAGAATTGGACTTGATCGACGAGGAGTGAGCCAAGGCGTCAGTCCGGCTGATGGCCTACAGGCAGAGAATGAAGCAGAACTACAACCGTCGCGTGGTTCCTCGAGCATTCCAGGTGGGCTACTTGGTCTGGAAGAAAGTCAAGCCGGTCGGGGACGTAGGCAAGTTGGAGGCTCCCTGGGTGGGACCGTTCAAAGTCATCGAGAAGCTCCGACCGGGAGCCTACTGTTGGTGCAATTTCCAGTAGGTCAAGGTTGACCTAGTTGACCAAGCGTAAACCTTGGTCATGGTTTCGATGTTTGACAATACAGAAAGACATGTAGACATGGACAATGCAGGTGCAGTTGTCCATGCGGAGAGATACTGATCAGGGTCTGATCAAGTTGGATGAAGAAGAGTCAAGTAGGTCAAGGTTGACCGGATACTTGACTGGGAAGTCCTAACTGGGATGTTAGGCAGTTCGGAAAGTCCTGGTGAGTGAAACCGGGCAGTTCGGAAAGTCCTGGTGAGTGAAGCCAGGCAGTTCAGAAAGTCCTGGTGAGTGAAACCAGGCAGTTCGGAAAGTCCTGGTGAGTGAAGCCAGGCAGTTCGGAAAGTCCTGGTGAGTGAAGCCAGGCAGTCGGGAAATCCTGGTGAGTAAAGCCAGGTGAAAATCCTAGTGAGTGAAGCTAGGTGAAAGTGAAAGTCCTGGTGAGTGAAGCCAGGCAGGGGAAAGACCTAGTGAGTGAAGCTAGGCAGTTTGGAAGTCCTGGTGAGTGAAGCCAGGTAGATGGAAAGTCCTGGTGAGTGAAGCCAGGCAGTTGGAAAGTCCTGGTGAGTGAAGCCAGGCAAGGGAAATCCAGATAGGTCAAGGTTGACCAGACATCTGGTGAAAAGTCTAAGCAGGGAGCTTGGCACGAGAAAAGTCCAAGTATGGAGACTTGGCACGGAAAAGTCCAAGCCGGGAGCTTGGCACGGGAGAAGTCCAAGTATGGAAGCTTGGCATGGGAAGTCAGAGGTAGCTCGTAGCTCGGTAGCTCATTCTCTGGACCGGACGAAGTCGGAGAGGGCTCGGCAGCTCGTTCTCCGGACTAGGTCAGAGAGGGCTCGGTAGCTCGGTAGCTCGGTAGCTCGGCAGCTCGCTCTCCGGACTAGGTCAGAGAGGGCTCGGTAGCTCGGTGGCTCGGTAGCTCGTAGCTCGGTAGCTCATTCTCTGGACCGGACGAAGTCGGAGAGGGCTCGGCAGCTCGTTCTCCGAACTAGGTCAGAGAGGGCTCGGTAGCTCGGTAGCTCGGTAGCTTGGTAGCTCGGCTGATCGGTCTGGTGACCGATCAGTAACCAAACAGAATGCTTCTGTGGATTATCTGATCGGTCTGGAGACCGATCAGAAAGCAAACAGAAGAAGAAGAAGGAGAAAGGCTGATCGGTCCAGGGACCTATCAAACTCCTCCTGGACCAATCAGGACATAGCCTGATCGGTCCAGGCTTAGCTTGATCGGTCCCCAGGACCGATCAGAGGTGCCCTGGACCGATCAGGCTTCAGCCTGACCGGTCCAGAACTATCCGTTGAGAGACAACGGCTATCTCCGTCTTCTTCGCTGTCTTCTTTGCAGTGCAGGTTATAAAAAGAGATCAAGGGCTTCTACAGGAGAACTACTACTTCTTCCTCTTCTTCCTACTGACTGCTGAAGTAGTTCTGCTTGAGCTTTGTTGAGCTCTACTTCGCTGAAGCTTCGCGTGAGCTTCCCTCGGCTAGGACTTCAACTGGACAGTTGGTGCTGTGGTTGGATTCCCGTGAAGTTGCTGCTTCATCCAGTCGACAAGAAGGCAAGCTAGGGTTATTACATTTTTGTATTGTGCTTAGTTTCTTGCTGTATTCTTGTACTCCTGTTTATCTTGCTGTTGCAAGACATTGTGGCAAGGTTTCTCCACCCAGAAGGAGTGATTATTAGCCGGGTTTCCGGGGTCTCATCCACCGACGGATTGGTAGACTTCGTCCACCTTACGGACACGCCGAGGAGTAGGAGTTTCATCTCCGAACCTCGTTACATCGTCGAGTTCGAGTTTGAGGTTTGATCTTTCCTTCTTGCGTTTCTATTTAGTTATTTCCGCTGCGCTAACCCTAATCGTAGGAAGAAACGCGAAGATTTGGGGTCGGCTATTCACACCCCCCTCTCTAGCCGCGACCATCGATCCTAACAAGTGGTATCAGATCCAGGTTGCTCTTCGTCGGATTAACACCCGGGGAAGCACAAGCTAGAGAATGGATCGACTCGGAGAAGACATCACGATTCCACCCTTCTACGAGTGCTGTGACTTCGCGTATTGGAAGGTAAGAATGAAGTATTTTCTTATGACTAACCTAGCAAATTGGAATTGTGTACAAGTAGGTTTTATTCCTCCGGTGGATAGAAAGGGAGAACTTCTCAAGGAAAAGAAGTGGACGAAAGAACAAATCCACCAATCCACAATCAACGACGAGGTAACGAAAATCATTGAATTTTCATTACCTAGTGATATCTTGTGTAAGATAGGTAGATACAACAATGCCAAGGAGTTGTGGAACAACTTGGTTAAGTTCCATGATGAGAGCTCCAATTCAAGTCATGAAGAGGAATCAAGTGAGCCAAGTAGCTCACATCATGGAGGTAAGAAATTAGAAGTTGAGGGCTACTCAACATCTATGGAAGAAGAGGAGGAGAGTTCTTCTTCAAGATTGGTGCAAGAAGAAGCTTCTACCTCCGGAAGGGATGAAGAAGAGAGATTACATCCATCCTCAACCCTAGGTAACTCAAGCGATTTAATTTCAAGTAAATTACATATAATGTGCTTTGAGTGTAGGGAATATGGGCATTACAAGAGTAAATGTCCAAAGAGGTTTAGGAAGACTCCACCGGCACCAAAGGTCAAGGAAGCCGGAGTCCCGAAACGCAAGGGCAAGGAGCACGTGGTGTGCTTCCAATGCAAGCAAAGGGGACATTATAGAAGTCAATGTCCGAGGGGGAGGCAACCTCACAAGGACAAGAGACCAAGCACATCTATAGGGGGAGCTAAGGCAAACCCTAAGGTATCCTTTAAGGCACATTCTTGCAATCCTTATAAGACACATGCTAGTAATTTTATTGCAATTGTCAATAATGATAAGCATGATAATCTTAGAAACCAATACATGTGCTTAGGTGCAAAACATGTTAGCCTAGACAAGAACAATACTAGAAATGCCAACCCTAGGACTAACTCATCTAAGGTTAAGGAAAACCTAGGTAGGAATCCCAAAACAACTAGACATATGCCTAGGAATACCTCAAAGAAAAATGACAAATTAAAACTTGAGGTATTAGAAAAGGAAAATCAAGTCTTAAGGTCAAGACTTGACACTTTAGAAAAGACCCTTAAGAATTTGGAGAAATCATCTTTAGGGCCTAAGGGTCAAAAGCAAAAGCCCAAGGACATGAGAGGTTTGAGTCACAAACCTAAGTCTCAAGTGGTCAAGCCCACTTATCATAATGTTCCATTCGATTATGGAACAAGACCTAGGGCTAGGAAGACTATCACCAAGGTCACAAGGGGAGTCACCCCTAGAGTTAATCTTGATGAGTCCCAAATGACCAAGGCTTCAAAGCCTAGGAGGGTCATTAGAAGGGTTGCTAGGGAAGTCATCCCTAGTGAATACTTAGTGAACCCAATGAGCTCCAATAGGTATTGGGTTCCTAGGAGCGTGATTTCATCACGCTAGATTAGTTAGGGTGTGCCAACCTTACTTGAATAGGTAGTTAACCTAATCATGGCAAAAGGTGGCACTTTAGGAATTTTCAAGGTGTAATCAAGCCTTGAAAATAAAATGGAAAGTTATTCCTAAGGTGATTAAAGATGTGCCAATCACATTTGAGGAGTTTTCTAGAGTCAATCTAATTGGCACATAGTTGATCTAAAAATCTTTGGTATATGATTTTAGGTCTATTACACTTAGGAATATAAAACCTATGGAAAAATGATCAAAACTATCAAAAATGGCAATTAAGGCTAGAATTAGGTATCTTCTATACCTTTACATGTTATTTGCCATATATTGTTTGCCATATGCCATGTCATGACATCATATTTATTTTATGATCATTTAAAATGTCATGATAATGCTTAGGTTAGTTAAATGTCATGCTTTATTTAAGTTTCATACTTTATGCCATGACATCATGACATTGGCACATGTTTTCATTTATGATACAATTATATGCCATGTCATCATCTTGTGCATTAATGATCAATGAAATTGATTTAAGGACAAAAACATAATTTGATATAGAAATCAAATTGTTGTTTAGAAAATGCATGAGAACTTAGCTTAAGATGACCTAAACCCATATCTCACATCAAAATTGACTTGAATGTGTTTGATACACCTTAGATGTGTGTGAGATATTAGGATTGTGAGTTAGGATCAAGGTGCATAGTTCTTGTACCTAGATGAGCCTAATTCTAATTGGGGGATCATAGGGAAAGCTTGTGTACAAGTCATGTACATTTAGCCCTAAGATTGTGGTCCTAAATTAAAGGGTTTAAAATCATTTTAAAACTGATTTGAAAAACCTTGATGAAGCTTTTCTAGTGATAGCTCTCATCATTGAGCAAAGTGATACAAAGAGTGATTAACTTTGAGCTATTTCAAAGACTTTTGAACTTTGTATCAAGATTTGAAAATGGAAGATATTTTCATAGAAAACTATTTTTCCTTGATAGTATATGTTATGAGGAATGTATCCTCAAAGTTTTATAATTTCTGGAATTTTCTGAAATTTTGTAGGGGTTTCTGAATTTCGGAAGGAAATTCAGAAACCGATATCAGAGGTTGTGGACCGATCAGAAGGGAGTATGATCGGTCCAGCCAGTTGTGGATCGGTCACTGTGACCGATCCAGGGAAGACCTGATCGGTCTGGTGACCGATCAGGGCGTGCCAGTTTCGACTGTACTGTCTGAAATTTCTGAAATTTCAGCAATGAAGTTGGTGTTTTGGATTTCTAAAGGGTTGAAACTCTTCAAGACATTGTTGGTGCAATGGTCAAGGGAGAATTGACCTTTAGGGGGAATTTTACCTATTAGTCAAGGGGAGTTGACTTTTAGGGGGAGTTTTTACTCCTAAAGACTTGAGTGATATGGGATTATCACTAAGTGAATTGTTGACCTTAGTATCAAGGGGGAAATTAAGGGTTTCAATGAAAGATATGGGACTTTCATTAGGAAGAAACTCTTGACCTTGATTCACTCTTTTTGATGTGTGTCAAAAAGGGGGAGAATGGAGAATGTCTAGAGAATGTTCAAGGAAGAACATTGGAGTTAGTGGGAGAGTTTGTTGATCACAACGAGTGAAGTTGTGAACAACGATAACTTACTCTTTAGGGGGAGAGTTTGTTTGATGTGTGCCAATAGGGGGAGAATGAAGGGTTTAAGTTAGGCCTTCATTATCTAAGAAGGAGGTTGTCTTCTTAGAAGGAGAATGTAAGGTTGTAACTTATGTTTCATTACCTACTGGCATGAAGAAAGTTGAGGCTATTGGATTAGCCTAACTTAAAGGTATTGTCAAACATCAAAAAGGGGGAGATTGTTGGTGCAATTTCCAGTAGGTCAAGGTTGACCTAGTTGACCAAGCGTAAACCTTGGTCATGGTTTCGATGTTTGACAATACAGAAAGACATGTAGACATGGACAATGCAGGTGCAGTTGTCCATGCGGAGAGATACTGATTAGGGTCTGATCAAGTTGGATGAAGAAGAGTCAAGTAGGTCAAGGTTGACCGGATACTTGACTGGGAAGTCCTAACTGGGATGTTAGGCAGTTCGGAAAGTCCTGGTGAGTGAAGCCAGACAGTTCGGAAAGTCCTGGTGAGTGAAGCCAGGCAGTTCGGAAAGTCCTGGTGAGTGAAACCAGGCAGTTCGGAAAGTCCTGGTGAGTGAAGCCAGGCAGTTCGGAAGTCCTGGTGAGTGAAGCCAGGCAGTCGGGAAATCCTGGTGAGTAAAGCCAGGTGAAAATCCTAGTGAGTGAAGCTAGGTGAAAGTGAAAGTCCTGGTGAGTGAAGCCAGGCAGGGGAAAGACCTAGTGAGTGAAGCTAGGCAGTTTGGAAGTCCTGGTGAGTGAAGCCAGGCAGATGGAAAGTCCTGGTGAGTGAAGCCAGGCAGTTGGAAAGTCCTGGTGAGTGAAGCCAGGCAAGGGAAATCCAGATAGGTCAAGGTTGACCAGACATCTGGTGAAAAGTCCAAGCAGGGAGCTTGGCACGAGAAAAGTCCAAGTATGGAGACTTGGCACGGAAAAGTCCAAGCAGGGAGCTTGGCACGGGAGAAGTCCAAGTATGGAAGCTTGGCATGGGAAGTCAGAGGTAGCTCGTAGCTCGGTAGCTCGGTAGCTCATTCTCTGGACCGGACGAAGTCGGAGAGGGCTCGGCAGCTCGTTCTCCGGACTAGGTCAGAGAGGGCTCGGTAGCTCGGTAGCTCGGTAGCTCGGTAGCTCGGCAGCTCGCTCTCCGGACTAGGTCAGAGAGGGCTCGGTAGCTCGTTCTCTGGACCGGATGGAGTCGGAGAGGGCTCGGTAGCTCGTAGCTCGGTAGCTCATTCTCTGGACCGGACGAAGTCGGAGAGGGCTCGGCAGCTCGTTCTCCGGACTAGGTCAGAGAGGGCTCGGTAGCTCGGTAGCTCGGCTGATCGGTCTGGTGACCGATCAGTAACCAAACAGAATGCTTCTGTGGATTATCTGATCGGTCTGGAGACCGATCAGAAAGCAAACAGAAGAAGAAGAAGGAGAAAGGCTGATCGGTCCAGGGACCTATCAGACTCCTCCTGGACCAATCAGGACATAGCCTGATCGGTCCAGGCTTAGCTTGATCGGTCCCCAGGACCGATCAGAGGTGCCCTGGACCGATCAGGCTTCAGCCTGACCGGTCCAGAACTATTCGTTGAGAGACAACGGCTATCTCCGTCTTCTTCGCTGTCTTCTTTGCAGTGCAGGTTATAAAAGGAGATCAAGGGCTTCTACAGGAGAACTACTACTTCTTCCTTTTCTTCCTACTGACTGCTGAAGTAGTTCTGCTTGAGCTTTGTTGAGCTCTACTTCGCTGAAGCTTCGCGTGAGCTTCCCTCGGCTGGGACTTCAACTGGACAGTTGGTGCTGTGGTTGGATTCCCGTGAAGTTGCTGCTTCATCCAGTCGACAAGAAGGCAAGCTAGGGTTATTACATTTTTGTATTGTGCTTAGTTTCTTGCTGTATTCTTGTACTCCTGTTTATCTTGCTGTTGCAAGACATTATGGCGAGGTTTCTCCACCCAGAAGGAGTGATTATTAGCCGGGTTTCCGGGGTCTCATCCACCGACGGATTGGTAGGCTTCGTCCACCTTACGGACACGCCGAGGAGTAGGAGTTTCATCTCCGAACCTCGTTACATCGTCGAGTTCGAGTTTGAGGTTTGATCTTTCCTTCTTGCGTTTCTATTTAGTTATTTCCGCTGCGCTAACCCTAATCATAGGAAGAAATGCGAAGATTTGGGGTCGGTTATTCACACCCCCCTCTCTAGCCGCGACCATCGATCCTAACACCTACTACTTGGAAGATGAGGATGGACGAAGGCTAGAGAGGCCGTGGAGCGCAAACCACCTCCAGCCCTATCGGGCTGGATGAAAGGTGCGTTGATGTAATATATTTTGAATATTTTGTTCGGATGTATTATTTGGTTGCAGGAATGAAAGCTATAAGAACAAAGCAAAGGCATGATTCGGGCACACAAAGCGGGTAGCAGAATGATGCCGTGGCAGAGACCCCGTGCCGTTCGGCCAGAGGTATATTATCCGAGACCAATGCTTGCTGGTGAAGACCCCGTGTCGTTCGGCCGGAGGTATATTATCCGAGTCCAATGCTCGATGGCGAAGACCCCGAGCCGTTCGGCCGGGAGTGTATTATCCGAGCCAAATGCTCGATGGTGAAGACCCCGTGCTGTTGGGCCGGAGGTATATTATCCGAGCCCAATGCTCGATGGCGAAGACCCCGAGCCGTTCGACTGGGAGTGTATTATCCGAGCCAAATGCTCGATGGAGAAGACCCCGTGCCGTTAGGCCGGGAGTATATTACCCGAGCTATAAGCTCATCATTGAAGACCGTCGAGCGGCGACGTTAAACTCTAGAGTCGGACCGGCGACTATAAACCCCCGGCTTGAAGACCGTCGAGCAGCGATGTTAAACTCTAGAGTCGGACCGGCGACTATAAATCCCCCGGCTTGAAAACCATCGAGCGGCGACATTAAACTCTAGAGTCGGACCGGCAACTATAAACCCCCCGGCTTGAAGACCGTCGAGCGGCGACGTTAAACTCTAGAGTCGGACCGGCGACTATAAACCCCTGGCTTAAAGACCGTCGAGTGGCGACGTTAAACTCTAGGGTCGGAAGCGGCGACCATAAATATCCCGCTCGGAAGACCGTCGAGCGGCGACGTTAAACTCTAGAGTCGGACCGGCGACTATAAATCCCCCGGCTTGAAGACCGTCGAGCGGCGACGTTAAACTCTAGAGTCGGACCGGCGACTATAAACCCCCCGGCTTGAAGACCGTCGAGCGGCGACGTTAAACTCTAGAGTCGGACCGGCGACTATAAACCCCTCAGCTTGAAGACCGTCGAGCGGCAACGTTAAACTCTAGAGTCGGACCGGTGACTATAAACCCCCCGGCTTGAAGACCGTCGAGCGGTGACATTAAACTCTAGAGTCGGATCGGCGACTATAAACCCCGGCTTGAAGACCGTCGAGCTCTGACGTTAAACCCTAGAGTCGAACAGGCAACTATAAATCCCCCGGTCGGAAGACCGTCGAGCGGCGACGTTAAACTCTAGAGTCGGACTGGCGACTATAAACTCCCCAGATGAGGCACCGTCGCGTCGAATTACTTCAACGACGCATTGGCAGAGAGTCCATGAAAGAATGGAAATTCGTTGACCGATCGGCGAGGCAAAGAAAAAAACTTCGAGCGAAAAGCTTATAGAAATCCCAGGCAAGATGGATGGGCGTTTGATCGATCGGTATAGCAAAGAGGTTAAGAAATTCCCTGCGAGTAAAAGGTCTAGCAACCGGTCGGCATAATCAAAAAGAACACGAAATAAGAGGATAACACAGCAAGAGTGGGCATTCATTTAATATTAGCGTTTAAGGGTTACAGGTGCCACGTGATAGGCACGCCAATCGGAATCATTCCTGAAAACACATTCACTCAAAATAATTAAAGATATGCTTGGGAATGGTTGTAAGAAGCACCGCATGTTCCCGGGCGGGAATTTCCGCTGAAGTTGGGAGGAGACCCTTGGCCTTCAAGTAATATGATGTGGTAGTGATCGCTAGTTCAAAGGCCTCGGCCATCCGGTTGCAAACCTTCTCAGCGAACTCGTCTGAGCGGATGTAGTTTTGCCTTAGCACGATGAACCGGCTCGGTTCAGCCTCCTGGTACTCCTTGAAGGTGGCTTGGGAAGCTTCGAGAGACTCCTGCAAAGTCTTCAGTTCATCCTTATGTTTAATTGCCTCGGTCGAGCGGCTCGCCTTCTCGCCATCCAGCTGCTCCATCAGCTCTTTGACTCGTTGCTCCAGGTCCCGGGCCTTGACGTTTTTCTTCTCCAGATCGGCGATAGCCGTTTTCTTCCGATCGGTTGCGAGGCTTATTTTCCGATCCAATGACTTGACCTGTCGTTCTAGTTCGGCCAGAGTATGGGTCTGGTCGGCCGTCTTCTTTCGCTCAGCCTCCAACAAGTCTTGGGTCTTCTTGAGCTCTTTTTGCAGCTCGGCGTATGAGGGACCCTGGGAGGGCACGCCACCCGAGCTCTTCAGCCTCTTGAGCTCCGCGTCCACCATGGCCAGACGATTGGAGACAACGATCTCCTCTACCCACCTCTGACATAAACAAGATTATTAACAGTCGATCAGAGAAAGTACGTAGAAGACTAAAGAAAACATACTTACCCTAGTAGCCTGCTGCATATGGTTGTTGGCCAGATTGCCGAGTGGAATCATTGCGACACGTGCCCGAGCGTCGGCCCACATCTCGGCGAGGGGCCCCTTCATGGTGATCATGTGCTCAGGCGCGGTTGGCCGATCAAACTCGGGCAAGAGCTCCTCGGTGGGAAGGTGCAGGGTGGCCCTAACGGTGCGGCTCTGGCCAGGGGACGTGTGAGCAGATGCGGAGGGAGCAGAAGCCAGGGCGGAGAACTTGGACAAAATAGCCAAGCGCTGGACCCGGCGAGGGGCAGGTGGAAGAGCGCTGACCGGCACAGCCTCAATAGGGTTGGCGGGCAAGTTCAGTTGAGACGGAGTCCGATCGGAAGATAATGTCTCCACCATTGGAGTTTTCCCACGAGAATCAGACTCCGCTCGCTCGGACACGCGAACAGCAGAAGTAGCCGATCGCAACGGTGTATCCGTCCGGCGCCACTTTTATCTGAGTGGCTGCTCGTCTTCCTGACCGGAGCCCTCCTCTTGCATGGCTGGCTCCCTGTTTGAAGTGTTGCCTCCCGTCACCTCCACGGGGGAAGCCTGAGCGACCGACTCTTCTGCGTGTGTGTCGCTCTCACACTCGTGAGAGCCGGCCGGAGTGATGCCCAGTCGCTCCATCTCTTTGGCGGCGGCCGCCTTGAGCGCCTCGGCTTTCCTCTTCAAAATCCCTTACATCACGGACTCCATGACGATATTTGCTACAAAGGAAAAAGAAGAAAATCAATTAGCACTCAAAGTACATGTGCAAGGAAAATTCTTACCGAAGCTGCTCGGAAGTGGAGTGCGACTCGGACTCAGGCTGAATATGTACAGCACGCCTTCAGGCAGAAGCTTGTTGATATCGAGCTTCAGACCGGCAAGCACGTTCGCGGCCTCGAGATAGTCCGGTCGGGTTTTGAATCTTTTTAACTCAGGAGAAGTAGGCGGTCCGACCTGCCATTTGGTTCGGAAGGAAGCCCGCTCGGGGAAACACAAATAAAAGTAGTACTCCTTCCAGTGTTTATTGGAGGAGGGGAGTTTATCAAAAAAGACCAGACCGGGCCGAGCTTGGAATAGATAGGTGTCCAGCTCGGATTGCTTGGGATAATAAAAGTAGTAAAAAACTTCGGGTCGGAGAGGGATGCGGTGTATCTTGAATAGTACAACCACTCCACACAAAAGGCGGAAAGTATTGGGAACTAGTTGGGCGAGCGGAAGACCAAAGAAGTTGCAAACATCGGTGAAGAAGGGGTGAAGAGGAAACCGCAGACCGGCTGTGAATTGGTCCCAGAAAAAACAGACAGCTCCGATCGGCGGTTTGTGAGGCCGAGCGGTTGGTGAGGGTAGAATAAGTTCGATGTCAGACGAAATATCAAGACCATCGAGCAGAGCCTCGGCGTCACACCGGTCGAAGCGAGACTCCATGGTAGTATACCAAGGACCTAAAGCGGGATCTATGGGGCGGGATGAACTGGCCATTATCCGAGCGGACAGAAAGCAAAAGCCAAGAGAATAGAAAATGACACGAGGCAAGGAGAAGATGGGAGAAACAATTACCAGAAGATAGGAACTCGACAAAGAAGACGAGGAAAATAGAAAGGAGAAGAGGAGGAACCTTACGAAGAAGCTGGGGATCGAAGGAAGGCGGCGGAGAATCGTCGGAAAATGGAGAAGCAGGGGTCGCTGGAACACCGAAGCACCGAAGAGAGGCAGAGGAACGTGAAGGCAGAAATGCGGCGGAGGAAAGAGGCGACGGCTTTATAAGGTCGGGCCCGATTGGCCTCGACCGTCCGATGCAGGTCACAGGAACCGAGGCCCCCATTGGGCCGTCCATTTCAAACCGCCAATGTCCCATCGGACACACCGCCGAGCCGTACGATGACGCCAGCAGAGGCGCCGCGTGGCATCATGTCATAAGGGCGCATTTAATGAGCGCCATTACGGCGCGCAGCGCGCGTGCTCGGTCTTAATGGAGAAGATTTGCACGAATTCCGAAGAAATCCGAAGGGTGTCAGCGAGGACCGTCGACGCGGAAGCAAAGCCAACGCTCGGAAGGGGCCGAGCGACCTCTTGAGGAACATTCCAGAGTGGCAGGGCGATGTCATTCAAGCCGACCGGTAGTCCAGTCAGTCGGACTTAGCGCCTCCTTCGACTAGACTTGAAGGGGAGGCATGTGATCCAGTGATAAGGACGGGGGATCCTCGTCGGCGGAGGGTCAAAGGCCAAGGGATTCAACCAGCAAACCCGCCGACCGGACGAAGCAGGCCGACCGACTGGTCACCGCAGGTCGACCGGCCGAGAATCCCCAGACCGTATCAAAGACAACCCGACTAGGGGTCAGGTTTCCGATGCTCGAGGTAAAAAGGCTTCAAGGGTCGAGCGGGTTGTCCATTCGGTCGGTACACAAGGCAACGCAGGCAAGAGCAGTCTCATTCGAGCGTATGACCGATGCAAAAGTGATATGCCTGCCGAGCGGCCGATCCGCTCGGCCCTGGAACAGATAGGGAACGCAAGAAGACAAAGGAGACAGGGGATAACATCATCCTCGAGACACCTGCCGTTGACAAACAGCAGAGTTGGTGGTCGAGCCGTACACAGAATCATACGGTGGAAGCTTCCACCGTCACATCCGGGATATGCTCGGACGATTGCGGAATGGCGCCAGGGGTACTTTTCTGACACAGACTCGTTAAGATATGTTTGGGGAAGCGTGCACGCATCGGGAAGCGTGTCTACGTTCCCCCGGGGTTCTATATAAAGACCCCCAGACATCGACGAAGGTATGCACACATCTCTACTGTAGCCTCGTTACTCTGCCTCTCTTTTTGCCTGACTTGAGCGTTAGAGGGCCGTCGCCAGGAAACCCCTCCCGGCTTGGCTTCTTTGCAGGTTCGTCGAAGGGCTACACCACCAGTCAGAGACAGCAGAGCACGCCACGTCCCCAGCATCCGTCGACTCAGCGCTCGGACAGGATCACTGAGTATATGGCAGCCTCCGAGGTAGCCATAGAAGCTGTATGGCTCAGATACTTCAAGATAGACTTAGATATGATTTCTGGTTTGCCTAAAATAATTTGGTGCAGTAGCAAACTCGAAGAAACCATAAGTCCATAAGACAAGTAAACACAATAGAGCGCAAGTACTACCTAATACGAGAAATCGTATAACGAGGAGAGGTTGTTGCCGCTTAGATTGCATCAAGTGATAACCTGAAAGATCCTTTCACTAAGGCCCATAAGGCAAGAACTTTTGATGGGCATGTTGAAGGGTTGGGAATCAGATGTATGGCAACGGATATGGCAGCTTAGTCTTTTAGTATAAGTGGGAGATTGTTAGGATGTATACTAAAAGCCTAGCTTTTGGTATAAACATTTATCTAGAAATAAGAATCACATTGGTCAAATGTCTACATTTATGATAAATGTAGTTGTTCAATTAATTTATATTGTAGATAACATGGTGTGTGGTGTCACACACAGAGGATCATGTTATCAGTACCTTATAAATTATAAACAATAGCTCACGACTAAAATGGAAAGGAACAAACCATTGGAAAGTCGTAGTGTAATTAGATATTAGTTTATCTTAACTATATAATTATACTAGTACACTTAAGAGTGTATTGAGTAGGACCATTAGAGGTCGTTTCTTTTTATACTGACTTTATAAAGGAACAAAGACCTCAGTTATTATGGATGTGTGTGTTCTTAATCCTAATATAATAACAAGCACATATATTTGATATTTATTTCTTTAATTTATCAATGGGTGAGATTTAGCTCGATAAATCAAAATGCCTGATAAGTTGGGAAATTGTGTTACTTATAGTGTGTCTTGTTGATTATAGAAGGAAACTGTGTCCTACTAATCTAGGTTGATAATGTTCCCAAGAGGAGCTCATAAAGATTGTCATGTTAAACCCTGCAGGTGGACTTAGTCCGACATGACGATAAGGTTGAGTGGTACTACTCTTGGACTGAGATATTAATTAAAATGAGTTGTCAGTAACTCAATTAATTAGTGGGCATCAGACATCTTAAACACAAAGAGATTAACACACTCATAATAATAAAGAGCCCAAAATGTAATTTGGGATTGGTGCGGTAGTTCAATAATAATTCTTCAGTGGTATGAATTATTATTGATGAAATTAAGTTGTGTGTTCGGGGCAAACACGGGATGCTTAATTTCATCGGGAGACCAAAACCAATTACTCCTCTCGGTCCCTATCGTAGCCTTTTAATTATAGAGTACTATACCCACCTATACCCACCTTCTTACCTATTATATAGGGGCCGACCAAGCTAGCTTGGAGTCAAAGCTAGGGCCGGCCAAAGGCATGGTTCATGGGTTCATGAGGTGGCCGGCCCTAGCTTGAACCCAAGCTTAGGTGGTCAGCCATATTAAAATAAAAAGGAATTTGTTTTTAAAATTTTTCTTATGTGGATTCTATGGTTTTAGAAGAGAGTTTAAAATTTAAATTTTTCCTTTTATAGCTTTCTACAAAAGATTAAGAAAAGATTTGAAATCTTTCCTTATTTGTAGATTGAAAGGTAGATTTTAATTTTGAGAAAACTTTCCCTTTTTAACCATGTTCATGATTTAAAAGAGAGTTTAAAAATTAAATATTCTCTTTTATTAGTTTCTACAAAAGATTAAGAAAAGATTTGATATCTTTCCTTATTTGTAGATTGAAAAGAGATTTTAATTTTTAGAGATAACTTTCCTTTTTGGAAATCATCCACATGTTTAAAAGAAAGATTTTATTTATAAAATTTCCTTTTTATAATCCAAAGGGAAAAATTATTGGAGAAATTTTTTATAAATTTTCGGAGACAAATTAAGAAGTTTTAATTCTTATTATAATTAAAACTCTCCTTATTTATAACTTAAGAGGTGGCCGACCATTGTAATTGAAAAAAGGAATTTGATTTTAATTAATTAATTTTTTTTTCATGGCAAAGGAATTAAGGAAGTTTTTTATTAAAATTTCCTTATTTGCCAAGACCAAGGAATATAAAAGAGGGGGTAGAGGTACCTTCATGGCTAACGACTCTATTCTTTTTCTTCCTCCCTCTCTTCCTTGGTGGTGTGGCTGTCCCCTTCTTTTTCTCTCCTCTCCTTATTGTGGCCGAAACTTCTTCATTGGTGGAGTTCTCTTGGTGGCTGGATCAAGCAAGGAGAAGAAGGAGAGAAAGGAAGCCTAGTCTCTAGCATCCCTTGGAGCATTTGTGGTGGTCGAACCTCTCCATCAAGGAGAACTCTTGGTGGCCGAAACCTAGAAGGAAGAAGAAGGTGTTTGGTGGTTCTCATCTCGGAAGATCGTTGCCCACACAATGTCCGAGGTTAGAAGAGGAATACGGTAGAAGATCAAGAGGTTATTTGCTTACAAAGAAAGGTATAACTAGTAATTGTTTTCCGCATCATACTAGTTTTCTTTGTATAGTTATTTTTGGAAATACCAAACACAAGAGGCATATGATTCTAGAGTTTTTGGATTTGTTTCAAATTTGTGTTTCTTTTGTTTTATTTTTCGAATTTGTGATTCGATTGTTCTTTTTGGTTAAACCTAGAGTTATTTAAGGAAATTAAATATTGGCTTTCCTTAAAAGGCTTTGTCTAGGCAGTGGTGGTTGCTCCCATATCCAAGAAGGTCATGTGCCTCGCCATGCAGTCCTGGAAGCTAATTTTAGAAATTAATATTTAATGAAATTAATAACATAGGTGGATTTGAATCAATAGTGTTAAGTTCCGCTTGCGATTCAAATCTAAACCATTAAGAACAGATAAGTTAAATTTGGAATCAATGATGTTAAGTTCCGTCTGCGATTCCTAATTTAACTTCTAAAGAACACAATAGGTTCGACACTTGTAAAAAAAAATTTTATACTGTGGAACCGGTACGTTTTCCTAGAACTAACCAACAGTACCCACCTGAGATTCATTTGCCATGGGTCTCAAATTGACTGTTTGAGCTCCTCCTGGAGCTCTTAACCTTAATCACCTCCCTAGGTGACTCATCCACAATTACTAGGCCACATCGGTACATCTCCGGTGACACTTGGCCTACAAACCTAACCTTTTTAACCTTGGACACCTTGTCCTTGGTTAACTTCTCCTTACCTTTAAATGGCTTTCTCTTGCCATTTATTGGTTTCTCCTTGCTATAGTCATATACAACCCTAGCATAAAACTTTCCCTTAGCACTAGAGACACTAGATCGGTATCCCAAACCCGATCTATCATTATTGGGTCTTTGGCTACCCAACACCATATTTAATTCCTTAGATCCAACATTGAATCTCTTAAGGAATTATTCTAACTTATCAAGCTTTTCTCTTAAGGCTTGATTCTCCTTCTCTAGGTTCCTAACCCTAGAATTAATTTATCCACATTGGACATTCCTCGACCTACCCAATTTTCTAAGCATATGTCTTCCCTTCTTTGGATTTTTGCCTAGATTCTCCTTAGGTCTATCATCCCTAGATTTATCATGAATGATTCTCCTAGGGTTATGATCTAAAATTATCCTATTCTTATCATGATATTTAAATCCAAAATTTTGTATGGGCATATTATGATTAACAAAATCATTTCTCCTAGCATGCATGAAAGAATGAAAGTTTGACTTCAAATTTAAACTAGGATTTACCTTACCCTTTACCTTAGAAACTCCCACTTGACTTGAGCTCCTCTTCTTCTTCTCCCACTTCTTTAGATGTGCTAGCTTCTTAATCTCCCTCTTCTTAGGGCATTTGGTGTGGTAGTGACCCTTTTCCCCACACGTGAAGCACACGATGCACATTCTCTTCTTTTGGACTTCTTCTTTCCTACAACTCAAATTAGATTCTAAAAGAATTGAATTAAGTTTAGGAGATACCTCTTTCTTACCCATAGAACATCTACTCTTGTAGTGTCCCTTTTTATTGCACCCGACGCATATTATGTGATCCTTTGACTTTACTTCAGCGGAGGTGCTTGCTTGGTTAACCACTTCCAAGACTTCTTCTTCATCCTCTTCACTTGTCTTGGATTCTTCTTCAATCCTTGAGAATATAGATGATGCCTCATCTTCCTCATCCACACTTGTGAATGGCCTTTCTTCTTTCTTCTCCTCCTTGGAAGTTGAGCATGAATCGACTTCCGGTTGCTCCTCCTCTACTTGAGCAATTGAACCCATCTCCTTGGGCTCTTCTTCATCTTGTGTAGGCAAAATCTCTTCTCCTAGAACTTTCTTCACTTTGCTCCACAAATAGTGAGCATTCTCGTATTCACCTACACGACTCATCACATCATTAGGCAAAATATCAATTAAAATTAATATTACCTTTGAATTTGTCTTTGCCCTTGTGGTTTGCTCCTCCATCCAATGTCATGATCAGAGCTTCTTCCCTTTCTTGTCCTTCGGGACTTCAAATGGTTCTTCCACCACCATCATTGTATCCCAATCCATCTCGAAGAAGTTCTTCATCTTCACCATCCAAAAGGTGATGTCCCATAAACTTTCTCCTTTGAACTTTGGCGGATCAATTAAGCCGGTCATCTTTGCTTCCTTGGCGGTTAGTCCAATGGAGAGCGTCCTGCTCTGATACCACTTGTAGGGGATCTGTGGTCGGCTAGAAGGGGGGTTGAATGGATGACACCCCTAATCGATCGCTTCCTATGTATTCGTAAGTTGCACAACGGAATAATACAAAACTAAAATACAAATACAAAAGCTAAAGACAAAGAAAGGAAATGCAAACCAATACACGTCAATGTAACGTGGTTCGGAGATAACTTGCTCCTACTCCACGGCTGTCCGTGAGGTGGACGATCCCGATCCTTCGGTGGATTAGCCCCCGACAAACTCCGGCTACTCAAGCAACTCCTTGTGGGTGGAGAAACCTCACCACAACACTAGCCAAGAACACTTGGACACAAGAAAACCTTGAGCACTTTGGTGACTACTAATTAGGCTTTAACTAAGTCTAATTTCGTCACCTTGGCCGGCCATCCCAAGCTCCTTCTTATAGAGCTTGGAAGAAAACAGCCCTGCTATTTTACCGTTACCAGTCAACTGGTGCCAGCCCAACGGCTCTCTACCAGTCGACTGTTATAGTGCACCAGTCGACTGCTACAGTACATCAGTTGACTGCAACCCCCCCCCCCCGCGTTAACTGCTACAGTTCCCGCCGGGATTTTTTTCTGAGTACAATCTCTCATGCACTCGTACCCTCACGACTCACTTGACTCTTCTTTGCAGCCTTGACCTCTTGCCTTCAAGTCTACTTCCTTTGGCTCTCGTCCCTCGGATGCATCCAAGCCCGCGGCTCGTCCCCAATGTCATCCTTCGCGTATGCCTCGAAGTCGCTTCCCTCGACCCTTGTCCTTGCTGCCTTGTCCACGGTCCCTCAGATGCTCCATCTTTCACCGGATCCGAAGTCATCAGAAGAGTCATATGTGTATCCTGCAAACCTGTACACTCACATATACATATCAAATAACAAGGGTAAACCGAACTTAAATCCTTTACCCAAACACCAAAACACATGGTCACACGGACCATTGGGATTGCTCCAACAGGGACTCCCTGGGGCATGACACCTTTCCTTTCTGATCGTGTTTTTTTAATTTTCTTTTGGTTTTCTTTCCTTCATAGCCTCTGCCACCTCCATAGTCACCTCTGTCGCCAACCCTCCGTCATTGCTGCCAGGTGAGACAGGACTGCTTCAGCCGCTAGATGTTGATCCTCACTGCGACTAAGATTGCCCTAGTCGCTAGACGCCTCTTGTTGTCGCTGTTGTCGTCGTCATTCATTGCTGCTGTCACCGTCGTTCATCGTTATTGTTGGGTGAGACCCGGCGCCAGATGTCAACCCTCGCTGTGACTGGGACTGCCCTAGACAACAAACGTCCCTCATCGGAAACTAAGTTTTCCACTCAAACGTCATCGTTCATCACTGTTGCTGCCGTCCTTCATCGGGAGCAACCATCATACTAGGTTTTCCCCACACCATCATCGCTGCCCAACTCTTCGTCCCTATGAGATCCGACAAATTAACTTTCCATATCAATTTCAATTTTTGTATGAAGTAATTTCTCAAACGTTCCAGATTTAATTTTAATAGTCCATAGTTCGATTTTTTATAAAATAGGTCTCTAAGTTATTTCAATCGCTTAATCCAATGTTTTATAGAAGACCCAACAATCAACTTCCCATGATTGATGGATACCATTTTAGTTATAAATTTTTTGCCGTTAGCATATTTGATTTGTTTCTATAATGCTAAATGTATACATACACTATAATCTTTCACAATTCATAGTTGTTTTCTCTTCAACTTTTCCTATGTGTTTTTTATTTTCTTTTGGTTTTTTCCTCTCTTGCTGCCGCATCCTTTGTCACTTCTAACGTCGATCCTTCATCATTGCTACCGGTTCTTTACAGGGAGCTGCTAGGTGAGATTCGGCACTAGACGCCGACCCTCGCCATGATTGAGACTGCCCTCGCTTCCCGGTGCCACTCACTACCAGATTATGGGCACCACCATGACGATGCTTGTTACTTTGTTCAATTTTACTTCTATTTGTTCAAATATATACTTGAAACAACTTGAATACTTGGTACTGACTATTGGTTTTTTGTTGCAGGTACTTATATGATGTGATCTACATAACTAGTTTTGTGCAGATAATGTCCATATTATCTGATAAATTTTGGTGGACTTACTTAGTCGTAAGATTTAGAGAGACAGTTTGATATGTTGTTGGAGAAATTACAATATGATCTACAAAACTACAATATCTTCTTACAACATCTTTGCCCGATTAGTTCAACCCAATCACAATCTTTTCTTTATATTAATTTTTCCACCTTGCCAAATATATTAAAATTAGCTTGAATAATTATCATCAATGTATTATTCTTTCTGTATCAATACACGATACATGGAAATATCAAATAGAAATCTTTGGTCCTATAATTATCATCAATGTATTATCACAATCTTTGGTCCTATAATTTATAGGAACTTACATAACAACATTTCTGACAATAGAAACACCAAACACCTATGAGGCTAGGTCAATTGTTCCATACTTCACAAACATATCAATAAGTGATGTCTCAGTCTTTAGATGTCTGTCAAAATATAACTTGTCAACAAACCATGCAATTGAAGGCCCAATCAGTGACAGTGAAGTATGCCACATGATTTCCTGGTATATTTGACAAGTAAGGCAAATTTGAGCCTATGATGAAAATGTTCTTTATGTAAAAAAAATTTTACATCGAGTGTATGTTCATATAAAATTATATCAATGAATCATTCTAACGATTTCTTTTATTATTGTTCACTCTATAATAAATTTGATTTAAATATGCAAACATTATTTATATTTATCTACTGAATAAATTCGAATCACACACTCACCAACCTCTAAAACAATACTTTAATTTTTAAACTATGCAAATATAATTCAAATGCATGACAAGCCATCTAAAACTTCAACAAAAAGATACATGAAAGAGCACGATGCATCATCCATGGAAGAAAATGTTTAATCCAAATATGTAAACCTGAGTATTCATTAATCACTTTTTAGTATGTTTGAGTGATAAATCTAGGCACCAAACATGTTTCCAAAGGAATTCCATATTACAACTGAAAGTAAAGTTGGTGCTTAATCCAAAGAGGGAAAAATCAAGGATTTCACGTATAAACCCTCAACCCAGATGCAAATCCTGATTCCTGTAAAATGAAAAAAAGGGCAGTTAGGAAGGAACATGAAACACTAGTTTTATAAAAGAAATCGTGTTATATAAGCAAGTACAAGGGTTGGGATGATGAAGTAATTTTGAAAAATGTAATAATCCAAGCACTTTCTTGATGCAAAATAAAAGCACCTCAAATGTCAAGCATAAACAACTAGACAATTTAACAAGCATAAGCAATGGCTTGTAGGATAAATTGCTTACAGTGTGATTTGTTGTATACTAATCTTGGTTGTTTTTTAAACCTTTATTCATCCTAGTGCATATCATTAGAACCTACAACAATAAAGAGAATTATTAACTTCAATTTTTCAATCAATTAACTACTATATTTAATAAAAACTTTGATAGTACCATCTATATCTGCCAATTCTTCTTCATATGTGTCATCATCGTTGTTATGATGATTATCTATAGTTAATTTGGAAAGACACATCATTATATATAAATTGCATTAGGGAGCTACTTTCCAAATAAAATTATCATACAAATGTAAAATTAATCGATACATACCCTTGCTGTAAAATTGGATAGTTGCGCTTGTCATGTGACACACATCAATACTCGCATCCATGATATAGCTAGGACTTTGAGATTGACTTCTCCTTTAATGATTTCAATCTCTTCCCACTTCCTTTTGTTCTTACTAAAGATGGATCAATAATAACAGAAGTCTCATCCATGGATCTCTTCCTTTGACTTTCATTGTTGCATGTTTTTACTAATGTTTATCTCTTTAATTCTGCTGTAGATAAAATCGAATTGTTCATCCAAGAAGTTTGTCCTCTCATCAGTCAAAGATGCATCATCAATTAATACTGAAGCTTATTAGATAACCTCGAGTGTCTTGGCATTAAAATCCTTTCTGGAGCATTAATGAAATTTTTTTCCCCAAAGAATATATTGCTCCAACCTTTGCATCTCGTGTCCATCGTTTGAATATATACTTATTAAGTAGATGAAACACTTGGTTAATACGAAAAAGATAACATATGCCTGCATAGAATGCCTTCGAACTCAAATTTTCTATAGCTACAGGATATGTAGTCTCTCTATTTATCATGCGTGAAGATCCCAAATTTGGAGGAAGAACAACTTTGAAAATTCATTGCATGACAAACCACTAACTCAACACCTATTGATTCTTGTTGCACATAATAACCATGACTCTCATTTATTTCACTTTGAAACTTCATCTATTTATTTTTTGTGTGCTGCTTAACCATTTGAATTTCCATTAGTCAGTTTGTCTTAATTATTGGATTCTCATTTATATTAATATGGTCAACAACTAACTCATTATGTCTTTGGTGTCTCAATGCCCTATTGAAATGAGTGATAAAATCCATCAATAAGTTTTTATTTGAGACATACTTCTTGAAAAATACATGTGAACTCTTAGATCTTTGACTACTTGACATTTCAGCATAAAATACATGGCTAAAATATGTTGGCACACCCATTTGTGTCTTAATTCGTACATCAATGATAACCAATCTTTTATCTCTAAGTTAGCACATTTGATAACCTCTTTTCATGAATTCTCAAATTTATTAGATGTTGTAGAATTTCCAATGGCATTCTTGATACTTTGATAGTAGTCACGAAAAGTCAAAGGGTATAATTTATCTAGGAATATATTTAGTATGTGCCACAAACAATATCGATGCATTGTTTGAGGGAAAACTTGGATAATGACTTTCGTCATAGCAGGATCCTGATCAGTGATGATCACGTTTGGTGCACCTTTAGACATTGTTTCTGTTGGTTGCTACTCGGAAAACCTAATGGTTCCACTGTACAAAAAATTTTGTACAAATGTCTGAACCTTTTCCTAGCTACCATGTGTTCTTTTAAATTAAACTCGGATGGCCTGTGGAACTTAACACGTTTGATCCTAAGTTTAATTTATTTGTTCTTTAAGGTTTAGACTTGGATCTCCTGCGGAACTTAACACGTTCGATCCAAATCACCTAGGTTATTAATTCCATTAAATATTAATTTCCAAAATTGGCTTCCAGGACTGTATGGCGAGGCACATGCCCTTCTTGGATATGGGAACAACCACCACCGCCTAGACAAAGCCTTTTAAGGAAAGCTAATATTTAATTTCCTTAAATAACTTTAGGTCAACCAAAAGGAACAATCAAATCACAAGGAAAAGAAAAATAAAAGAACACAACATCGAAAACTAATTCAAAATACTAAAATCGCATGCCTCTTGTATTTGGTATTTTTACATGGAGATAAAACTAACATGATGCGGAAAACAATATTAGTTATATCTTACTTAGTAGATAATGACCTCTTGATCTTCTACCGTATTCCTCTTCTAATCTCAGACGTTGTGTGGGCAACGATCTTCCGAGACGAGGACCACCAAGGCACCTTCTTCTTCCTTCCTTCAAGTTTCGGCCAAGTATATCTTCAAAAGGATGAAGAATTTTTTTTCATCAACCAAGCTCCAAGGGACGCAAGCTTTCTCTCCTTCTTCCTCAAGCTAGATCCGGCCACCTCCTCCAAGCTCCAAGAGATAAAGGATTTCGGCCACACAAGAGGAAGAGAGAAAAGGAGAAGGGTCGGCCATACCAAGGAAGAAAAGAGGGAGAAAATAGAATAGAGTCGTTCGTTATGAAGCCTCCTCTACCCCCTCTTTTATAATCCTTGGTCTTGGCAAATAAGGAAAATTTAATAAAAAACTTCCTTAATTCTTTTTCCATTGAAAAGAAAAAATTATTTAATTAAAAACAATTTTCTTCTCATCAATTATAATGGTCGGTCATATTAAAGCTACAAACAAGGAGAGTTTTAATTAATTAAAACTTCCTAATTTATCTCCGGAAATTTATAAAAAATTTCTCCAATAATTTTCATCCCTTCATGATTGGTTCATAAAAAGGAAATTTTATAAATTTAAATCTTTCTTTTTAACATGTGGATAAAAAGAAAGTTATCTGTAAAAATTAAAATCTCTTTTAATCTACAAATAAGGGAAGATATCAAATCTTTTCTTAATCTTTTGTAGAAACTTATAAAAGAGAATATTTAATTTTTTAAACTCTCTTTTAAATAATGAACATGGTTAAAAAGGAAAGTTTTCTTAAAATTTAAAATCCACCTTTTAATCAACAAATAAGGAAAGATTTCAAATTTTAAACTCTCTTTTAAACATGTAGATGATTTACAAATAAAGAAAGTTTTTACCAAAAATTAAAACCATCCTTTTAATCTACAAATAAGGAAAGAGATTAATCTCTTCTCTTAATCTTTTATAGAAAGCTATAAAAGGAAATTTTTAATTTTTAAACTCTCTTTTTAAAACCTTGATATCCACATAAGAAATAATTTTAATAAAAATCCTTTTTAATATTTTAGTGGTCGGCCACCTAAGCTTGGGACCCAAGCTTTGGCCAGCCACCAACTTGACTCATCCACTTAGTCTTGGCCGGCCATAGCTTGGGTTCCAAGCTAGCTTGGCCGGCCCCATTGGATGGGTAAGAAGGTGGGTATGTGGTGGGTATAAATCTCTATATACAAGAGGCTACAATAGGGACCGAGAGGAGGAATTGGTTTTGGTCTCCCGATGAAATTAAGCATCCCGTGTTCGCCCCGAACACACAACTTAATTTCATCAATAATAATTCATTCCACTAAAGAACTATTATTGAACTACCGCACCAATCCCAAATTACATTTTGGGCTCCTTCTTATTATGAGTGTGTTAATCTCCCTATGTTTAAGATAACAAATGTCCACTAATTAAGTAAGTTACTGATAACTCACTTAATTAATATCTAGCTCCAAAGTAGTACCACTCAACTTCATCGTCATGTCGGACTAAGTCCACCTGCAGGGTTTAACATGACAATCCTTATGAGCTCCTCTTGGGGACATTATCAACCTAGATTACTAGGATACAGTTTCCTTCTATAATCAACAACACACACTATAAGTGATATCATTTCCCAACTTATCGAGCTTATTGATTTATCGAACTAAATCTCACCCATTGATAAATTAAAGAAATAAATATCAAATATATGTGTTTGTTATTATATTAGGATTAAGAGCACACACTTCCATAATAACTGAGGTCTTTGTTTCTTTATAAAGTCAGTATAAAAAGAAACAACCTCTAATGATCCTACTCAATACACTCTAAGTGTATTAGTGTAATTATATAGTTAAGATAAACTAATACCTAATTACACTACGACCTTCCAATGGTTTGTTCCTTTTCATCTTGGTCGTGAGCTACTGTTTATAATTTATAAGGTACTGATAACATGATCCTCTGTGTGTGACACCACACACCATGTTATCTACAATATAAATTAATTGAACAACTACATTTATCATAAATGTAGACATTTGACCAATGTGATTCTTATTTCTAGATAAATGTTTATACCAAAAGCTAGACTTTTAGTATACATCCTAACAATCTCCCACTTATACTAAAAGACTAAGTTGCTATATTTGCTGTCATACATCTGATTCCCAACCTTTCAACATGCCCATCAAAAGTTCTTCCCTTAAGGGCCTTAGTGAAAAGTTCTATAGGTCATCATCTGATGCAATCTAGGCAACAACAACTTCTCCTCGTTTATACGATTTCTCGTATTGGGTGGTACTTGCGCTCTATTGTGTTTACTTGCCTTATAGACTCATGGTTTCTTCGAGTTTGCTACTGCACCACTATTATTACAATAAATTGTAATAATCTTTGGACAAACCAGAAATCATATCTAAGTCTATCTTGAGGTTATTGAGTCATTCAGCTTTTATGACTACCTCAAAGGTTTGTCATATACTTAGCTTCTATGGTGGAGTCCAGAAAAACACCTATGCTTATCACTCTTCCATAGTTATGACTTTACCTCCTAAAGTAAACACAAAACCCCGAGGTTGACTTACTATTGTCCCTATCCGACTGGAAGTCAAAATCCGTGCAACCCACAGGGACCAAATTAATTGTCTTGTAAGCTAGCATATAATCTCTAGTGCCTCTAAGGTTCTTCAATATATGCTTTACTGCAGTTCAATGTCCTTGTTCAGGGTTACTTTGATATCTGCTAACTATGCCCTTGGCAAAACAGATTTCTGATCTCATGCATAGCATACATTAGGCTTCCGACAGCCGAAGCATAAAGAACTGCCTTCATTTCCTCTATCTCCTTTGATGTCTACGGAAACATTTCTTTAGATAAAGTTACTCCATGCTAAAAAGGTAAGAAACCTTTCTTGGAGTTTTGCATGCTTAAAACGAGCAAGGATTTTTTTCGATATATAAAGCTTGGGATAAGTAAAATATTCTTTTCTTGCGATCCCCTATTACTTTGATCCCAAGAATATATACATTCTCCCAAGTCCTTCATATCGAATTGTTTGGACAACCATACCCTTACTTCTGACAACATTTTGATATTGTTTCCAACTACCAAAAATGTTATCTACGTATAGTACAAGAAATACCACCACATTTCCATCACACTTTTTGTATACACAAGACTTATCTGGTTACTAAATAAATCCATAGGTCTGGATTATTTTGATAAACTGGATGTTCCAAGACCTTGAAGCTTTGCCTCAGTCCATAGACTGATTAAGCTTGCACACAAGATGCTCTTTGCCCTTTGCAATGAACTCTTCTGGTTACTTTATATGGATGTTTTATTCAAGACTTCCATTAAGGAATGCTGTCTTGACATCCACTTGCCAAATAGATAAAAGAATCTAGATAGACTTAAGCATGGCTACCAATGAAAAAGTTTCCTTTTTCATCAAGCCTTGCTTTGAAAGTTTCCACCTTCCTGTCTATCCATCTTTTCCTATTGTAGACCTATTTTTACCCAATGACTTTTACACCATCTGGTGATTCTACAAGCTTCCAGATTTTATTAGAATACATATATTCTAATTCTGTATTCATTGCTCTTTGTCAAGATATTGCATCTTTATCTTGGAGTGCTTCATCATATGTCCGGGATCAGACTCATGTTCATTTGGGATCAAGTCCAAAACTCTCCCAAAACATGAATCTTTTAGGTTTGCTTGACAACCCTCCTACTACGATGAGCCACTATCTGTGTATCATTTATGATACGTGTTGCAGTTTCTTGTGATATTTCATCTTGTACAGTTGGTACTAGATTAGACATGTCCTTTATAATTTTTTTAAGAACAAATTTACTTATGGGCTTGTGGTTTATTACATAGTCCTTTTCTAAAAATCGGTCATTGATTCTAACAATGACCTTCTGATTTTTTAAGACTATAAACCTACTTTCGTTTCTTTAGGATAACTCACAAACAAGTGAACTCCTGCCCAATTTATTAGTGTCTCTCATGTGTTAGACCACCTAAATCTGAATATGCTTCAGACTAGGCTTACGCCCATTCTGCAATTCTATGGGAGTAGAGAGTTCTGACTTTAGAAGGTATTATATTCACTTCCGTTTCTAGTGTATATCCTTAAAACGAATTTGGTAATTAATTCATCATCAATCTACTTATTTCCATAAGAGTCCTATATCTTCTTTCTACTATACCATTCTGTTGGGGTGTACTAGGTGCAGTTAGTTGGGATTGAGTCCCAACTTCTGATAAGTGACTCCTAAATTGTCCCAAGAGGTACTTGTCACTACAATCTTACCATAGTGACTTGATACTTTTCCTTTAACATTTCTCCGCATCAGCCTTGTACTCTTTGAACTAATCAAAGCACTTAGTCTTGTGGCACATCAAGTAAATGTATTTGTATCTTGAATAGATGTCTATAAAATAGATGAAATATTCGATACTAACTCTTGTCATAGGATCACACAAATCAGAATGAACCTATTCCAATGTATCTTTGGCTCCATACCCCTTATACTTAAAAGCTTCTCGGTTATTTTTCCTTCCAAGTAAGACTCGCAGGTTGGAAAGATTTCCACTACCAATGAACCCAAAAGTTCATCAGCTACCAATGAATCCTACTCAAGTTAATATAACCTAGCCTTAGATGCCAAAGATATAATTGGTTCATTTCCGAAGGTCGCTTTCTCTTAAAGTTAGAAGATGTGTTACTAATTTCCATTTGTTGCATCATGGGAGTTATTGGATTTATAAATTGCCAACCAATGTACCGGAACAGATAACTTCCCTCTTTTTCTTAATAACAACTTTGTTATTAAAAGTGGCAGAATATCAAGTTCTTTGAATAGTTTAGAATCTGAAAACTAGTTCTTTCTAAACTTGGTACGTAAAGACAATTACTTAAAATTCATATTTTATTCTTATCAAAGGATAAACATCTCCCACTACAATAGCTGCCATTTTTATAGCAGTGCCCATGTGGACGGTGTTTTTATTTTCATTTAGTTGTCGGTTTTCCTAGAACCCTGCAATGAATTGTGGACATGATTAATGGCATCTGTATCTACACTCCAGGTTCTGGTAGATAACACCACTAAACATGTTTCAACTAATAAATTAAATACACCTATATTGTTCTTAGTTTTAAGAAGACAGACTACCTTAATGTCCAAGTCCTATTTCTAATCATTACAATTAGGACTACTAAGTCTTTTCTATAGTATAACAACTAGGAAATTGACAAACATTTTAAATCCTAAGAATCACAAAAATATTTGGTCAAGATCAATTCCTTAAAATCCCCATGAATTTTGTATGCCACGATAGTGTGGACGTATACAAAATCAAAGAAGAGATTTTATCCATTAATTTTATTATTTTGTCAACATTACTTTATGACAAATAAAATTAATAGTTGATCTTTCTTTGATCAAATATTTGGTCAAAACTTTTGAATTTAAAATAACATTGATTCCTCAAACAATATTATTTAAATTCACCAACACCTCAAACACCGTGAATTTTGCATGCCACGATAGTATGGACGTATACAAAATTAAACATTTGTAAGAGGAGGGGTTTACCCATTAATTATCTTGTCAATAAATCTTTATGACAAATAAAATTACCTCAAACACCGTGAATTTTGTATGCCACGATAGTGTGGACGTATACAAAATCAAACATTTGTAAGAGGGGGTTTTAATTTTATTATCTTGCCAACCTATTTATTTGACAAATTAACAGTTGGTTTTCTTCGGTCACACAAATAATAGCAGTGACTCCGATGGGGAGGATACTATTAGACGTGCCTAAGTATATACCATTACTTGACACTAAGTCCATTAATAAGATTGTGCCCCTTCCGATGGGGAAGATCACACGCTCTTAATTAACTTCCTATAGTCATCCAAAATGGAAGTTTAATCTAGTGATCCGCAAACAAGCTCATCCGATATGGAGGAAGGCACTCAGAGCCAACGCGCAAGCTTGTTGCATCACTTATCAACCAGTAATGGAGACCGTGGAATTTATTTAAAAATAAATCCCTCTCCCACTTAGTTATTTAAAGTGAGGAATTTTGACTATGCTAGTCTACTTAACATGCATACTAACAAGCACACACAGCACAGCATAAAAAGCAATAAATAGAAAAATTAATTTTCAACTATTATGGCTTTTATCTATTGCTGTCCTCCGTGTGTCGCCAACCCTAGCTGCTGCTATCTTTGGCCATTGCCATCGGGTCTAGTTGTCGCATCCATCTTGCTCCTTGTTCCGCTGCGCCTCTGATCCTCAAAAGGTTCCACGCCTTGCAAGATTCGATCCGCGACATAAATAGAATTTTATATTTTTCGATCCTATATTCCTCGAAGTAATGTACATGTATCTAGATCAAAAAAATAAAATCCTAATAAAACTAAATACAGCTCCTGCTGTATTTTATAATACAATCATGTACACACAATAAAATGCCCTTGACATGTCCAAGGGTCCAATCACACACACAATATCTATAAGCCATAATAGTTGGATCCTGCATCCACAAAGTTAGCACATCCTACTATTATCCTGCCTAAATTATGTATGACATGTGCATAATTAAACTAATACCAAATACACAGAGGCAAAACCCTAGCTCTGATACCAATTGTTGGTTGCTACTCGGAAAACCTAATGGTTCCACTGTACAAAAAATTTTGTACAAAGGTCTGAACCTTTTCTTAGCTACCATGTATTCTTTTAAATTAAACTCGGATCGCCTGCGGAACTTAATACGTTTGATCCTAAGTTTAATTTATTTGTTCTTTTAGGTTTAGACTTGGATCTCCTGCGGAACTTAACACGTTCGATCCAAATCACCTAGGTTATTAATTCCATTAAATATTAATTTCCAAAATTGGCTTCCAGGACTGCATGGCGAGGCACATGCCCTTCTTGGATATGGGAACAACCACCACCACATAGACAAAGCCTTTTAAGGAAAGCTAATATTTAATTTCCTTAAATAACTTTAGGTCAACCAAAAGGAATAATCAAATCACAAGGAAAAGAAAAATAAAAGAACACAATATCAAAAACTAATTCGAAATACTAGAATCGCATGCCTCTTGTATTTGGTATTTTTACATGGAGATAAAACTAACATGATGCGGAAAACAATATTAGTTATACCTTACTTAGTAGATAATGACCTCTTGATCTTCTACTGTATTCCTCTTCTAATCTCGGACGTTGTGTGGGCAACGATCTTCCGAGACGAGGACCATCAAGGCACTTTCTTCTTCCTTCCTTCAAGTTTCGGCCAAGCATATCTTCTAAAGGATGAAGAACTTTTTTTCACCAACCAAGCTCCAAGGGACGCAAGCTTTCTCTCCTTCTTTCTCAAGCTAGATCCGGCCACCTCCTCCAAGCTCCAAGAGATAAAGGATTTCGGTCACACAAGAGGAAGAGAGAAAAGGAGAAGGGTCGGCCATACCAAGGAAGAAAAGAGGAGAAAATAGAATAGAGTCGTTCGTTATGAAGCCTCCTCTACCCCCTCTTTTATAATCCTTGGTCTTGGCAAATAAGGAAAATTTAATAAAAAAAACTTCCTTAATTCTTTTGCCATTGAAAAGAAAATTTTATTTAATTAAAAATAATTTTCTTCTCATCAATTATAATGGCCGGCCATATTAAAGCTACAAACAAGGAGAGTTTTAATTAATTAAAACTTCCTAATTTGTCTCCGGAAATTTATAAAAAATTTCTCCAACAATTTTCATCCTTTCATGATTGGTTCATAAAAAGGAAATTTTATAAATTAAAATCTTTCTTTTTAACATGTGGATAAAAAAGAAAGTTATCTGTAAAAATTAAAATCTCTTTTAATCTACAAATAAGGAAAGATATCAAATCTTTTCTTAATCTTTTGTAGAAACTTATAAAAGAGAATATTTAATTTTTTAAACTCTCTTTTAAATCATGAACATGGTTAAAAAGGAAAGTTTTCTTAAAATTTAAAATCCACCTTTTAATCAACAAATAAGGAAAGATTTCAAATTTTAAACTCTCTTTTAAATATGTAGATGATTTACAAATAAAGAAAGTTTTTACCAAAAATTAAAACCATCCTTTTAAACTACAAATAAGGAAAGAGATTAATCTCTTCTCTTAATCTTTTGTAGAAAGCTATAAAAGGAAATTTTTAATTTTTAAACTCTCTTTTTAAAACCTTGATATCCACATAAGAAATAATTTTAATAAAAATCCTTTTTAATATTTTAGTGGCCGGCCACCTAAGCTTGGGACCCAAGCTTTGGCCGGCCACCAACTTGGCTCATCCACTTGGTCTTGGCCGGCCATAGCTTGGGTTCCAAGCTAGCTTGGCCGACCCCATTAGATGGGTAAGAAGGTGGGTATGTGGTGGGTATAAATCTCTATATACAAGAGGCTACAATAGGGACCGAGAGGAGGAATTGGTTTTGGTCTCCCGATGAAATTAAGCATCCCGTGTTCGCCCCGAACACACAACTTAATTTCATCAATAATAATTCATTCCACTAAAGAACTATTATTGAACTACCGCACCAATCCCAAATTACATTTTGGGCTCCTTCTTATTATGAGTGTGTTAGTCTTCCTGTGTTTAAGATAACAAATGTCAACTAATTAAGTAAGTTACTGACAACTCACTTAATTAATATCTAGCTCCAAGAGTAGTACCACTCAACTTCATCGTCATGTCGGACTAAGTCCACCTGCAGGGTTTAACATGACAATCCTTATGAGCTCCTCTTGGGGACATTCTCAACCTAGATTACTAGGATGCAGTTTCCTTCTATAATCAACAACACACACTATAAGTAATATCATTTCCCAACTTATCGGGCTTATTGATTTATCGAACTAAATCTCACCCATTGATAAATTAAAGAAATAAATATATGTGCTTGTTATTATATTAAGATTAAGAGCACACACTTCCATAATAACTGAGATTTTTGTTCCTTTATAAAGTCAGTATAAAAAGAAACGACCTCTAATGGTCCTACTCAATACACTCTAAGTGTACTAGTGTAATTATATAGTTAAGATAAACTAATACCTAATTACATTACGACCTTCCAATGGTTTGTTCCTTTCCATCTTGGTCGTGAGCTACTGTTTATAATTTATAAGGTACTGATAACATGATCCTCTATGTGTGACACCACACACCATGTTATCTACAATATAAATTAATTGAACAACTACATTTATCATAAATGTAGACATTTGACTAATGTGATTCTTATTTCTATATAAATGTTTATACCAAAAGCTAGACTTTTAGTATACATCCTAACAGTTTCTATGAACTTGTTAAACAACCAAACAAAAGACTCAGTTTTCTCATCACTTATAAAGTCATAACCAAAAACAATTGTCTGATGATGATGGTTATCTCCAAAAATCAACTCATATTTGTTGATGTTATATGTCGTATCAAATACAACTACATCACCAAATACATTGCATGTCGTCCTTGATACATGATCCACCTAAAAACACCCGCTAAATCTATTATCTAAATTAGTCTCATATTCAAAGAAAAAAATTGAATTCTTCTCTTTCTCAGATGCAAATAATTCAATTAGTGTTTCAGTATTGATGCTCTTTTGTTCATTCCTTAGTTCTTTTTCAAAGTTTTTAATATTTCTTTCTGTGCAGCCCACCTCCCTCAGGACCTCCATACTCCATCTCTAATAATGACATTTGTTGACAAGTTAGCACATTGACCTTTAAAAATTGTTGAGTCAATATTTTCTTTGCTACAGAAATATTACGATGTGAGCATAACAAATGTATCTTTAAAAGAGTCGAGAGTGGATGATTATGATTTTCTATGAAGTTTTTGACAACCTAATTAGGTTCAGTTTGTTCCTTAACAAGTTAAATCTTTGACTGACAACCAGTTTTAACTTCACCATGTGCTCTTTCCTTTGTCTGTTGATCACCTTTTGCATGTTTATTCCACCACATTTGATATGTATGTCTTTTTTAAAGCATACAAATTGTTTCCAGACAATTTTATTTGTCATCTTTTTTTTTCTTGCTATTGTTTATCCTAACACTAAATCCGACTTCTCATGCATATTGGTTATAGAACAAAAATGTCTCCTCTAGTGATGAGAATTTCATTACAATTTTTAGATGTTTGATTATCTGTAACTTTGATTATCCGGTCTCACCGTCATTTTCTTCCATTACTTAAAATGTTAAATTTAGATGAAGTGAAGCTCTACCTATCACTATATAACCAAAAAAACATTCCAAATTAAATAAACATAAAGGTATTCTCACGTGACAGTAATCTAACATCATAGTGTATCATTTTAGTACTAAAGCATGATCTCTAAAAAAAGTAAGAAACAGTGATAATTTTAATACCTGCACTAGAGTCTTGGGATGTAATGCAACCTTATCAATGCTATTATCATTAGCATTCAACCCGTCAATGCAATAAGCTTCAAAAGAGATCTCCTCCTACAATCTGTCATATGACACTAAACTGTTAGAGGCATTGAAAACATATATAAATAGAAGAGAAAACAAAATTGTGAAAGATTCCAGTGTGTGTATACATTTAACATCAGATAAACAAATCAAATATGCTAACAACAACAAAATATTTATAACTAAAATGATATCTATCAATCATGGGGAATTAATTGTTGAGTCTTCTATGAAATATTAAATTAAGCGATTGAAATAACTTAGAGACCTATTTTATAAAAATTCGAGCTATAGACTATTAAAATTAAATATGGAATTTTTGAGAAATTACTTTATATAGAAATTGAAATTGGTATGGGAAGTTAATTTGCCGGATCTTACATGGACGAAGAGTTGGGCAACGATGATGACGTGGGGAAAACCTAGTATGATAGTTGCTCCCGATGAAGGACAGCGGCAACAACGATGAACTTTGAGAGGAAAACTTAGTTTGTAACGAGGGGCATTTGTTAGCTGGGGCAATCCTAGTAAAGGCGAGGGTCGGTGTTTGGCGCCGGGTCTCATCCGACAGCAACGACGAATGACAGCGGTAGCAGCGACGAAGGACGGCGGTAGCAATGGCAGCAAGAGGCGTCTAGTGGCTGGGGCAGCCCTAGTCGCAGCAAGGGTTGGCGTCTACTGGCTAAAGCAATCCTGTCTCACTCGACAGCAACAACGAAGAGTCGACGACAGAGGCAACGATGGAGGCGACGGAGGTTACTGATTGGGATGACCACCGTGACCGTTGGGATAGGCGTGCAAGGAAAAGTATATATATATATATATATATATAAAATATATAAATTTTAAAAAAAATATTTAGATGCGCACCGAAGTTTACCGCATACGGTGGTTAACATATTATAAGTGTGTGAGACAGATTTTTTTGAGAATTTTTAAATACTTTGTATTATTAGTTTCTCTAGAATAATAACTAACAACTCAGAAATCTTATCCAAAAGATTTCTAACAATCATGTTCCAGAATTAATTGAGGTCAGATCTTTGGTCTAAGATTTCTTGGGCCAGAGGAGGTCTTACAAATTTATTGATTCAGTGAGTTAGACCCTATCTATTTAATAGATAGGATATAATTCACTCTATTAATAATAAATAAATAAGGGTCTAGAATTGATCTAGAAATTCTAGATCAAAGGATCCTTTCCGAATTAATTTGCATTTAAAAAGTCCTCTTTTATGCATTATTTATTTATTTAATTACAACTCTTAAACATTTTCATATTGCTTCATCAAAGATTTTAATGGTGTCGTAGGAAGATGGTGTCACAGTTAGATCCTTTAATAATAAATCAATGATCTAGATTTTTGAAACTAGTTATTGTATATTATTAAAAAAAATTTCTTAATAGATAGCCGATCAAAAATATTGTCAGGATTTTCATATATAATTTTCTGTTTATCCAGGTGAATAAAAAATTTCGTAGGAACAAACCGTTACTTGGCATGACCGGATTAATCCTTTTTTTACAAAGAGTTCACTGTTTGACAATAACAAAAACATTTAAATAATGAAGAAACTGTTTTTCCATTATTTAAATTTTTCTGTTATTGTTTTCTTCTCATGCAAATCCTTTCGGGAGACCAAGTCAAAATTATCATCAAAATTTAATCATTTTTTATTTTTATCTTAGCTTTTTCCTTTTTAATATCAAATTTGTAATTCATCTGCTCTTCGCCCTATATCCATTAAATTAAAGAGGTAATGCCCATTAATGCAGTTGTTAATCCTTTCAAATAGTTAATCAGAAATTTAAGAGTATAATTGTGATGTATTGTAGAGATTTTTCTCAAGCCAATTTATTTTGATGGTGAATTCATCCTTTCTAAATTAATTGATTCAAACAATTAAATACATAGATTAAAATAATAAATAAAGAAAGAATGAATAGTAAAATGCTCGATTATCCCTTGAAAGCCTCATTTGTCGACTAAAATTAGTTTTAAAATACACACATAAATTTTATATTCTCAAATGCCTTGATTTGAAGTATTCCCTCCTTTACTCTGTCACCAATAATTTTTTTTCAAGTTAAAAAACATTTTTAATTTTTTATTTATTTCTAAAACATAAAAATTATTTTTTAAAAAAATATGAAAAATAATGACGTAAATAACTTTAAATAAGATTAAAATAAAATTAAAATTTTTTATTGTGTTATTCTTGACTAATCAAGCAGTTATTAACTCTTTTTCTTTAATTGTTGTCTCTTTTATCCGAATTTGTTTCTAGTTTGCTCAAACCTTCCCGTTACAATATATTTAACTCGGTAAGAAATGATTTATTTATAGAAAATATTAGGAACAAAAAGCATTTTTATTTTTGATTTTTTTTTACTATCCACTGTTAGCGGCGCTGCTTCGCAGCTTCCAAGATCGATCGCGTTGGTGCATCCTCTACTTCATAGTATCAATCTCTGTTTGGTTGTTTTTCACTGACTCTCCAGGAATCGAGAACAAATCGCCAGTTGTTGCCTGAAGTGAACTGATAGATCACACATTTGGATCGGATGATTCGTAAATAGGCAAACTTTCGAGGGAGGAAGGCGGTGATGATTCCGGAAGTGAGTTCATTGGAGTTCCTTCGAGCGTGATTGGATTTGACGGGACGGTAAAAACCAGTTTCATTGCGGATAAAAAAAGCAATTTTTGACTTGTGGTATTTTAATCCCTGGAGGATTCAAAGTCAACAGGGACGACGCGGGGAGACTGAAGAAGCAATGAAGGGGCAGAAATGAGAGAGATAGAGGTGAGTTCTTCTCTGAAATCTATTCTCCTCTTCGTCTCTCTCCTTCCCTCTTTTTTTTCTCCCTTGTTTCGTGTCCGGATTTCCTTCTTTATGATGCGGGATCGAGAAGTTAGGGTTCCCTGTAGCTAGCCAAAGTTTGCGCGCAATACTCGATTTTGATGGCCTCGTCGATGTCTCCCCTAGGAACCGCCGATCTTATTCTTGTGCTTGGATCGGTTATTTTGTGATGCTTTCAAGGACGCCGCTCTTTGTTTATGATTGTGATTTCACTATCATACGATATTAGGGCCGTTGTTGGATTCTCGTTTTCTCTGATCAGAGGAGGGGACAACTAAGGTTAAGATTGTCGGGAAACCTTTTTTCTTTTCAGATTCTAATTTATTGTTTTTGTCCCCTTTTCTCCCTTTTTCGTTGTTGGCATCGTTAGATTCTCCGCAAGTTCCAAAATCTCTGAATGTACTGCAAACGGCAAAACCAACCAGAAACAACTAAATCCTCAAAGGTTATCAGATTTTGCCCTTGTTCAAACGGCTGCTACTTCTCTGTAGTGTGTAATATTTTCGGTGCCTTCGACTACTGAAGTAGGTCTATCTGAAAATTTGTCTAAAATGAAGCTCTTGGTGCATGTTATCAGATTTTGCCCTTGTTCAAACGGCTGCTACTTCTCTGTAGTGTGTAATATTTTCGGTGCCTTCGACTACTGAAGTAGGTCTATCTGAAAATTTGTCTAAAATGAAGCTCTTGGTGCATGTTATTGAAGCCAGGAACCTTCTAGCTATGGATCTGAATGGTTTGAGTGATCCTTATGTGAAATTACAGCTAGGAAAACACCGAGCAAAAACTAAGGTTGTTAAAAAGAATCTCAACCCTTTTTGGGATGAAGAGTTTAACTTTCGGGTGGGAGATCTTAGTGAGGAGCTCATAGTGAGTGTCTTGGATGAAGATAAGTACTTCACTGATGATTTTCTGGGCCAGGTGAAGGTTCCACTGTCCAAAGTATTGGATTCTAGCAATTTGTCACTTGGAACGACCTGGTATCAGTTGCAGCCCAAGGGCAAAAAGTTGAAGAGCAAAGATTGTGGTAATGTGCCTACTTTCATGCATACAGATGATGATTGAAAAATCTGTTAATATAGTTGCTAGGGTTGTTAGTGTTATTCTTTACATCAGCTCATGTTTCAATGGACAAGTTTTCTTATTAAGTCTTTTTATTTAAATGCTTATTTTGTCTCTGTCTCGTAATGGCTTTCTTTTCTTCTCATTGCTGTTTGCAAGTATGATTATGGAAGTAATGTACTTTGTGGTTTTATCCTGCAGGAGAAATCTGTCTCACTATATCCTTGTATCAGAAAAACATTGAACAAGCAGTGCGTTCTGTTTCTGATGATCTCATATCAAACTCTGATAGGCCAAGTGAGTTGACAAAGGGAAGGAATTCAGTCTCTTCCAATGGTGATACAGAACTAACTGCTGTGTCAGAAACTAATGAAATGGACTCTCTCAAGGAAGACAAAATGAATGCAGTTACTTTTGTGGATCGAGTGTGTCAGTTTTTTGGTGGGAAAAATTGTGGGACCACTTGTTCTTCCAGTAGGGATGTTAGCCCAGAAAAAGTTCAAGTTTCATCAACTGACGAAACTTTGACTGTGCAAACAGTTGATGCTGGCTCTGATGTCCCATATGATGAATTATTGAAAATCATAAAACCAAAGTTACAAGGAGTTGAAATGCTTGCAGATTTGCCCGGGGGTGTACTCCTTGATCAATCTTATTCTACTGCTCCAGGTGATCTGAACTCGTTTCTCTTTTCTCCAAGTTCAAATTTTTGGCAATCACTAGCTGACATTCAAGGAACAACTGAATTTCAAGCTGGACCTTGGAGACTAGAAAATGATGGAGAGACATTGAAAAGAGTGGTCACATACACGAAAGCTGCAACAAGAATAGTGAAGGCTGTGGCAGCTACAGATGAGCAGACTTATCTGAAAGCTGACGGGAAAAATTTTGCTGTCCTGTCAAGTGTAAGCACCCCAGATGTGCCTTTTGGTAGCTCTTTCAGGGTAGAGATTCTTTTCTCTATAATGCCAGGCCCTGCATTGCCATCTGAAGAACAATCATCACGTTTGGTAATATCTTGGCGCATGAATTTTCTGCAGAGCACAATGATGAAATCAATGATCGAAAACGGAGCAAGGCAAGGTTTGAAGGATAGCTATAGTGAGTTTGCTGATTTCCTATCACAGAGTATCAAACCTATTGATTTAAAAGAAACTGCTACAAGTAAGGAGCAGATTTTAGCTTCTTTGCAAATTGAGAAGGAGTCTGGCTGGAAATTAGCATATCGGTTCTTCGGGAACTTTACAGTTTTATCGACTGTGTTTGCAATATTATATGTTCTCATTCACATCATTCTTGCAAATCCTAGTACAATCCAGGGTCTTGAATTTCCTGGCCTAGACCTACCAGATTCAATAGGTGAAATTGTTGTCTGTGGAGTTCTTGTTCTACGAGGACGGCTTTTTCTAAACACGGTAGGACGCTACCTACAGGCCAGGAAGCAAAGAGGTAAATGCTCTTTAACATCAATTTGCCCTAAGCATCTCAATTACTTTCAAATAGTACTTCTTGTTTCAAGTTCATTTCATCATGTTGCATATCCTGTGTATTGAATCTGCAGGCAGTGATCATGGGGTCAAAGCACAAGGGGATGGATGGTTATTAACTGTTGCTTTAATAGAAGGTAGTAACCTAGCAGCTGTGGACTCGACTGGATATTCTGATCCTTATGTTGTCTTTTCTTGCAATGGAAAAACTAAAACAAGCTCAATCAAGTTCCAAACGCCAAATCCTCAGTGGAATGGTAACTATTCATTTAACTTTGGGCAATGTTCTTCTAACACCTCATGGTTTAGTGCTTTATTATCTCAGCATTGCAATAGCCATGCTAAACTTACATGCTTCCAGCTAGATCTTGTTAATTTTTTCGATTTTTTTTATAGTAAATAACTGAATATTCTTTGTTAGTTTCTTTAAGTCAATGGTAGAGTTTAGGTTGGCTTTAAACAATATTCATATACACATCTCATATTCTATCAGGATGAAATTTTACTTCACAATCCTATCCAGTTTTAATATCCCCTCTAGATACTGGTTTTTCAGTAGCCATGCTAAACTTACATACTTCCAGCTAGATCTTGTAATTTTTTTTTTTTTTATAGCAAATATTCTTTGTTAGTTTCTTTAAGTCAATGGTGGAGTTTAGGTTGCGTTTAAACAATATTCATACACACATCTCATATTCTATCAGGATGAAATTTTACTCTACAATCCTATCCAGTTTTAATCCCCTCTAGATACTGGTTTTTCAGTACGGGAAACTGGTAGTGTAAAGGTTGGTAGTTATCATCTACCGGATTAACAAGGAAATACTTCTTTCAACTCATTTGGTCTGGAATTTTGAAATTATGATGCCACATCTGACAACTCATTTGTCATTTATGCACAATCTTGTTTTAATTTGTTAGAAGATTTTAAATCATAGTTTGACCATTGTACTGCCCCATGCATGGAATTAAATGAAATGCACACCAATGATCAAGTCGATAACTTTTTGCTTACATTGGCTTCTTTTTATTGCAGTGTTTGTTCCTCTAATTATCAATATTTAACTTTTCAGAAGTTTTTGAATTCGATGCTATGGATGATCCCCCATCTATGATGAATGTTGATGTTTATGACTTTGATGGACCTTTCGATGAAGCTACATCCCTTGGTCATGCTGAAATTAACTTTGTAAAGTCGAACTTATCGGACTTGGTTGATGTATGGATTCCTCTTGAGGGAAATTTAGCTCAGACATGTCAGTCTAAGCTACATTTGAGGGTTTTCTTAAACAATACACGAGGTAATGAGGTTGTCATGGAATACATAACGAAGATGGAGAAAGAGGTTGGAAAAAAGGTAAGTTTTTTTCATGTTTGTATTAGACAATCCTTTTACTGGTTTGGTCTTCAAGTTTAGTGTACTAATTTCATCTTTTGCACCTTTTAACATGTAGATAGTCTTGCGGTCTCCTCAAACGAATTCTGCCTTTCAAAAGCTCTTTGGTCTGCCACCAGAAGAGTTTCTCATCAACGATTTTACTTGTCATCTGAAGCGTAAAATGCCTACCCAGGTATTTATCTTATTTCTACTTGCTCACATTAATCGTTTTTTTGGACGTTAATAATCTCGTTTAAATAGTGTAACATTTCATGTGTTCAAGATCTAATTTGCATAGTACCTGTTATAATCATGATTATGTAAACCAGTGTAGGCTTGTTTTATCTTATCAAAAAATTAGGTGGTAGATTATATGACCCAATTACAAATTTAGGCATGTTCTACCTGATCAAACTGCAAAAAGGGGAGTAGCATTAGATATGCACTATCGTGGGTGGATTATGGTTATGTAATAGGCATGTTCCTTATTTTTCAGGGTCGCATTTTTCTGTCTCCTAGAATAATTGGCTTCCACTCTAACCTTTTTGGACACAAGACCAAGTTTTTCTTTCTTTGGGAGGATATTGATGATATACAAGTGGCTCCTCCATCACTGGCAACTATGGGAAGCCCTTCTCTTTTAATCATCTTGCGCAAAGGCAGAGGTATGGATGCAAAGCATGGAGCTAAGGCAGCTGACCCAGATGGAAGACTGCGGTTCCAGTTCCAGTCGTTTGTTTCATTCAGTGTTGCTAACAGGTAATTTTGGCAAAAGATATAGAGCAACATTCTGTTCGTCGAAGCTTATTTTAATTTTTAAGATGATAAGAATAAAAATGACCAACAGGACAATCATGGCTCTGTGGAGAGCTAGAGCCTTGACCCCTGAGCAGAAGATGCAGTTACTTGAAGAAGAATCTGGAGCAAAAAACCTGCATAGCGAAGAGAGTGGGTCCTTCTTAGGGTTAGAAGATGCTAAAATGTTGGATGTCTTCTCCTCCGTTATCGATCTCTATGTAAGATCTTCCATTATTCGTGCATGTTTATTCTTGTCAAACTGGAATCAATATAACAAACTTCAATGCATGATCAGATTAATTCGCTGATGGAGTTATTTGATGGAGGTCCTGTGGAGCAAAGTGCGATGGAAAAAATTGGATGTGTCGACTACACTGTTTCTCAGTGGGAACCCGTACGAGCTGATGTGTACCAAAGGCAAATTCACTACAAATTTGATAAAAACTTGTCTCGTTATGGAGGGGAAGTGACGAGCACCCAGCAAAAAACTCCTCTGCCTGATAAAAAAGGGTGGCTGATTGAAGAAGTGATGGCTCTCCAAGGTGTTTTGCTTGGGGACTATTTCAACGTAAGCATCGTCTCACAAGATCATAATTTGGAGTCGCGATGTGCCTATATCGTCAAAATTTGTCTCACCTTCTTTTTTCTGCAGCTTCACTTGAGATATCAGATTGAGGATCTGTCCCCTAAACTGAGAGCATGCAATGTGATCGTGTCATTGGGGATAGCTTGGCTGAAGAGCACCAAGCATCAAAAGAGGATAGCAAAGAATGTTATATCAAATTCATCACTTCGACTGAAGGACATGTTTGCACAACTCGAGAATGAACTACACACAAAGTAGACTCACGTCTCCAATCTAACATAGATTTCTCCAATTCCACAGATCATAAAAGAGGATGAATATTACTACATTCATCCCAAAGCAAAGGTTTGCCAGAATTTCACATCTTTATCCTTACTGGTATTGACTGAGCTATCGAGCATAAACTCCAGATACGAACATGGAAAGCTTGATCTTGGAGATTAAGAAAGAATATTCATCATTCTTTTGGTTGGTTTTAGGAAGCTAAAATGCGAGATTAATGTAACGATGTCAAGACTTGAATAAAAAGTTATTAGTAAACCAGCTTCTTCTGCCCTTGTTTGAGCAGACAAGAACATGAGGAAATGCAATGTGCATAGATGATTTAGTGATGACAAAAACTAATATCACCATTGTTTTAGTTTGTTAGACATAGAATTGTTAATCATCGGTTTGGTTTCAGTCGACAAATAGAGAGATCGCGTAACTTGGATCCCCTATAGTGTCCATTTCATGCCAAAAGATACTGTGTTTAAGAAAACAATCCATTGTTTTCTTTATTTTTCAAGATTTTTGTAGTGATTTTTTCTTCTTTCTAAGAAAATTAATTATCTTTTCTTAGAAAAAAACTTCTTGTCTGGTTTCACAAAGTTGATGTCATCAATTTTTTGGAAAACAAAAATCGAAATAATTTTTTTTCGTGAATCCATGCATATATGTAAATTGAGTTGGTCCTAAACAGGGTGGCACTCATTCATGATAATACATACATACAATACTTGGACCGAAGTGGCTAGTAATTTTTCTACCGATGAGCCAAGAGTAAGCTGAGCTAGGTGGACCGAACTGCATATTTGGATATATGACTAAGTAGGGGCTAGCATGTGGTTTGGAGTTGAACAAAACTACTAAGGATACCCTTTTCGGCTTAATAGATCCAATTGATAACCCCAAAATGCTGAAAGATTGGCATTCTATCAAACTTAAAGAATCCACCTTATCTCGGACATCATCTCTAACAGAATATCAGGTCAACCCAATTTACCACACAGCAACATACCTAAAATATAAGGGTGCAGGTTAGAGAAGTCAGTATAAATAGGTCTCATAATCTCATGTTATATAATATGTGGTAAAAATGGCGATTCGCTCGCCCCAGCGCCTCCGTCAGTCTGTCTCAGGACTAACACAAAAGAGGTAAATCACGATAACTAAAGAAGCTAGTACGCAATGGGAAAAGATACACAGAGACCAAGAAATTGCACCTTGACTATCCTGAGGTTCAAACTCATGCTCTTAAGTGACAAGCTTTTACGTACTAACCATTCCAACTAAACCCATGGGGACTAATGTAGATGGTAGATTTACATCATAGAAGTAAGCTTTGAATTCCTGGAGTTTATTTCTAACAATAAGTTCCTCCTAGTTATATCGTAAATTACCTTCCTTTCCCAAGATCTTGGGATGGATAGTTATCCCATTTTGTTGCATAAAAAAAATGGTGTAGATATTTATTGGAGATAATAAAAAACTATAAAATATTTAATCTTTACCTAATCTGTCGAGATAATATTGATATGCTGTTTTAAGGTTGCCAGAGGGATAAATTACTTGGGATGACTGAGCTATTTGAGAAGGTAGTTATTGAGTGCCTGAGCAACCCAAGTATTGAATGTCCGAGCCACATAGTGCCGAATGGGTTGAGCTATCAAGTGCCTAAATCGATCGAGTGTCGAGTGGGTTGAGCTGTCGAGTTCTCGAACCGAGCTGTTGATTGTTGAGTGTTGAATCCAAGTGGGAATCTAGGCTAAGTTCTAACAAATACCTCTTGTTGGTCCCTTGATGATCGGCTAGAGGGTGTGAATAGTCAGCACAATAAAGACAAATCTTTCTTGACTTTATAGCTATATTAATATAAACACTTGTACAAAAGAAAACTAATCAAACAAAGAAGAGGCTCAGAGATTTTACTTGGTTACAATTAGGGAGGTTGTTAATGCAAGGAAGATGAAAAGCTCACTAAACAATCTCCTTCAGGCGGAGAAGCCTCTTACAGCAATTGAAGCACTCAATTACAGAACAAGACTAAAGAATAATCAATTACAAGTGTTGTTGTAACCTTCTGGGACCAAGACTGTATTTATAGCTATGGTGGGGGTGCCTAAAAGGGTTCCAAGCACCTGGAGAGTGATAAACTTGTATCCCCGTCACAACGGCTCGCGACACCTAGCGTGTCAATAACTTTTTAGGTTCGGGGGCCTGTACTAGTTCCAGGCGCCCAGACCGGGTTAAACCCGCTCTGCGAGGCCGCTGAAATAAGACGCCCTTGGGCTGTCCCGAGGGGTCCAGGTGCTTGGACCAGGTCGGGGCGCCCGGACTTAGGTACGAGCTCTTGGACCGGAAAGTCAACCTAGTGTTACTTTTCAGTCCCGGTCTTCTGCTCCGGTTCCTCTCGTATTGGTCCGGATCTTCTGCTTCAGTTCCACTCGCTTGGGTTATTTCGGTCATCCGGAATAGGACTCACCCGACCTAACTTCTGACCTTCTCGAGCAAATTTCCGCTCCGACTTCTCGTCCTTCAGAGAATGTTGTGTGCCTCCTTCTCACCTGCCTGCGTACTTTTTCGTAGCACCTAATACCTCAGACGCACCGAGCCCGTCGGCTCTCTTCCATGCCATCATTCTCGCTAGCTGCGTCTTTCGCTCGACTTCCTATACTCCTAAGTTCCTGCACACTTAGACATAGGGGTTAAATACCAACATGACCTAACCTGAGTTGGTTGATCATATTAAAACTACCTTGGGGTTCTAACAAAACCGAGTCCAAGTGAGAATCCGAGTTGAGTTCTACCGAGTGCCGAGTCCAAGTGGTAATTCAGGTTGAGTTCTACCAAGATCTTCTTGAAACAAATTCGTCTCCTCTAGGGTACTTCAAGGTTACATTGAACGATTGTTTCTCAGGATGCAATGACAAAACTACAATCATAACCAAGTATTGATTGTTTGTGACAAACAGAATGGTACCCAAACGTTATCACAAGAAATAACAAAAATTGCCAAGTGACAAAGGTGAAGATCTAAGGAAAGAACTTGGATGTAATTTTTATACATCTGATTCATGGCAGTATTAAATCTACTGATTAATGGCCAAATGACGAATGAGCCACCTAAGTTAAATGCAATCCGGGTGCTAGATTCACACTCCCATGACACATACATTCATGTTCACAACATTCACAATTATAATTCTATGTGAATCGACTTTCAAGAGTAATCTCTCAATGTGAAATTAAACTTCCACACACCTTTAGAATCTACTTTTTCATCGAATTTTTCATTCACATTTTCAAGAGAACATACAAATTATCTATAATGATATTGTTCTAGTCCAATACCGTCAATGATCAAGTCACCAGTCAACAAATAAGTTGACATGCAAGCTCTCCGGAGATCGTTGGTGAAGGGGATGAAAGTGTGGGATCGTAGGGGGGATTTAATCACATATATTTTAAAAATTATTCCTCTCTTGAACTTTTAAAATAAAGTACACAACAGAAAATAGTTAAGTAAAAAATGAAACAAAAAATAGAAAAATAAGGACACGATCAGTTTACTTAGTTTGGAGCCTTCGGTGGCTTCTACTCTAAGACCCAGACTCCTTGGACTAATTGATGAGCAATCCACTAATACTCTCTATCAGTAAACTCCTGGTAGAGTAATTTGTGGGTGCAATCGACCTAGATTTGATCGGTACGATCATGGTTTTGATGTGTGTGTTAAAAGTTTAAGTTAGGTTTCATATTATTTTGATATGTGTATTTGAGTCATGCAAGACATGGTGAAACACACATGAGGAGTTTGGTGCAGCCAAGCTTGGGAAGCTCATCCTAGGACTTGAGTCCTTGAGATGGTGAAGGATGATGTGGAAGGCATAGAGGGATTGCTGGACGAGGAGCAATGATGATTGTTATTATTATTATCATCATCATCATCGAGGCACATTTGAGGATCAGAATGTCATCCCCATATTCACTCCTGTTCAACTGTAGAAATTTGAAAAATCTCTGTGTTGGTGCGGGAAGCACCAGACGATCGAACCTGTATTTAGATTATGTTAAAGGATTCAAAGTTAAGGTTATTTGTTGTCTGACAAGTTTGAATGAAATTGTAGGAAAGTCCTAAGTGTTCTTAAGCAAAAGTCCTAATGGATTCTAGGCAGGTGAAAAATCTTAGGGGGTGATAACCCTAGGTCCTAGGGGGTTGTAAATCTAGGTGATGAAAAGTTCTAGCAGCGGTTAGGCAGGTGGAAAACCCTAGGGGGTGGTAATCCTATGTCCTAGGGGGTGGTAACCCTAGGCGGAATTGGCGAGTTGAGTGCTTCAAGCAAAATCCTAGAGTCGGGGACTCTAGGTTGAAATCTTAGTGTCGCGAACCGAGTGGAAGTCTAGACGGGTCGTGGAGCGAACATCCAGCATGAAGACCGGAAGCTTCGGATGCTGAGCAAAAGTTCAGTTGATCTGAATGATCAATCTGGTAACATATAACTTCTCATGAGAGAAGTAGGTGAGGGAGCGCTCCCCGAAGAGGGAACAGTATGCGTCGGATCGACCTAGGATTTCCACGAAATCCGAAGTCAGAACCGGACAGTCCAGTGATTGTCAAATACTTGTATTTATCTTATATTATTGTGCTAACTTGGTTTTGCAGGGTATACTTTGTTTGTGAACTAATATGCCTTGCAGGAATGAAGTTACCCAAGGAAATTCTCGGATGAACAGTGTCCAAGGCGCCTCCAGGCAGTAGGAGGCGCCTCGGGCGCCTTGGCTACAACTGTGCAGGAAGCAGGGAAGAAGACACTTTCCAAGGATGTTGAAGGCCCCTTGAACACTGGATGGAGGGTGTCCTCCATAGAGCTTGAAGGCACCTTAGGGTGGATAAGCAGCGCAGACAACGGAGCTTATCGGCATCGCAGAAAAGGGATAACTCTTAGCTGGAGGCACCTCCTATGGAGGTTAGAGGTGCCCTCAATGGCTTACTTAAGCCTGGTTCGAGCAGAGGCTGTGAGACACTTGATTTCAACAATCTTTCTACTGTGCACTGCTCAAAGAACGATCCGACAAAGCCGTAACTTGACTCTGACAACTGGAAGCTTTAAATTCTCTTTTCTTACTTGTTAGTATACTTTTAATTATTGCATTAAAAATGTACTTCAAATTGTAATTTTCTGAAGTTATAGTGATTGTCCATCAAAAACACTCTTACGTGTGGACCTTGAAGTAGGAATTGCTACAGGCTCCGAACCAAGTAAAATCTTGGTGTTTGTGTTTGATTTTTATTATTCTGTTGTGTATCTTTGATCGACTATTTTAAAACGAATGAATTAGCCACGAGCGCTATTAACTCCCCTAGCCCTTTTCGATCCTACAATTGGTATCAGAGAATGGTCGCTTCGAATCAATGAAACCACCATTCACACATTTTTTTGTGGTATTAATTCTTTTATTTTATTTAATCAGAGTTGGTATAATTGCCTTATTTTGATCATTTTATCGTAATTAAAAATTTATTTTTCCTTGAAGTTGGTGCAACATCACTCGAGCTCCCTTATTTTAAATTATTATCTCGCATTACTAATCCAAGACCAAGTCTTGGAACAAGTTTTCTTGATTTTTTGTCGTGCTAGATTCTTTAATGGCCCACCAAGAAGGGTATAGCACTGCATGCCCTCCCCTCTTCTCTGGCGAAGATTTTGACTACTGGAAGAGTCGAATGGAGTACCACCTCAAGACGCAAGTGAGATGTGGATAATCATCCATATTGGTCTCGAACTCCCACTCAACGACGCTGGAAAGCCAGTATCATGCAAGAACTGAGCCACAACCTTAATGAAGAAAATTGAGGTCGACACCAAAGCAACATGCACTCTTCAATGCGGCTTAACCAAAGAAGAGTTGAACTGAGTCGGCCCGTTCTCAAGCGCGAAAGAATTATGAAAAAAGTTGATTGAGCTGCATGAGGGCACTTCTGACACAAAGGTAAGCAAATAAGACTTAATTATGAATAAATTATATAATATAAAAATACAGGAAAGTGAGTCAACGAGCCAGCTTCATGCTCGTATACAAGATCTACTGAACGGACTCCACGCGATCGGACAGAAGGTTGAAAATCACGACGTTATCAGGTATGCATTAAATGTATTTCCGAGGAACACCTTGTGGGCATCCATAGTAGATGCTTACAAAGTATCTAAGAATTTGTCATTAATCAAATTAGACGAATTTTTTTTAGAATTCGAGCTTCATGAGCAAACTAATACTACTCCGGCCGAGAAAGATATTGCTTTGATTGTAGGAACAAGCAGAATACGAGAATCAAAAGCAAAGTGCAGAACCGAACTCGAGTTCGAAGATGAATTAGACTCAGAAGACAACGAAATTACCGCCGAGCTCATAAAATTGGTACGAAAAATGTGTAAAAAGAAGAAGGTGACTCATCAATCGAACACGAAGGCCAAGTCTGGAGTTACCTGCTATGGCTGTAACCATAAGGGGCACTACAAGCAGAAGTGTCCGAACCAGAAGCATCGAAGAAGGAAGGCCTTGAAAGCAACGTGGTCTGAGTCCTCTGAAGATTCTGATGAAGAACACAAGCAAGCAAGCTTCCTTGCTCTACCAGTACAAGCGTACGTTACCGAAACCGAGTCTGAGTCTGATATCAAGAGTGAATCAGAAACTAAGTCCGAGAGAAGCCACAAATTCATATCCATTTCTGAAGGACCTAATCACATTGTAAGTTCTCTAATTTCTAGTACTAACGTAGATGATTTACAAAATTTAGTTTCATATTTGTTAAAAAAAAGTTGGCAAAATCCAATCTCCGAGTCAAGTCACTCCAAAAGGAGGTAACAATCCTTAAGGAGAAGACTAACCTAAGTTCTTTGACTGAGCTAATTCAAAATGAAATTTCAACCCAAATCCAACAACTTGAGGAAGAAAATTCTAATTTGAAAACTCAAGTTAAAGGACTTAAGGACACGTTGGAACAATTCATCTTGGGTTCTAAGAATCTTGATCTGATTCTTGAAAAACAAAGAGTCGTTTACAATCGATCTAGACTTAGATTTAAGGCTAAACAAAAATACAGATCTTACTTATCACTTGTAAATAGAACAAATAGAAAATTAGTCCAAACATAGGTCCCTAAGTCGAACTTGATTAATCAAGTTAGACTTGATCAATATTGGGTCTCCAAGGATTAAATCCATTACCTTGATAGACCCTATCGAGGCTATGATCCAGGGAAGCCAATAGAAAAATAATTTGTATCGATAGATAGATTTGTTTGATATTTGCTTTACTGCTTTCACTATACATGCTTAGATTAGGATAAATAAGGACTTAGACTTGATTCACACTTAACTAGTTAGACTGAGGAGTTTCAGAAAGGAAATTAAATATCCAATTTCTTTAAAAAGTTTTTTTAGAAGTGGTGGATGATCTCATACCCAAGAATGCCTAATGTCTCGCCATAGTCTAGAAGCCACCAATTGAAATAAATATTTAATTGACTACTTGGAAAACCTTAGTCTAACTTAATTGTAAATCAATTCTTAGATGGTAATCTAATATTGAAGATAAAATTAACCATCTCATAAAATTGTTAAGGTTTTCTGATTGAAAAATCTAGAAAAGGGTGAGATGAACCTAGGTTTAAAATTTAAAGTAGCTAACCAAATCCAAATTAATTAAACTCAATTAAGTTAACTAAAAATTAATTCAATTAAATTAAGTCATTTTAATTAATAATTACTTTCAAATCATAATTAAATCTTAATTTCACAAGTATAATTAATTTCAAAATATTAATTATTTTCAAATTATCATTACTTTCAAATCATAATTTATTTCAAAATGTTGGTTATTTTCAAATCATATGCAAGTTTATAATTTCAAAATTAATTAATTTTTAATATGTTAATATTAATTAATTTCCAAAGACTAATCTTCAAAATTTCAATTATTTTCAAAATTTCAAATTATTCTTATAATTTTAAATTAAATTTAGAAATTTAAACTTATATTTTAAAATCTCAAATTTAATATTTTTGAAATCTAAAACTTAAATACTTTTCAAAAATCAATACTTTTTTGAATCAAACTTATTTTTTTTTAATATTCTTCAATATCATCATAGATAAAATCAACTTCAAAATTAACTTAACTCCATTATCTCACATGAACTCATAATTTTTACATGTTTGATAACTTAGAAAAGGTGAGATAGAAAATCAGGAAAATAGAAAACTACCTTGGAAAATTAGAAAAATAGATAATTTCTTTTATCTTAGACATGCTTGGACTCTATGATCCTCAAAATATTTTTAAGGTATTAATCAAGGGGGAGTGAAGGGAGTCAAATTAAGTTAATTTTTTTTGTTTTGAAAAGTTAAAGTATTCTTTTTCAAAATTTCAAAGTTAAACTTTTTTTTTTGCTCTTTGAAAAGTTAATTTTTTAAAAAGGAAATTCAATTTTCCTATTTAACTATTTTTTTAAATAATTATTAAATATTTTATTTGGAAAAGTAAGTTTAAATATTTTTTATCTAGAAAAATAAGTTTTTTTTAAAAAAAAAGGTACTTAACTAAGCTTTTTATGAAAATCTTTTCTAAACTAAGTACTTAACTAAGCTTTTTAATCAATTTTTTTTTAAAAGCTAAATACTTAATTAAGTTTTGATAAAGCTAAGTATTTGATAAAGTTTCTTTTTAAAAAAATTCATCTTCTTAGCTAAGTTTTTTTACGTGGAATTATTTTTAAAAGTTAAATGTTTTATCAAAAAAATTTTCAAACCTAAGTCTTTATCAAAATCTTGTAAAAGCTAAATTTTTAAAAAACATTTCTAATTTAGCTAAGTTTTTTTTAAGTGCTAGCCTTCAGGGGGAGCCTAAGTTAAATAGAGTAAAAAAATTCTCTTTACTTATTTTATTTTTGATTTATGTCAAAAGGGGAGAGAGAAGTTAAAAGTTAAGATTAAAACATAATTTTTATGAAAAGGGGAGCATAAGGAAGTTTTTTTTACAAATTATTATATTTATGCTCAGGCTAAAATTCCTTTAATTATCGTTATATTTTACTTAACTTTGAACTAGGATGCAATAATAAAAAAGGGGGAGATTGTTGGCGCGGGAAGCACCAAACGATCGAACCTGTGTTTTGATTATGTCAAAGGGTTCAAAGTTAAGATTATTTGTTGTTTAACAAGTTTGAATGAGATTGCAGAAAAGTCCTAAGTGTTCTTAGGCAAAAGTCCTAGTGGATTCTAGGCAGGTGGAAAACCTTGGGGGTGATAACCCTAGGTCCTAGGGGTGGTAACCCTAGATGATAAAAAGTCGTAGCTGTGGTTAGGTAGGTGGAAACCCCTAGGGGCGGTAACCCTAGGTCCTAGGGGATGATACCCCTAGGCGAAAAGTCTTGGTGGGTCGAGCGCTTCAGGTAAAATCCTAGAGTCGGGGACTCTAGGTTGAAATCCTGGTGCCACAAACCAGGTGGAAGTCTGGATGGGTCGTGGAGCGAACGTCCAGTATGAAGACTGAAAGCTTCTGACGCTGAGCAAAAGTCCAGTTGGTCTGGAGGATCAATCTGGCAACAGGTAACTTCTCCTGAGAGGAGTAAGTGAGAATGTGTTCCTCGAAGAGGGAATAGTATATGTCGGTTCGACCTAGGGTTTCCGCGAAATCTAAAGTCAGAATCGAACAGTCCGGTGACTGTCAAATACTTGTATTTATCTTATATTATTGTGCTAACATAGTTTTGTATGGTATACTTTGTTTGTGTATTAATATGTCTTGCAGGAATGAAGTTGCCCAAAGGAATTCTCAGATGAACAGTGTCCAAGGAGCTTCCGGGCAGTTGGAGGCGCCTCGGGCGCCTTAGCTGCAACTGTGCAGAAAGCAGGGCAAGCGCCTTCCAAGGATGCTGAAGGTGCCTTGAACGCTGGATGGAGGGCGTCCTCCATGGAGCTTGGAGGCACCTTCAGGTGGTTAAGCAGCCCAGGCAGCGGAGCTTATCAGCACCACGGAAAAGGGGATAACCCTTGGTTGGAGGCGCCTCCTATGGAGGTTGGAGGCGCCTTCAATGGCTTACTTAAGCTTGGTTCGAGCAGAGCCTGTGAGACACTTGATTTCAGCAATCTTTCTACTGCGCATTGCTCAAAGGACAATCCGACAAAGCCGTAACTCGACTCCAACAACCGGAAGCCTTAAATTCTCTTTTCTTACTTGTCAGTATACTTTTAATTATTGCATTAAAATTGTACTTCAAGTTGTAATTTTCCGAAGTTATAATGATTGTCCATCGAAAGCACTCTTATGTGCGAGTCTTGGAGTAGGATTCGTCACAAGCTCCGAACCAAGTAAAGTCTTGGTATTTGTGTTTGATTTTTATTATTCCGCTCTGTATCTTTGATCGACTATTTTAAAATGAACGAATTAGTCACGAGCGCTATTCACCCCCTCCCCCTTCTCTTACTTTTTGATCCTACACTCTGGACATGAGCTCATACTCGAAAAAACTCTCCAAATCCACCCCTGTTTTAAATTTTTCCCATGGGGCCTCAAATCCATGGAAAAAATTATCGTCCCTAATTCTATATTAGTATTTCTACTTAGGCATACAAAGATCTTGGACAAGAGAATTGACCTCTAGTAAAAGGTTGGTTGGTTAGTTACTCTAGTTTCTTGATCGCTCTTTACTCCGTCTCCTCGGATGGGTTTAGTGGCTAGCACATGAGGTGTTATCATCATGAGATCCGGGGTTCGAATCTCGGCAAAGTTGAGATAAATGTCTCCCTTATGTGCTAGTCACTATTCCAAAGGTAATTAGTAGGGGCGTTAGAGATGAGTGTATTCGCCTTTTGCCATCTTGATCGCTCTTTACTTCAAGTTATTATTTTGATAATTCAAATATATAATTATTCGAACGAATTAATCCTAGAGATTATCTGTTAACCTTATAAATTTTTTTAATAAATTGAAAAGTACTTAATTAACATCTATTAGCCAACCTTCTCATCCTATTTGGAAAAAAATCACTTGTATATTACATCATAATTAAGAATCGATCCTTTAATATTATCTAATTAACTATTTGAATGCTTTACCGTTATACCAGAGTGAGGGACAAAAGTCGGTAAACCCTAGATGATTATGGACCACATTCAGACATGACCCACAATCATGCTTTTCGAAGTTAATGACTGGTATCGGTCCTTGGAATTAATGACTTAAATGATTGAATGATTTTTGAAATTCATGGCTACGAGCTTCATAACTCTCAGCTTCTCTCTCACTTTCTATAATTTCATTGCTTATTATGAGGTCACTGCTCCGGTTTTTTTTTTCATAGACAGCTAAGATAAATTAAAAAGTATTTAAAGATATATCCATTTAAAAAGTTAATATTTTTAGATTTATTATTCTATTGGAAAAAAAATCTCTATAATATAAGGTAACTGGATTCGCACCTTAAATATTTAATTAATTAATTAATAGTTTAAAAAAATTAATCGTTATAGTGTGGCCCATGGCAATTACTGCCAAAGCATCTGAGGAATTTAACTACATAATTCATAATTTCGACACTTATTTTTGTGTGCATAGGTTAAACCATGCTGGTCCTTTAAGATTATGATATCATGATATATTCAGATTATGATTCAAATATCCACGATTCGATTTTTAATTATAATTTTAATTCTAATATATTTATGAAAAAAAAATTCAAATAAAAAATATAATTAAATGATACTGAATTTTTGAACTGACTCCAAATTAAAGGACACCCCACCTCAACAACAGTACGTTGACAGACTTTGCATCATCACCTCCATCTCAACATCCAACTCATCGGTAGATATTGATAACTTTAAGAAAATACATTTAGAATAAATATAAAAATAAATAAAATTAGAACGACATCCTAAATTAAGTAAATCATCAGGACACTTATTAAAAAAAACCATCAAAAAAATTTATTCCTAGAATGCCTCTCATCCAATCTAAGAGTATGGAGTAACTATAGATAACTACTATAATATTATTTCTTACCCTATTTTATAGCTTGTATGATATATAAAAGTTATTAGAGCACCCACAGTGGGAGCTCGGAGCTCCCACTGTGGACGTGGTAGAGGGAGAAACCTCCCTCTCAGTCCCTCCCATAGTGGGAGGGAGGTTTCTCCCTCGAACGAAAAAGCGGCTATGTCCTTACAGAGCCGCTTCTTCGTTGCTTTTATTTTTTTATATATATTTTAATTTTTTTAATAATAAAAAAATACAACGTTTTAATTTTTAGCCGCATGCAACGGTTACCGATTGCATGTCGTTGAACAATGGCTAATTTTTAGTCGTTGTTTAACGTTTTAATTTTATTATTTAATATACAAAAAATCTATAAATATGGGATCAATTTTATTCATTCGATTGCAATCTTTGCTCTCAACTCATTTCTCCCTTTCATTCCCTGTTTGTGTTCGAGATGGATGAAAATCTCAATACTTCCTTTACGAATTTTTTGAATTCTTCAAATACGGAAGGAAATTCATCTTCTCAAAATACTCGCACTCCCCCAAATATCCAATATCCTCATATTTTCTCTCACCCACAATATCCTCCAAATGTTCAAAATATTTCATATGTTCCACAATATTCTCCAAATTTTCCAAATTCCCAAAGTTCTCAAAATTTTTTGCAGCCGTGAAATCCAAGTAACGCCGCCCCAGCTCCATTTGGTATGTATTCATCCCAAGATTGGTCAGCAATGGGTAGCCAACTTGGGATGCCTTATCCTTACATATTTTTTCCTACTCAACCACCTGTCATACATTCGAATGAATCAAGAAGGGCAACTATTGATCCATCTATCAGCGACAAAGAATCTCTAATACTATCATCTGTTCCTGCAACTCAGTTGCCACCACACTCATCACAAGAGGAGCGTGAAGTGGAGCTGGAGGAAAATGAATCGAAACGAAGATTTTGGTCTCTCGATGAAGATGTGGTCCTTGCGAAGTCATGGACAACTATAAGCATTGATGCAATCATTGGTAATGACCAGAAGGATCAAACTTTTTGAAAACGTATAGCTGATTACTACAACAAACATCGTCCCACTGGATCTATGACGAGAAGTTATCAGCGACTGAAATCACATTATTATAGGTTTGTACCAATGGTAAATGAATTTTCTGTAACTTATAATAATTTTTATACTCATCGGCAAAGCGGTTGGAGTGACAAGAATGTGTTGGAGAATGCATTGAATATGTGGAAAGCCAACAACAAAGGCAAGGATTTTAAGTATATGCATGTGTGGAGGGTTCTTAAAGAATATGAGAAATATACTCCACAATCAGTTGCTCATTACTCTAACAAGAAAGCAAGGACATCCGAATCAGGGGGAAACACTTCAACATCAAATCCAGATACAAGTGTTGATTTAGATGACTCTGAAGTCCGCATTCGTTCTATAGGGCAAAAGGCAACGAAAAGAAAGGGCAAATCTAAAGCCAGAGAGGTCGACACAATGGAACATAGCATCGACAAAGAATGACAAGATATTAAAGAATATCAAATCCAAAAAATGATTTTGCGAGAAGTCGAGATCTTTCATAAGGATTATGAAAATTTTATGAAGGATACCAGTGAGATGACACCAGGACAACTTTATTTACATGAGAAAATGGTGGAAAAAATTAAACAGAGATATGGCTTGGTGTAGATGAGTTTATATTTATTGTTAGGACTATTATTATAATTTATGTCTTTTTATTTGATACACTGTAATATTTATGTATTTTTTTAATTATTAATGTTGTTTAATGTTATCAATTTATAAATTTAAATTTTATAAAAAATTAATGGTGTATGAATTAAATTTATAAAAAATTAATGGTGTATGAATTATGAAGGAGAAATGAGAATTATATATAATAAAAAGTGTAGGACCCATGAGGGAGTTGTTGAGAGGGTTTTTTGATAGTGGAAGAAGATATGAGCTTTTTAAATTTTGATGTGGCGCGGACGTGGCAACGAAGGAGCTCTCAACGGGGTCTATCCACTGTGGATGTGTTAGACCCCGTGGTAGTTTTGATGTGATCAACCAAGTTGGTTAGGTCCTACTTTGTGTTTGATCCCTGTGTCTGAGTGTGCAGGAGCTTAGGAGCACAGGAAGTCGAGCGGAAGACGCAGCTAGCGAGAAGGACGGCACGGGAAAGGAGGCGACGGGCTCGGTGCGTCCGAAGGACGAGAGAGCTGCGGAAGAGTACTCCGGTGGGCGTGAAGAGCGTGCGCGACGTTCGAGGGACGTTAAACTAGGACGGAAGGCTGCTCGAGGAGAAGGCTGGAAATTGGGTTCGGGTGAGCCCTATTTCGGTTGGCCGAAATCATCCAAAAGAACGGAGCGTCGGAAGCTAAAGAAAGCCGACACAAAAGAGATGGAAAAAAAAGCTGAGCTGGATAAAACAGCTCAAGGCGCCTTCAAGCTGCCTTGAAGGCGCCTTCAAGGCTGATGAAGGCGCCTTAAGCCTGGTCAAACAGACCGTTTGCGCAGCGGATAAAGTTTTATCCGCTGAACCCTTAGAGGCGCCTTGGACCCCTATTGGAGGTGCCTTGAACCTTCGAGATCAGATTTTCAGAGGCTATTTAAAGGCCCCTAGAGCTAGGAATTCAGAATAACTTCTACATTCAACTCTGTAATCAATTCCTAGCAATAGTTCTGAGCCGTTAGAGTGTAAAAGGTTTTTCCGCCTTCAGCAAAGGAGATTCTGTTTAGTGCACTTCTCATTGCCCTGGATTAATAACCTCCTTGGTTGTAACCAGGTTAAATTTCTATTTTTTCTTTTTCTGCCTTTTAATTGTTATTGTTTACTACTGTAATTTTGAGTTGAAAGATCTGAAGAGGGTATAATTTTATTTTTCAGGAGCAATTCACCCCCCTCTTGCCGGCCTTCGATGCACCTACAGGATGCTCTTAAACATCTACTATAATTATTTTCAAATAATTTTAATTAATTTAAATTAAATTTGATAAAGTTTAAATAATTTTGATAAAGTTGGTACAGTTTAAAATTTAGAGTTCAAGATTTTAAAATTTATGATTTAGAAATACATATGTAACCACTATTGGTAATTGCTACACCGTATAGAAACTACGTTGTAGAAACTCCTCGATAGCTGATATAATATGAAAAATCAATTATTCACTTTAATTAACATGATTATATATAAATCACTATTATATCAAAATTAGGCTCCTTTTAAATTTTGTCCTAAAAAAATTACCTTAGCACAAGTAGCATCTCGCGAGTTTAGATTAATTGTATTAAGGTTTTATTTATTTTCTTATCTAACTTGTTTATTAAAAATTTCATCAAGCTCAGGAAATAATATTCTAATAGAAACTATACATTTATCTTAATACATGAAAATTATATCATTTATTTATTTTTAACATATCATAAATAATTTAAACTTATAAATTTTAAAAATATTCTATTTTCATATATTTAAATAAAAAATAAATTTATAATTAAACATTTCACAAATAAAATAAATAAATTTATAAATTATTCAAGCTCGTAAACTTCAAAGAATTGAGGTGTCAATTGAAAGAACATAAATACATTAAATTTCATAGAATAGAACAACAAACTTATTTACTAAGAATAGATTTCCATCCCTCTTTTTAATTTCCCAATTTTCTTTTGTGTCTTTTTTAATTTCCCAAAATATGCTAGACATATATCAGCTAATGGCACTGCAATGCTTTGCTGCTTCTAGTGATTTTTTTTTTTTTATTACTAGACTAAATTTAGACATGATACAATGGTAAAATTATTGTCGCATAATTTTATGATCATGAATCAATGGCGGAGTCAATCCGGATGATCTACCGAGTTGATCGTGGGCGGTGGGCTATAAGTGTCAACGACGACACCACCCCTCGGCTGTTCGTGGACAATAGGTTACAAGCGTCAACGACACATCACCCCCCAAGCTGTTTCTCTTTTTTTCTCCTGTTATTTTTATTTCTCCTACAGTAAATCTACTGTAAATCCTTTTCTTAAGGTTGAAGGCTACTCAGGCTACAACTCGGGTAGCGATATATATATCTATCTATCTATATATATATATACACTAAGTGATGCTTTGTGTGTGACCGTGAGCGAAATTCGACGTGGGCTATCTAACGCGATCAAAACCTAATTTTTTTTAATCTCTCTCATCTACATACAACAATTTTTCTTTCTCATCTACATACAATAACTATAAAATTCTCGTTTCTCTTTCATCTGATTGCATGCAACAATCACTGTACTGCTAATTTTTAAAGGTGATGTAGATGCTACAACGTTATAACAGCTACTACAAAATAGCTGCTATACCTTGTAGTAGCTTTTGTATAGTAGCTGTTATAATGTGTAGCTATTATGTTATAGCAACTACCGTACTGTTGTGGTAGTTACTGCACCGTTGTGGCAGCTTCTACACAATTGTAGCAGTTATTGTACCGTTGTAGCAGCTACTGCACCGTTGTAGCAGCTACTGCACCGTTGTATCAACTTCTGCATAGTTGTAACAACTATTGTACCGTTGTAGCAGCTACTGCACCGTTGTACTTGTAACAGCTACTGTATCGTTGTAGCAGCTACTGTATACTAACTGTTAAAGGTTGTAGTAGCTATTGTATAGCTGCTATAATGTTGTATCATCGCTACCATAATAATTTTTTTGCATGTAATAATAGGAGGGAGAAGACAACATTTTATTTTAATTTAAAAAGAAGAGATAAAAGTTGTTGCATGCAGATGAGAGAGAGAATAAAAAAATTAGGTTGTGATCACGTTAGATAGCCCACGTCAAATTTCACTCACGATTACATGCACAAAACGTCGCTTAACATATTAAAAAATAGAATTATCAATTTAGATTTGATTGATCGGCTTAAACCATCTCATCAAAAAAGAAAAAAAAAATTAAATTGATTGAATTAAAATTTTGTCCACTGTATTTCAAAATGAATCTAAATAGATACTTGTGATCTGTGAATTGCAGTCCCAAGTGAGCCGACTCGAGAATTGAGAATAACAAAAATTAACATAAAAATTAAATTGGAAAAATCTATGAATTCGGGTCAGTCTAACCCATAATCCATTTTAGATTGAAAATTTCCTAATAAGTTAGTATGGTAGGCTAGCCATCAGGGGATGAGAGGATGAATTTTTAACGGGCCGATCTGTCCCACCTGTCAAGGATAATAAATAATAAATAATAAATAATAAATAATAAATAATAAATTTCTGAAAAAAAATCAAATTCAAATAATAATGACCTTAAATGTTTGGTTAACTTGAATAATTTAAAATTTAACAAACTGCGAATATATTAAGTATATTTACGAAGCAGGACTTAAAGTGGTTAAGATCCGTATTAAAGCGTGTAAGCAACAGGCGAATAATAATTAAAGAATTAAACCTAAAACGGAGGAGATGAGAGCGATAAGAACAAAGTGGCCACGGAGATGGCAGCTGCCTTCTCGACTCGCTCTCGACTTCCACGCGAATCTATTCCCATTCCCAATCCCCATCCTTCCACTGTTTCTCTCGGTCAAACCGCCCAGTGCCTTTCTCTCTGCTCAAGGCGGAGCAGTAGAAGGATCGCCTGCGATGAGGCGATTTGCCCAGCCCAGGGTTTGTCGGACCTCCCGAGGTAAAGCGAAAGAGGAAAAAAGAGGAAAGAGAAATCTCATGTTCGGTGTCAGATCTCTGTCCCTCTCTGCCGCTTCAGTTCGTCTGTTTTTTCAGCTTTAGGAGACTGACCCTGCTCAGGGAAGAGCAAGTCGTTCATTGGTTCGGAAGTTCTCTTTGCTGTGCCGCTGTCTGATGTGGTTGGGATCATGCCTTTTGCGTCTCTATTTGTAGTTTATCGTCTAGGCTTTCACCCTTCGTGTTTGCCGAATTGTTTTTGATGTAAAGATGTGGTTTTGCGCTTTTTCGCAATAGGCGATTTTGATTTTGGAGAAGATTTGCGACATTACTTTCAAAGGTTTGCGGTCCTCTGCTGCTTTCTGGAGATTAGGTATCTTCTCGTTGATGAAATTGCTTTATTTGTTTTCTCAATTCTAGGAATAGCTTAACTTTTTTGGATCTACGTAGTTTTTGTCTTGTGCGATTCTCGTGGAACCTTCAAACTCGGATTGTTGATCTTCAATTGGACCAAGAATTGATTTCCGAGGTGGAATCCCAGGTGGGAATCGATGTCTTGTTGCGCATTGAAGCAATCTACTCTGATCTGGGTTTAATAGCGGTCGCATCTTGTCTTCTCTTAACAGATCTGGAAATAACCCTATTTGTGTTAGCAAAAAATCTTGTCTGCCATGGCTGGGTCGGAAGACAAGGTTGGCGTGATCAATGACTGGAGCTTTCCAAATCTTAGCCCAAGGACTTTAATGTCGAGCTTTTTAAGCGAGGATTTTGGTTCGAGACCATTTCCAGAATCCTTTCAAGGGAAGGAGAATGCGGAACTTCATAGAGCACTCGAGATGGATCAGGGAGATAGAATTACCAAAGTAGAAGAGGACGAGCCATCAAACCGCCTTTCATTCGAACCTAATTGGTCTGGAACGCATAAGCCAAATATGCATGGAAATCTTGCTGAGAGGATAGCTGCTAATGGTTTTAACGTGCCTAAACTCAATACTGCTCGCATTCCGCCGGCTAACTTATCATCCCCCTCTGATATTCAGTCTCCATATCTAACTATCCCACCTGGTTTAAGCCCCACATCATTGCTGGACTCTCCAGTGTTCCTATCAAATGCTATGGTATTATTTCATACTTTCTATTGTCAATTATATTGATAGATGAATCAGCACACGAGTGGTTGTTAGAAATCTTTGTGATATTATGTGTGGGATATTCTTTCTTAATTTTTGCCATCAATTTCAGAATGATGCAGAAGTTTTTAAACTGAATAATTATAAACCTGAGCTTGAAATTTCTTGGATATTACACTTGTTAGGATTGTCATGTTATGTATTTTGTCATTTTATAGGGCATTCAAAAGATTTATTATTTGTTGTCTTAACATACCAAGCCTCATCTTACTGGGCATCATTCTGATGAGGTGGTCTTATGATGTACTGTAATGTGGAGTTAAAGTACAATATCAAGATAGTTAAGCTAATATTGTGATAAGCATAAAAGTGTAAAGTGTCTGCTTCTATTCAACAATTTTTTCTATACATTTTACCTGTTGATTTACAATTTGCTGTGTATTAGTTTATTCCATGAAGATATTCTATTCCAACCCCAGAAGGAATATATGAAATAGCTAGTAAGTAGTTGCCCAGGGGAACTTAAGTACTACACTGAAGTCACCTATTCGTATTTTTGATTGTTATGGGATCATATTTTTCAGTTTTAGATTTGTTAAGAGTGATAATTTGCATATTCTTTTAGTCTAAAGATAGAGATCCTGTAAGATGAGAAAATTGGATCTAGCAATCGTATGGTGGGGTTTCTTTAGGAGATTTATGTTCAGTTCCAACAAGTTTCTTGATTAGTAGCTTATGTTCCTCCATTCTAGTTGATATGGATGGTAAAGAACAAATAAGATATGACATTGCTTTAGTCATTTTCATCGATAAAGTGATCAATTATCTTTCTCTATATATTTTGATTTTTTTTTTTAACTTTTCTATCGATTGCATAGTCTTGTATATCTACGATGGACCACCTAAATGTGTGCATAAATATCTGATTTCTTGTCTAATTATTTTGTTAGGCTCAGTTGTCTCCTACCACAGGCAAGCTTCAATTTTTGCAGGATAATAGTGCCCAACCTACCCCGCTCAGAAGTGATGATGCACTTGAAGGTGCATCTGGATTCTCATTCAAGCCGCCATTTAACACATATTCTTCATTTTATCCAAGTTCTGAAATAGTAAGTCCTCTTTTGGTTTTTGTAACTTTATTCAGCATTCTTGGAATGTAGATGTTCTGAAGAAAGAAGATGCATTTGGACCACTTAGAAAGCAGCATCCATAGATAACCTAAAGATTGCATATATTTTTTAAGCCTTAATTTATTTATTGAAATAATGTATTTAGGAGCCTCTAATTATGGCCCATTGTTTTGGGGGCTATTTTGTTTTTATTTCTAGAGTCTTTTGGCGATATACTAGTCATATAGCAACATGCTTTTTATTTAGATAGCTCACAGGGGGAAAAAAGGAAGTTTAAATGAGAGATTTATATCAGCGAGTTAATGCATGAAGAATGGAAGTCATTCCTCTCTCACATTTGAAAGATCATAGCAAGGAAAGAGAGTTGATATTCTTTAAACATCGGGATGGTATGTGTGTGTGTGCGTGTGTGTGTGTGTATATATATATATATGAAGTTTAAATGAGAGATTTATATCAGCGAGTTAATGCATGAAGAATGGAAGTCATTCCTCTCTCACATTTGAAAGATCATAGCAAGGAAAGAGAGTTGATATTCTTTAAACATTGGGATGGTATGTGTGTGTGCGTGTGTGTATATATATATATATATGGCGATATGTATGGTTCTTTACAATATCAGAGAGTGAATTTTCATTTCCTGCACTGTGTATGAGTGATAAGACCAGATCCTTGTGTTTCTTTTTTTCTTATCTCATCTACTAAAGGAAATAAAGTTGGCCCTTGTTTCTTTTATGACACCCAAAGTTGCCAGCGAGTATAGCTTTAAGGGCCATGGAAGTTGTTGCCGAAGCTTGGGTTTGAAACCTACCTTAATCAAAAATGGAGGTTTGAGGGCTTCCATTATCTATTATCTTAAAAAAAAACGTTTATGGTACCTAAAAAGTATATCATTTTATTCATATTTTCCCTGTATTGCTGTTAAAATATTTCAGGTGAACTTTTATGCAACTGGCATGAGCCCTAATTTATACTTTAGACTATTTTTGTGCATTTTGCTCAACTTTTTGACCTTTTGTGTGTCTTCTTAGTGAGATCGTAAAATGGATTAATAATAAGCATATAAAAAATTGTATTTTCTAGTTTGAAGACCCACTGTAATTATTCTATCACGTAACAAACTATTTAAAAATGTTAAAAATCTATCGACATAATTATTTGTTTGTGCTGATTGTGAAGGCAAGTAGCACTCCTTAGGAATTCAGGATGTTATGGTAGTGTAGATTAAAATTCTCTACGTTAGTTATATAGAGAAAAATCAATTAAGGTTTTTAATGGTAGATGAGTCATCAAGTACAATTTACTTGTGTAAAATAAACCCTTCCATAGTATTCCTACTTTTCAAAGTCTGGTAGGTTTTCCAATCAACATATCATGACCGATATGTTTACTGTAGGTTGCTTCAGATGTTAGTCAGCAGCAAACAATTCCAAATGTTGGGTTATGTGTTGAACTGGGGAAAGCTAAAGATTTAGCAACTCTAGAAACTGGCACTATGAATTTCCAAAATGAAGAATTCAGTTTTCAGGCTGAAAATAAACATGCTGCCAGTGCTAATACTTCGAATCAGAGGTCTGATTCCTGTATGGGTAGCACACATTCTGGGCCCTTTGATGACCAACAGGATGGAGATATGGATCTCAAAGAGGAATTTTCCTCTGTTGCTGTTCCCGTGCCAGCTGAGGATGGTTATAACTGGAGAAAATATGGACAGAAACAAGTAAAAGGTAGTGAATTTCCAAGGAGTTATTATAAGTGCACTCACCCAAATTGTCAGGTTAAGAAAAAGGTGGAGCGCTCACAAGAAGGTCAGATTACCGAGATTATTTATAAGGGTACCCATGATCACCCTAAGCCTCCTCCGACGCGTCGAACTGGCTTATTATCTTCCCATCCTTTTACTGACACACAAATGGATGTGTCTGAACAGCCTGATTTTCAAGGTGGTTCTGATAGCAAACCCATATGGGCAAATACAAACATCAGGAGTGAAGCCCATGATTGGCAAGGTGATTCCCTGGAAGTTGCCTCATCTGCCCGTGTATTAGCTGAATGTGGAGAGTCTTCAACTAGCGTTCAGCATGGTCCAGATGGACCTCATTTGTCCTCTGACGTGGTGGATGTTTCCTCCACAATGTCTAATGATAAAGATGAGGGTGATCAAGTCACTCATGGAAGTGTGTCACTGTGTTGTGATGGAGAGGGAGATGAGACTGATTCGAAAAGGATGTGAGTTTATCTTTTATTTAACTCCTTACCGTGAATTTGAGGAAAAAATTCCTTATACAATATTAGTTTTGTATCTGACGTTTCATACGCAAACTGTCTTCTGTATTTTATGTTTCAGGAAGTTGGACACCAATGCTATTGAGTTGAATGCAGCTTCTAGAGCAGTCCGTGAACCAAGAATCGTGGTTCAGACGACCAGTGAGGTCGACATTCTTGATGATGGCTATCGTTGGCGCAAATATGGTCAGAAGGTTGTCAAAGGAAATCCAAATCCAAGGTAAGAATATGGATAGCAAAACATGCATTTTGAAATAATGACAAAGGTTTCATTTTGGTAATTGCATGGTCCTTGACCTGGATCCTCACCAGTTTGCCATTTTTTGTACTACTTACAGACAATTCTAATATTTTGTGATTCAGAAGCTATTACAAGTGCACACATCCAGGATGCAATGTTCGTAAGCATGTGGAAAGGGCTGCACACGATCTGAAGTCGGTGATCACTACATACGAGGGCAAACACAACCATGAGGTTCCTGCTGCAAGAAACAGTGGTCATGCAAACTCTGCCACCTCCATTGCTGCATCCAACACAGCACCTCAATCTCATGGTCTACTCCCAAGAGCAGACTCAGCCCAAGGCGGCTTGGTGAGATATGAATGTCCACCTCTCAATGCTGCATTCTCACTGCCTGGAGCACAGCACCTACAACCAGCAACCAGCTACACTTTCGGAATGGCACAATCAGGATTGCCGAACCTTGCAATGGCCGGACTGGGCCCTTTGCACACACTGAGCTTGCCTGTACTTCCTTCAGTTCATTCTTACCTCGGGCATCATCCAGCCCATGAAGGAGGGTTTGCAAAAGCTAAAGCAGAGCCAAAGGACGAATCAATTCCAGGATCTACACCAAACGGTGCACTGATATACCAGACGATGAATGAGATGCCTGTGAGACCTCCCATGTAAATAAACACCATAGAAAAAAAAATGGAAAAGATGCCTTCTTCATCCATGAGGGATTTTTATTTGTTTTTGACGTTTTCCCTTTTGATTAAGAATGTAAACAGATTATGTTTTACTACTCTTCAGGAATATCAAAGATATGGTCTCAGTAACAAGCCTTGTGTTGCTAAAGTGTGCTCTGCAAACTTGTGATCCCAAACCATCTTGTTAGAAGCCTAATTTGTAGATGCCTTGATCTATCTCTCTTTTGTTTTTCTTTTCCATTTTCTTCATGCCAGTTCATCTGAATCAGCTAGTCCACTCTTTTCAATTGCATGAATTCATTCCTCATGTCATGTTTCTTCTGTCAGCAGTTTGTTCTTCAGACACTAAAATGAACAGATAATGTCCTGAGGAGCAGTACAAACTCCATGATATTGTATGAGACAATGTGCAGAGAGCAAATCTTTCAGTAAAGAAATGAAAAATCGAAAGTTGCATGTAACAAAAGGGGCCCCTACATTTTTTATTTTTATATTTTTTAAAAAGAATTGCAGGTCAAGCACTCAAGCTTTGCATGAACTTACACAGTTGATTGCGGCACATGCAATCCCACAGTTCCAATCACCATTGACTTTGACAAGAGGCCATGGATTCTTCAGTTGGTTTTGACCATTTGATTCTGCTCCTGGACACCTCCAGCCACTAGAAGCCATTCATCTCACATGCCAGAACAAATAGGCAAGTCCCTACTTTTTCCATTGAAGCTTTTTATTTCTTTGTTGTTGAAAGCTTGTATTAGAGGTTCTGAAATATGACCTTAAAACAAAGATAGGGAAGGTCTCACCAAAGAAAATGAAGTTGTGATGGATATTGATGGATAAAGTATAACCAATTCAAATATGATTGAACAATTCCTAGCTGTAAAGGTTCTACCAAGTATATAAAGATTTTATATCGGCATCTCCTTGTGGTTGGTATTAATGGAAATTGCAAGAATGTTGTTTGAAAATTCAGAAGGATAATTGCAGAGGTTTCTTTGTCCTTGTGGTTAAAAATCTGCATCATGTTTATAGTTGTAATGCTGATTGTATGCTTGAGAAACCATCTATTTACATCGTCAGCATGGAAGACTGATCGAGTGATTCAGACTGGACCCCTTTATTCTGTACTTTGAACTGGTGTCTTCTATTTTGTGGTTGAATTCCAAAGATTTAATAAAGTATGGTAGGAAAGAACTTTGAGAGCACACTTTTGCCTGATTAGCTGATGTTTCAGAAAAGGTAGATTTGCTACTCGAGAAAAAAAAAGAGGGAAAAAATAGTATAGTAAAAGCTAAATACAACATCTCTTGGATGAGGAGAAGAGCATGATGTTCTCATTGCTTTCACCAATAACTGAAATCTACAACATACAATAAAAAAAAGCTTGAAAAGAAATAGAAGATGAATACTAAAGAGATATCCAACAAGAACAAGCAGAAGGAAAAGAATCAAGTAGAGGAAATCCCAAAATTTCAGATATGTCTATGTCAATGTTATGGATAAGTCATTGTTTCAGTGAGTTGTTTCTTTAGATAAAAGATGATTCTGTACATATTTACTTGAAATGTCCCTTGTTAAACTACTTTCAATGGTTCTAAGAAATCCTTAAAAGTTGGTAATATCTAGATTAACAAAGAATGGTACTTTACTAAGTACCTCTTTGTAAAGGGCAGAATGCAGAAATACTCACTTTCAAACACATGTTTTGTGAAGATTCGACATCTTTTAGACAGTATATAGGAACCTGCTAAAGGAGTCTTTGTCTCCAGGAAACATGCAGCAATGACAAAGAAACTTATATGGAGAGCTTTTCTTCTTCCTAAGATATGCAAATAAAAAACAACAATAGTAATTTTCGCAGATCAATAGGTCAATGTATTTTGACATGAACAAGCACCTTTAGTTTTGAGCTTTCTTTATCTGACCCTTTTGCCTAGGATATCAGTTGCATCTCTCACGTTATCTCTAACAATTACCTGATAAAAACGGAGAGAGGTAAAATATGAGATGCTAGTTTGTAGAAAACAATTGTCAGTGAAAAAGATCAATTCAAAGAATCTGCAATATTTCTTCATGCAGAAAAATCCAAAACCAGTAGCCGCTTCATCTGCAATTATTCATCTGCTTATTTTGTTTAGGCATATGCAAACTTCCTGTTATAAATCCATTATCAACCTTCAAGTGTGAGCTGAGCTGAGCAATGGCAGTCGAAAACTTCCTCGAAGAGCAGATGCTTCTTGTGACGGCGATGGCCACTTGAGAAGAACTGGTACTAATTGATTCCTAACTCCATCCATGTCTGCAAGCTATATCCATATCCACATCTGCTTACTTGTAACTGAACAGGAACTCTGTGGACTTGTGTGGCTCATATCATCACTGCAGTGATCAGCTCTGGTGCGCTTAACCTCACATGGAACACTTCTCAATTGGGGTGGATTGCAGGCCCAATCTCCATGCTGTACTTTGCCATTGTCACTTATGTGTCTGCCTTCCTGTTCTAAGATTGTTACAGGTCTCCTCACCCTATGACTGGTAACTTTCATCACTAATTCTCTGAACTATTATTCCATGTAGAGTTTCTTTGTTTTGATGCTAGTTCAGGTAAGAAGCAAACTTGAGTTTGTGGGTTCCTCTGGTACTTTAGCATGTAGAACTGGAATAGCATACCCAATCACAACATCAACTAGTCTCAAATAGGGACAACTTTGAAGAAACAATTTCTAGTTGATGTATAGATTGATGGACTAAAATTTGTGCTGTTTTAATGTGTTTGTAGAGCAACTCAGAAATCAGATTGTTACCATAGGAAAGGACGAAGTGCACCATGTTCGTATGGGGATAATTTCTACATTCTGGTGTTTAGAGTGGTTCAGATAGTGATCTCTCAGATGTCTGATTTCCATTATGTCCTTCATTTACTCTTCCATTTGATTTGTGTTTGGTTATGATTAGATTGTTTCACCATGATACTAAAAGTTTAAGCTATTAATAAAGAACCTTGTTTGTATGCCTTTTTATATCAGAAACCAAGAGAAATAGCAATTGAGTTTCTGAATTCATGTTCTTCGATCCTAAACCATAATTCAGAAAGCCCAATCTTTGAAAGAAAAAGATTAAGCTTGTGTGATGATGCTAACCCCAAATCTTTTTTTATTAAGATACTAATTTATATATGGAATAATCAAAAAGATATTCTCCAGCTGCACAGGTGAAGTATCAACAAAGTACACAGAATATCTATTTCTCAAGTGTTTTAACCATTTCCGAAGGACGATACTAAAACTCTGAAGAGTAGCTATAATCTTCACATAGATTTGGTCAAACTCTCCTGGTAGATTGTCATGATAGTAGTTTATTAAAGATTTGCCTGACTCTAAGAAATGCATCCATTGTTGGATATAATTATCCCTATTCTGTAAGTTACACATGTGAATACGATCCGAACCCTTTAAAGTGATCTAACTTATGCTTAGTGGGTTTTAGGTTATTGGATGTGAGTTGAATGTGTAGAACTCTTTAGTTCGATCTGTTATCATATATGAGCTGATAACAGATTGGTTGCCTATATAAGGGGAGGTCCCCAAGGGTTTAGAGTATCATCTCGACCTAGTTTCTTGTTCCCCATTGACAAGAAGCTTTTCGACGCCGTCATCCCTTAAGCCCTTTGGAAGATCCTTCTTGTTTGTTTCTGCTTCTTCTTCTTCTGGATCTTCTAGACGACGATAAAGGACAAAGACACGTCTCTTCAATCATGTTCTTTGGCATTATATTTATGTATTTATTTTCTTATACCATGTTCTCGATAAAACGAAGAGTCATGCTCATATGTTTTTATTTTTCCTATTCGAATTCTTATTTCGGCTGTCTAGAATTCATGTAGCTTAGGTTTTACATGAACTATCAATTGATATTGGAGCACCAGGTTCTGTTTTATCGTTTTTCATTGGCAATAAAATTTGAGTTTTTCGTTGATCTTTATTTGTGTATGCTAGATTAAGTTTTCCTAGTATAATACAATTTTTGATCGTCGAAAATCATGTAAGAAAAAACTAGGATAGACTTGTTTTTCAAGTTTTTTGTGTTTTTGTGAAGAACACAAAAGAACGGCGAAAATCGTTGTTGTTTAACCTAATTTTAAGTAAAATTATAATAGTTCAATTGATTGCTTTTGTCGAACAATCGATTGTTGAGTCTAAAATTTTAAACAGAAACGATTAAAAAAAAGATCTCAATGCATTTAATAGCCTTAAACTCAAACTCAGGACTACTTCAACTATTAACCAATTATAATTGTTTTTAATTGATTAAATTTTTTTATCGATTAAATCTATTTCATCGTGAAACAGTAGAAGAAAAAAAAAAACCAAAGTGTTTCGTTGAAACAGTAAAAGGAACAAAATAAAAAAAAATAAAATAAAGAAAGCAAATTGTTTCGTTGAAAAAAAACAAACTGTTTCATTGAAATAGTAAAAGAAGAAAAAAAACTCAATAATTGTTACACGCATATAAAAAAATTACATTAAACATTTTTTTAATGCATGAATAATTAAAGGAGAGAAAAAGGATCAATAAAGGAAAAGGAAAAGGAAAAGGAAAGCAGATTATAGATTCGAGAAGTTTTCAAAATTTTGTTAGTTCAAAAGTTAATTTAGCTATAGTACCCACTAATACTTAATGGATAGATACTGATACTACTACTCACATAAGTGTCACTATGCAAGGTTGTCTTAGGAACCGTCAACCGCTTGATGGTGAAAGATATATCTATACGGGGAATGACAAGAAGGCTAAAGTAGAGTTCATAGGTGTTTTTAGACTTAATTTAGGAACTGATATCTTTCTGAATTTAGAAAATATATTTATTGTACCATTTTTCAAACGGAACTTAATTTCAATTTCTTGTTTGACTAAATCATGTTATTCTTGTTCATTTGGAAATAGAATGTTTAGTATTTTTTTAATTCAATTTTGATTGGCAATGGTTCCTTAGTTGATAATTTTATAAATTGAACACCTTTAGTCCTATAGTTGACAATGTAATAATGCATAGTATAGGTACGAAATGTAAATTGACTAATGAGAATTGTTTCATGTTGTAGCATAAGGGTTTAGGACATATATCCAAACAACGCCTAGAATGGTTAATGTCACATGAAATTCTCGATTCCCTTGATATGTCAAACTTTGATGTCTACATAGAGTATATCAAGAGAAAGATCACTAACAAAAGGAATAAGAGTCTAGCCGTTGTAGTGACGTTTTGAAGCTAATACATACGGACATTTGTAGATCATTCCCTAAAGCATCTTGGAATGGACACACATATTTTATTAGCTTCATAAATGACTATTCCAGATTTGGCTATCTATACCTTATTCATGAGAAGTCACAATCTTTGGGCATGTTCAAAATTTTTAAAGCCAAAGTTGAACTTTAATTAGGTAAGAAAATTAAAGCCGTCCGATCCAACTGTGGAGATGAATATTACGATCGATATGATGGATCAGGTGAGCAACGTCCAGGACCTTTTACGAATTATCTTGCTGAGTGTGAGATTGTATCTTAATATACCATGTCTGGTACACCTAGTCAGAATAATGTAGCTGGGCATCACAATCGAACCTTAAAAGACATGATAAGAAGTATGATGACTTTCACTTCTCTACCAGCGTCCTTGTGGGGTGAAACACTCAAGACTACAGTTTACCTACTCAATATAGTACTTAGTAAGGCAATAGCTAAAACCCCATTCGAGATGTGGACGGGTATAAAGCCTAGGATTAGGCATTTACACGTTTAGGGTTGTCTAGCTGAAGCTAGGCCTTATAGGCCTAATGAAAGGAAACTGAACTCAGGAACAGTTAGCTATAATTTTGTAGATTATTCTAAGAAGTCAAGAGAGTATAAATTTTATGATCCCTCTAATAGATCCTTCTTCGAAACAGAAAATGCCAAATTCATTGAGGACGGTGGGAGTGATAAGGTCAGGGAAATATTTTTTGAGGAATACGTTGACAATCCTCCTGTGGTCACTACTAGTGTGATCAATAGAGGTGTGGTTACCATACCGCACATTATGGGTATCACGCATCCAGTTAGTGTAGTGAACCAAGATATTTCAATGACATCTCCAATGTAATTGGAAGGGCCTGCCACTGAAATTGAAGTATTGCCTCATATTGATAAGCAAATACCTTAACCACCTCAAACACAAGTGTCTTTAAGGCAATCCATAAGGGCACAGAGAACTACTAATTCTCATGATTATATTTATCTCCAAGAGCATGATTTTGACATAGGGTTGGAAAGTAATCATACATCTTTCTAAAAAGTCAAACAATGTTCTAACCCTGAAAGGTGGATTAACGCCATGCAAGAAGAGTTGAAATCTATAACAGACAATAATGTTTGAGAACTTGTCGAATTGCCTGAATGTAAGAAGCCTGTTGTAAATGGATATTTAGTATAATCATGACACTTATAGCTCATTATGATTTGGAGTTGCATCAAATGGATGTAAAAATTGTATTCCTCAATGAAGACATACATGAGTCTATAGATATAGTGCAAGCAGAGAATTTTGAGTCTAAGGACTCAAAGCACCTAGTATGTATATTAAAAAAGTTCATTTATAGCCTAAAACAGGCGTCCTATCAATGGTATCGAAAATTTGATCAAATGATTATCTCATATGGTTTTAAAGAAAACCCCGTTGATCAATGCATATATGTCAAATTCTGTGGGAGCAAGTTTGTTATACTTATTTTGTATGTGGACGATATTGCTTGTGAGCAATAATAAGGGTCTGCTGCTTTAAACAAAGTTATTTCTATCTGATAATTTCGAAATGAAAGATCTTGGTAAGCATCATTAGTTTTAGGCATACATATCTATCATGATCGTTCAAGAGACATTCTTGGACTTTGATAACATACCTATATTGAAAATATGTTTATAAGGTATGGTATGCAGAACTGTACACCTGATGACATACCTGTGTTAAGATGTGACAAGTTCAGCCTACAGCAGAAGTGTCCACAGCTTGAACTTGAAATTAAGAAGATGGAATAATTATCATATGTGTCAGCAGTGGGAAGTCTCATGTATGCGCAAGTTTGTACTCGACTAGATATAACATTTATAGTGGAATGTTAAACAGATATATAAGTAACCTAAGACCATCTCACTGGAAAATGGTTAAGAGAGTGATGCGGTATTTGCAAAAAATTAAAGAACATGTGCTCACATATCAGAGATCAGATTATCTGGAGGTGATTGGATATTCAGACTCTAATTTTGCTAGATGCTTTGATAGCAAGAGGTCTACTTTGGGCTATATCTTCATGCTTGTTGGAGGGGTTATATCTTGGAATAACGTCAAACAACCGCTAGTAACCACTTTTACTATGGAGGCAGAGTTGGTAACATGCTATGAAACATCCAATCATGAGATTTGGCTGAGGAACTTCATCACAGCATTGTAGATCATTGATGGCATTGATAGTCACTGAGGATCTACTGTGATAATAAAGCCGTAGAACTTTATGGCAAGAACAATTGTAGTTCGTCGAAGTCGAAGCACATCTATATCAAGTTTCTAGTGGTTAAAGAAAGAGTTCAGAGTTATTAGATCATGGTAAATCACATCAGCACAAATTCCATGTTGGTCGATCCACTCACCAAAGGCTTGGTGCTTAAGTGTTTCATGCCCATGTTGTGGATATGGGAGTCCTTCTTATAGAAGAAGAACTAATCTAATAGGAGTCTATATTTATTTTATTGCTATATGTTGATTAATAAAGACAAACATTTATTTTGATTGATGTATGTACTTAAAGTTCAAAACATTCATAGGTATTTTGTTTGCTTAACACTCTGAATAAAATATATCATGATTTACTACTGTTGTTTAGCATTTAGTGTTTGTAAATATAATATATCGATTTCTTTTGGAATTATAAAGTTGATTATGATTTGCTATTACAGTTTAACATAAAATATTTTATAAATATAATCAAACTCTTTTGAGTCATCCTCGGACCAGTTGGAAATTAACGTGTACTGATCACATTTCATGTAATTTTCACTCTACATATTCACATCTTGATCTATGTCATTAATGTCATTGGTATTGTAATTATTATTAGGGCTTGTTACGATCATATATAGTAGCTATGACCTCTTTAGTCCTATACCAATGAAATTAATGGACTAGATTGTTTAGGAGTATTTTATACCAATAAAGTTTGATATCAACTATAATTTTATTTGTATTTTATATACAACTCACATATAGCTCAAGTGGGAGATTGTTGGATATAATTATCTATATTTGGTAGGCTTATCTGTAAGTTGCACATGTGAATACGATCTGATCCCTTTAAAGTGATCTAACTTATGTTTAGTGGGTTTCAGGTTATTGAATATGGGTTAAATGTATAGAACCCTTTTGTCTGATCCGCTATCATCTATGAGCTAATAACAGATTGATTGCCTATATAAGGAGAGGCTCCCAAGAGTTTAGGTATCTTCTTGACATAGTTTCTTGTTCCTCATTGATAAGAAGCTTTTCGGCACTATCATCCCCTAATCCCCTTAGAAGATCCTCCTCGTTTGCTTCCGCTTCTTCTTCTTTAGGATCTTTTAGACGATGCTAAAGGACAAAGACATGACTCTTCATTCAGGATTTTTGTCATTATGTTTATGTATTTATTTTCTTATGTCATATTCTCGATGAAGCGAAGATCCATGCTCATATGTTTTTATTTTTCCTATTCGAATTCTTACTTCGGATATCTAGAATTCATGCGGCTTAAGTTTTACAAGAACTATCATCCATTACTATTTTGATATATCTAAATGACTTCCTATACCATTTGGTTTTTAGGAAATGGAATGATAAGAGGAATTGGAGGTATCCCAATGCCATTAGAAGCGCAGAAAGTTTTGTGAGTTTATTAAGCACTTGGAGACATTGCATTTGCCTACCCTCATTAATTCTCTTAGAGATACAGGTGAAAATGAACACTAATCAATCTTTGTTTCAGTTGTAGTTACACAAACTTGAATGCTTGAAGGATCCATTGAAATCACCTCCTCCCAAGAACCAGACAATGAAGAGAACATCAACTATCTCCATTTTCCTTACAACATTCTTCAACCTCTTGTGCAAGTGTTTCGGTTAAGTTGGGTTCTTCGAACCCGTATTGGCTCATCAACTTCATGTGATATAAAAAGGTGATAATCCCAGACGCTCCTTCATTGCCCGCTATAAGGCCTTATGTAAGGGAGGTAATCATAGAATTGATCGACTTCCTAAATGGGAGAATCAAACTTATTCCCCAAGAGAATGAATCTCAAGAGATTCGAACCTTATTTTTGGCTCATCAACTTCATTGTAGCAAAGGTGATAACCCTCATCCTGAGAACCCCTCCAAGACCAACCCAAGCACATTGGAAGAGAGTGAATCACAGGGGTCATTCTCCCCCTCCAAGACTACCTCATCAACTTCATTATAGTAAAAAGTGATTACGCTCACCTCAGACACCTCTCACAGTCCGTCTCCAGGTTATGTGAAGGATAATAAATCATGGGATTAATTTATAGTCGACCGTCAAATGGCTAAAGGGTGGTAGAAGTTTTTTCCTGAGTGCATGCGCCCAACCTCATTAACTTCATTGTAGTAAAAAGTGATTACACTCACCTCAAACGCCCCTCATATCCCGTCTCCAAATTATGTAAAGAAAGAGAAATTATGGGGGCCAGCTTATAGCTGACCGCTAAGTTGCTAAGGGATGTGATGAGTTTTCCCCAAAGGGCATGCACCCGTCAGGATTTGATCACCTCATCAACTTCATTATAACAAAAGGTGATTATGTTCACCCTAGGTGTCCCTCATAGTCTATCTCTAAATTATGTGAAGAGAGGTAAATCACAAGGTCAACTTATAAACGACCGCTAAGTGACTAAGGGATGGGAGGAGTTTATAATCTCATCAACTTCATTGGTAGTAAAAAGATGAAATCATCGTCTCAGCGACTCCTCCAAGGTGGCCCCCGCTATCTGGAAAGGAGGTAAATTATAAGAAACTTCGCCTTAGCAATGCAACGCATGCAAGGAAGGGTTCAGGCAACCAACAGTGTATTCTGCACTAGCCAGGATTTGATCCCAGAACCTCATCAACTTCATAAAAAATGATGAATTAGGTAACACCGAATCTAGGGCAACCGGCTTGACCCCACAGAAGTTTGCCACAGACCACTAGATAAATCAGGAAGTGCTCATGACAGACATCTCAAAAGCCCAACATCTTATGGTTACGCGCCTCATTTACAGAAAAAATTTCTACAAATGCGCCATAGTTAGGGATCGAATCGTGGGTGTTTAGGTGACAACTTTGCGCCCTTTCGCTGCACCGTAGCCCGGGAGCCTTATCAACTTCATTATGCAAAAATGATGAACCAGGTAACACCGAACATAGAGTGACCAACCTAGCTCCACGAAAGCTTTCCACCAGCCGCTAGGGTAAATCGGGAAACGTTCACGACAAACTACCTAGAAGTCCAGCATCCCATGGTTGCACGAAATTTAGGCAAACATGTCATAACTGGGGATCAAACCGCAGGTGCCTGAGTGATAACTTGGCGTCCTTCCATTGTACCATAGCCCCAAGTGCTAAAATTGATGAATCAGATAACACAAAACTCGAGGCGACCGACTCTGCACCATGAAAGTTTCCCACCTGCCATAAAGGTAAATCGAGAAGCACTCACGGTGGACGACCCAGAAGTCCTGGATTTTGTGGTTGAGTGCTCCATTTGGAAGAAAATCCTTGTAAATGTGTTGTAGTTGGGAATTGAATCGAGACCTCATCAACTTCATAGTGGCAAAAGACGATTCGCTCGCCCCAGCGTCTTCACCAGCCCGTCCCTAGGCCAACACGAAAGAGATAAATCATGAGTAACTACTAGTCTTAAACAGTTAATATCACATGGGAGAAGCCAGACACCCGACTACTAGCCGGGATTTGACCTCCAAACCTCATGATGGCAACACCATCATGTACTAGCAAACTTTCCATCGCAAGGGGACAACCTCATCAACTTTATGGTGACAAAAGATAATTCACTCACCCCCACGCTTCCATCAGTCCATCCCAAGCCAACACTGAAGAGTTGAGCATGCATAGTTGTTCACTTAGTGAGTCGTTATCAGGTTAAATAGTAGGTTGCTCAATCAGAATACCACCAATAAGTGAATGTTTTCACAACTAAACTTCTAATTTCGAATTGTTAGGTTTACAGCCGACCAATGTTCTCCTTCTCAGACAGATTGACTGCAAGAATTTTCCTCTGACAGTGAGTTTGTTAACAAGTTGTATGCAATCCAACTGCCATTGTTACCACCTACAAGCTGAATTTTTTCAAAGTGAGCTTTGAAACAATGTTTGTTGCAACCACAACAAGGCTTGCAAAATTATTGTTCATGTAGGACGAAAACTCCCTACCAACAATATTGTTATACGATTTTGAGCCTTATTTATTGATGGAAAATCCTTCGAACCTAATTTAGGTATCTTTGCAAATAATTGAATTGACCCTCGATAATGATAAAATTATTGTCATGTATTTAATTGACATAATTAATTTAATTTTTTAAACCGATTAAATTCAAAAAATGATCAATTCAATCACATAGAAAATTTCTATCAGTCATCCGAATAAATAATATTTTTTCATATAATAATGGAAATGGAAACATGGGATCTTTCAAAAATATTGAACCAGGTAATAATGAATTTGCGGTGACGACTATTAGGATAAATCGAGAATAATGATAAATTGAAAATAACTCAGAAAGGAATAAGAGAAAAATGGGGCCTTTAGAACATCCACATCAGTTATCCTATTCAAAGATTTTACCTTAAATTTTGGATAGGTTAACTAAAAATCCTCTGCATCAGTTACCCTATCTATTCTCTAAATTTAATGAATAGTGATTCTCTAAATTTAGGGAATGAAATCTCTACCCTAAAAATAAAATAATATTTTTTTTTAATCTCTCTCCTTCCACTCAATCTCTCTTCTTCCACTCATTCCATAAATATAATAATAAAAAATAGAAGAAAGAGAAAAAAATAATAAAAAATTAATGATGATGAAAATTTTAGGATATTTGATGTAGTATGTAGTGAAAAATGATTATCTAAATTTAATAAAATTAATTATTTATCCTAAATTTTAAATATAGTAATAAATAAACTGATGTGGATACTCATAGCCTCTCTAACTAGGAAGCTATATGTCAGTAAGAATCCTCTAGTCCGGATGGTCCACTGATGTGGACCCTTGATTTGGATGAACCCCATCTATTTAAAGATGGAATTTATTCAAATCAAGGATCCTCATATAATGGACCATCTCTTGATCAATAAATTACGGAAAGAGAATCTGCTCTTGCTATATGTTTGTGCAAAATCATTGCAGTTTAGAAGAGGATGCACCTGAATCCGCCCGTTCCCGCCCGAATCCGAACCACCTCCCCTCTCGCCTTCCGCCACCTCCGCCGCTTCCTCACCCGCCTCCTCGTCTCCGGCGAAATCCACCGCGTCTCCTCCCTCCGCCGCGTCACTGATCTGCTTGCTCTATCCTCGGACCACCCTTCCTCCCCCCTCATCTCCCGCCCACTCGCCCGCCTCTACTTCCATCTCTTCCCCTCCTCCACCACCTTCCTCTACAACCTACTCATCCGCGCCTTCTCCGGCAGCCGGCGCCATCCCGGGGAGTCTCTGTCCTCCTTCGTTTCCCTCCTCTTCTCCTCCTCGCTCCCCGACCGCTTCACGTTCCCTTGTCTCGCCAAGGCAGCCTGCCGCCTTCCCTCCCCCGCCGAAGGCACCCAAATTCACTCCCAGGTGCTCAGACGAGGTTTTGAATCTGACATCTACGTGCTCAATACGCTTCTTTCGATGTACTCAACGTTCAAGGACATGGTCTCGGCGCAGAGGCTCTTCGACTCGAGCTCTCTATCGGTGGACGTCGTCTCCTGGAACACAATCATCGACGGGCATATCAAAGTCGGCGACTTGGAGGCCGCGCGTAAGCTGTTCGATGGAATGCCTGCCAAAAACGAGGTGTCCTGGAGCTCCATCATAAGTGGCTACGTAGGAAGAGGCGAGTTGGACATCGCACGATCGTTGTTCGATAAAATGCCGGTGCAGCGGAATGTTGTCACCTGGAATTCCATGGTGTCTGGGTTCGCAAGGCAGGGGTTGTTGCCGGTCGCCAGGAAGATGTTCGACGATATGCCCGTTAGGAATGTTATATCATGGAATTCGATGGTCTCTGGCTACGCATTGAACGGGGAGATGGATGCTGCAAGGGAATTGTTCGTTCAAATGCCAGAAAGGGATGTTGTGTCCTGGAGTTGCATGATTTCAGGGTATGTACAAAGTAATCGATTTGCAGAGGCATTATATCTCTTCAAAGAGATGCAAATTGACAATTTGATAAAACCCAATGAAGTAACTATGGTCAGTGTCCTCTCAGCTTGTGCGCACCTTGTAGCTCTGGAGCAAGGCAAGTGGGTCCATGCTTACATAGACAAGAACCACATGCCTCTCGACAATGAGCACAATCTCGGAGCTGCTCTGATCGATATGTATGCTAAGTGTGGAAGCATCGAGACTGCGCTGAAAGTGTTTGAATCTTTGCGTCGACGCAATGTTTCTAGTTGGAATGCTTTGATAACAGGTTTGGCTGTTAATGGGCTAGCTCGTGAATCACTTTATGCATTTCAGCAGATGCTGCGATATGATCTGAAACCCAATGATGTAACCTTTCTTGGTGTACTAATGGCCTGTGTTCACGGAGGGTTGGTATGTGAGGGGCGCCAATATTTTGAGAGAATGAGAACGGTATACGGTATTCAACCTGAAATGAAACATTACGGATGCTTGGTTGATCTATTAGGTAGAGCTGGACTGTTGGAAGAAGCAGAAGGTGTAGTCAGAAGTATGCCGATGAAACCGGACATCATGGTATTGGGAGCTTTGCTCGGTGCTTGTAGGATTTATAGAGATGTAGCAGCTGCTGATCGACTAAAGATAGACGTTCTCCAGTTGAAGGCCAAGCAGTCTGGCTGCCATGTTTTGCTTTCGAATATATTTGCTACTGCAGGTCGGTGGGCTGATGCTTTCGAGATGAGGAACTCACTGAAGAAGACTGGTATAAAAAAGCTTCCTGGTTCTAGTTCTGTCGAACTAAATGGAATTGTGTGTTAGTTCGTTTTCACCTGGTGTCTGATGAATGCCACCTTCAAATTTTCTGGACCAGCATACTCGATATTGATTCATTTCTCATGGATAGAAATCTTATCATTCAATCTGATTTCTGATTTTCTTAGCAATTTGGTGTGAACACTGAAGATAATCCTGAGTAAGTGTAACTCGAGGATTTGACATTTGAAGTTTGAATTCATACTTTTCTTCTTTACCGATGTTCTCTAGGCGAAAGAAGAGTTTCCTGCGAGGGAAAATACAGAAAAGAAAATTAATTGTCAGCCCAATTTGCGTATGATGGTACAACTGAAAAGATGCTGATTTGTTGCTCACAGAAATCATTGAACTGAGATTTTGCCATCATAGAAGATTGGGAAGTTTCCAAAACATGCAAGTCCAGTCTAAATCTGCCATGGCAGGTTCGAGAGAGCTGCTGTTTAGGGAAGGCATAACCTTCAATTTTCTGCTGCAACAACTAATATGGTTGACAAAGGCTAAAAAGCCAGATCAGTTAGTGAACTTGCACTGTGTGAAGAGATGATCTTTGCTTTCGTCTCAATGTCGAGCTACTACAGAAACAATTTTATCCAGATAGTTCTTCATCATGTCTGTTATATAGTCGAATCCTGTTTACTACATGACTTATTATTACAGATTGCTTGTATCTCCTTTCTCTAAGACTTTAGAAGTATGCTGATTATGTGTTAATATGGATCTGACACATGACTTATTTCTATCTCAACAACAACAAAATTACAGGCCAGGTATAATTGTTACTTAAGACTAGATTGGTATGGCAAAATGTTGCAACATCCCTCTTGAATATATAGAAATATGCAACAGATGTTTTCTAACACAAAACGCATCCAAATTAATACAATACCTTCTATTCTACTGTTCTTTAAAGAAAAATGTCTACGGGCTAAAATCATGATCATTGTACTTGTATGGCATAATATACCATGCCATGAAAATATGTATCCGTATAGCTTATAAGCAGAAAATTGGATCTTCCAATCATTTATTTGAATATTTTGTCAAAGAATAACTATAGCAAAAACAACTAGCCATTAAAGATAATGGCTACCTATTCATCTTCCCTGCCACCCAAATGAAGCTATATATGCAGAAGAAAAAAAAACACAGAAACTTGTATTACACTGTTGAAGGAAAAAAATAGTTCCCAATGCGCAAATGTATGAAGAAACTTGTATTATCTGCCAAAAACTTCTTGGGTAAAGTGGTCCATTTTGTTCACCTGCCAAGAGCCACATTGTTGTTCTGTGACTGAGGGGTATCAGGAGCAGCGTTGTCGAAGTCAGAAATATTGTCTGCAATACCACTTCCTTCTGTGTCTGATGGAGCAGCAGGTTGTGTGGGAGAATCCTCGGCTAAGAGTTCAGGAACATTGGAATTAACCTCAGATGGTCGGGAGTTTCGCAAACTCCAGTACATGATGCTAGCAGTGAGAGTGAGAATCATTTTCTGGTTTACCTGTTACAATTCACTGGATGTCAAATTCGATATGTTTTAGGGTATACAAAGAAAAAAAAAACTGAAAAGAAAATTATTGATCATCATCAATCTCTTTAATAACAATATCGTTGATCTACAGCCTGTTTAATCCGAACCCAAAATTCACACTTTAATAAATGAGTTGGCCTATTTAATTAAGTGGGTTAAATAGATCATAAGTCATAAGTGGATCATATCATATGCTGTTGAGTTAAATAAGTTATGGCATGTGACACTATTGGTTTGAACTACAAACTATATAACTATACAGTTATAATTTTTAGTTATATAAAAGCATAAAATAGAATTTATAATTATGTTATAATTTATATGTAATTATATTATATATTTATAACTTATATATATTAACTAGTATAAATAGTCAAATATCTATATGACCCAAACTTATTTAGCTCAAACCCAAACCCAAAAGATTATGGGTCCGGTCGGGTCATGTAAAAGGGTTGTGTCAACTTTTACCAACCCTACCAGCTACGTGTAGAGAATCAAAACCTTGGTACTAAATTACCTCAATGATATCCTCAGGCAACAAAAAGACAGAGCAGCCAAGCTTTCTTGCGACACTGATGATATATGTGGCATTCAACTTCTTCTCTTCATCTGCATCCGGTTTATGCAAATTGTAGGATTACAAAGTAATTTATACAAAATAAAAATCATCCAGCAAAAAATATATATTGATATATGGTAACTAGATAAGTTTACCATTTTCCCCCTTTGTAACAACTTTCCAGTTTACAGCTCTCGGTTTCACGGCACTAAGGAGTTCAAGGAAAAATAATCCATTGGAAAAGTTCCTATCCTGCATAAGGTGAAAACAGGAAAAGAAATATAAACCTGAGGAATGCAATGCTGATAATGAATACTACTAGCTGGGTTAAACGACGACTTAGAAACCTTAAAACTGTCCATCTGAGGAGTTCTGTTTGATCCTTCAACTTTGCTATTGGCCCAGTTAAGAATATCAGCATCTGTTAGTTCTTTTCCTTGGGAGTGATATCGCAAGTTCTTCAGAAGTTTAAGAATATTGAACCGCATCAATTGCCACAAATAAGCTGAAAAACAAGTGGAAATGTCAATACTTATTTAATAGCAAATCTGGTTGCCATCTTTGAGATGAGAGAAACAAATCATAGCTGAACTATTAATAAATTAGAAATACCACTATCTGAGAACAATTGATGCAACTCCAATGGATGATAAGATGAGATTAAACAATTTATTATCGTATTATAGCGTTCAAAGATAACCAATAGTTTTAAGATTATATTTAAAGACTAGAGTTGAAGATACAAGAGTGATGCTGACCATATAAAATCCTAGTTGAAGCATAAAAAAGTAATAGCTACAGGAATTTCAATAGTGATATAGCGCATAAAGTTTGATGGAGGAATAAGAACCATATAGCCAACCTCTAATTAACATAACTTAGTGATGTTAACTTTGGACAAACTAAATATCTAATTTCCCTATTTCTTCTTATTTTGCAAGTTTTCTATTTGTTGTTTTTCCTGACTAAGGGCCCATTAATCCTATCAAATTTGCACAATTAATATTGAGATTTTCAACTTGTAAGTCAGAGATCAATTTCACAAACATTCCTGTATTTCCAACTTCAATATATTCTATGTAGGTCTTTGGCCTTTCCTCTCCAGAAAAAGATTCTGTTTTTCCATGTTTACATCATATCCCAAATAAATCAGAGAAATTAACCTTCCAAAGTTGCACCAAATTCCATGCTAAGATTAGTTATTTAAGTTTTGTATCTGAATATGACTTGCTTAATAAAATATGGAAAGCAATTCTGAAAGTAGATTTTCTTTAAAACAAATAAAAATATTTTTAAAGGGACAAAGGACATATGCAAAACATACCCAAACTGGAATGAACTTACCGAGAATGAGCTTCTTATTTCCTTGGACAATGTCATTACCAGCAACATTTACAAGTGAAAAATTCAACTTTGTGCCAATCCTTACAACTTGATTGCAGTTTTCTACCTTTCTAAATGGCATCTTAATTGGGGGCTTACTTGCTTGCTTCCAGTTTACTGATCCAGGAGATACTTTGTCAAGTACTTCCAGAAGAACCCATCTGCAAAAATCATATCATCAAACACTTTCCAAAGAAGAAAATAATATCAAAATGATCTTACCCATTCCTGACATCCTCAAACACATTATTAACATATGTAGCAATTCCAAGACTATTTATCCATAATCGAAAAGCTCTCTCATCTCGAGAAACCTGGATATCATCGGGCATCATCTGAGACAAGGAGATTGGCTTAGCATCAGCTGATAGACCATTCCTGCAAGTCAAGTGCCATTATGACACTGTAGCTAAGCAAGATGCATAACCTAAAAAGAATCTTAAAAGTACAGATCAAAAATTTTGGATATGAGTTTTGATGTAGCTTCAATCTTTGAAAGTTAAATTCAAGGATTTAAAAACAATAAGGAAGAAACAGTTTTTTTTTCATCGAAAGCTTCAATGGCCTACATGATCAATGTTTTACAACGTACAAAATAAATACACAACAAAGCCCGAAGTTGACAACAGTTACAAAGAAACATTGATCATACTAGTTTTGAATATAACTAAAAGATAAAAAAATTCTCAAAAATTTTAGTGTCCTAACAAATAGATTGACTTATAGAAAATAACTACAGAAAAGAAGTAAAACTAGAAAAAACATTCAGAGACTTGTTTCATAACCTACAAGCTACTACAATGGTGGCAAAAGGCTCCGCCAACCCGTCCCCAGGACAACACGGAAGAGGTAAATCTTGGGTGGCTACTAGCCTTGGGCAGTTGAATAGTGCAGGGGGGAACCTACAAGCTACTACAAGATAATACATGTGAAAGGATAAAGATCATAAGCGTGTTTAGGTCCGCTCTCTTAATTTATTCTTTGGACTAAAGGAGAAATTTACATGACTAAAATTGCTAAATTTTACTAGTAAATTAGACAATAGAGTATTTTGATTATTGCGACTTTTGTTCATGGTTTTAATTAGAGCGTCTAGTTAACCAAGGATGGATACATTTGTAGCAAAAGGACGGCTCAAAAGAATCAAGTCTCACTTCCTCAAAAAGTATTGTGTGGAATTAGATTAGCGGGATCATTGGTTCCACTCCCAGAATCATGTTGAAAAATCATTAGAAATAGAAATCTGATACTAGAGACCCAATGCAGTTACACATTAAACAGTTTCACCTTGAAATCAATGCAACAAAGACATGATATTCATATATAACTTATTTGGGTTTGTAGACAAGACATTTATTTAGCTACTAAAATTATACTAGGATGACTGGTGAAAATGTTGGAATATACTTGATATATGTAGATGCTTAATGCCTAGCAGATCTTTTTTAAAACAAGGTGTTCATTGGAACATTAAAGCAGTTATTTCCTCTCAGAGCATATAGCAGGGAGAAATGTGTAGAGTGCTATGGTGGTTGGTGTTAGAATAGTGCATATATACTAAGGCAAATACAAAATGCGGAAAGTACAAAATGATGAGGTGACACAATTTAGAGAGCATAGAAGTTTGGATTGTACAACTGCATGATCCTATGAGCAGAACTGACAATGTGACATGAATTGTCGGTTACCACCTATTTCCAATGGGATAGGAATTCTGAGTCGGGACATTTGCTTAACCTTGAGATTGATGAGAATACAGAATAACTTCGGTAAGGACATGTGCACTTTAGAAGGTTGGTGGGTGGTCGGGAGATACAGGTGAGGTTCAGACTCTCGGTTTCAATATTATGTTTCTTGTTTTAATGTGGCTAACTATTTCTTAAAAATAGTTTTTCCTTATCAGTATACTTTTTTGCTTGCCTTTTAGCTTAAAAAAAAAGATCTTTGGAAAACATAGGTAACATGAAATGAAGCTGCAAACCCTCACCTATGCTGGAATATTTGAGCTACAAATGCAAGATTCAGATTAGGAGAGCCTTCAACAATATCCTTTTCACTCAAGTAGCGTTTGCAATCCAATTTCTCAGCTTGTTCAAGTACTTTTTTTGCCCTTTCATTAGGATCTTTAGCATTAAAAATGTCTGTGTTGGCATGCTCAGGTGCAAGAGCTTTAAAAAGGTAAGCATATGCCTCACCATCCTGTATAGATGAAGTTCATGAGAATCTGAAAAACATTGCAGTTATATTATTGAAAGATTTAAGTATTACAAAGGAAAATATAAAGTTGACCGAGTAAAGATGTTAGAGTTTTCATTGTCACCAAGAAAAGAGTTTTAACAACCAAAAAATCTTAAAAGTCATACAGTGTTGCACAATTTACAAATATTCTTATACACAGCATACAACCCTTTTTATTTCTTGTGATGATCTATACCTTCACATCAGAAGAAAAATTTGACACGGTTTTCTTATATCCTGCTTTCTTCAGATGAAAATTCATCCATTTTAGCAACAATTTCTCAGGTGATAAGCTGACAAGTTCATCAACATCCTGTAGTTGTAAACATTAAAGATAAACACATGGCCAAGGGTTTCACCCAAATATCAATATAAATATTATTATATTAAAGGGAAAAAGTGTAGTTCATGACCTGACTATCATCTATCACCTCCAACAGTTGTGGTGTCTTCTTGAGATTGAGATCTGCTAGGAGTTGTATCTGAAAATTGATAAACAAGGAAACTAATTCATCATGAATAATGATAGCTAATTAGTTTCCCTTGTGACGAAGAAAATATGCACAAAACTCTTGTAAGTACAAATAAATAGAAATTATTGATTACTAGCCTATCTTGTTTAGCAAATGAAAGCACTTCTAATGTACAACATAAGAAATAGTAAATCCTGTTCCGTACCTTTATCATTTGAGAAATCAACCCCAGAACCAAATGAGGCTGCAAAAAAAGAAAAAGAAATCAATCACATGATGTTAATATCTTTGTTTACCATCATGCATTGGGATTTCACATACAAGTAGGAAAGAAAGGAATTAATTACTATATGATAGTTCCTCATTGCTTAGAATGTCTCGAGTTCAAAAAGAACATCAAAAGCACATTCGAAGGTATATGTGAAAGTACTGGAAAACATTAGTGTTTATGTAAGCAAAAAAAAGGAAAATAACAACTACCAGGGGTAAGATTAGCACAATACCCATGATTAAGGATTGATGGTATGTATATTACATACAAAGAAGACTTGGCATGGTCTAAAACTTACAGAAAATAGAAAGGAGGAACTTTTTCCTTCACAAATATGCTAGAACGCTTTCAAATGATATTAACTGGCACAACATTTTTCACTTACCCGCCCTTCAACCAAGTCCTGTGTTCCAATATTGACAACTGTGCACCCAATAGCTTTGGCAGAGTTGAGGCAAAGAGTGTGGTTTTCATTCCGTTCCCAGGGATTGAGTGCTCTTTTTGTATTGATTGCCCTTTCATCTATAGTATTTGGTACTGCCACATTGATCAATTTACTATCCAAAACACAAAATGCAGAAAATTAATATAATCAACTCAGTAAATTCGACCAAATACATACTCTCCATATTCAAGACAATGTATGAAATGCACCCACAATATACAATTTTGCCAGAGGTGAGGATGAACCAAATTTATTGATTTCTCTTCTTCTATCAGATTGAATATGGCAAATTAAATCAACAAAAACAGGACGAAGCAAGATAATGAACATTTTTTGTATCATTTACTGTAAAGTATAGGTAGTATACCATAGGAGAACACCATCTCTGACAAGATCGAAAAGGTCATTAGTAGAAGGATCCAAAGGAAGATATTTCTTCAAAAATGAATCTTCTCCAAGGTAACTATTGATATGAGCCACATAAGATGACTTTTCAGATTCGTTAATGGTATGCAAGAGTGTAGTAGTAGCTGCCTTCAAGAATGATGAAGAATTCTTTGCTTGACCTAATTTGGCTGCCGCTTGACTTAGTAGATCCAGATATGCCTGCACAATCATTTATAAAGCTGTACTAAGTCAAGCTTGAATAGCTAAGATAAGGAAACAAGCATCACCTTGAGGAAAGATTCAAACTCTAGTTCCTGATTAGTTTCTGGGTAGGACACACTTAACGTCTCTGCAATCTCTTGTTCTGCAACTAAATCTTTCAGGCCTTTCAGCTTTGCCATCAGTGAGGGCAAGTTTCCTACACTGACATGTCCTGTCTCCTTCTTTGCGGAAAGAAACTATACAACACGAACTCATCCGATAACATTTTCTCAAATCAAAAGAAAAACAACTACAAAACGAATTAGCTTACCTTAGATTTAAGACCTCGTAGCTCCACTTGAGTGAACTGACTGTGGAGCCACGGATCAGAGACGATGACTCCAACGAAATTCGACATATTTTACTTGGAAATTATTTCAGCACGTTGTAAAGATTGCTCAATATTCAATTATCAGATGGAAATGCCTGTGGATGAGAAAAGATCAACTCGTGAATCCAGACGTACGCAAATCTCAAATGTCTTCTCGCGTCACAATTCTCATCACAAAGTATCAAAAGATCCCAACCTCCTCCATTCCTGATCCTAATAAGAAGAATCGAATCGGAAAACAACATCATGCAAGCGACATGATGATTCGGAAAGGCGTCTAGGAAAAATCAAATCAAGAGGCTACATACCAACCTGCCGAAAACGTGCAAAATCACACTTTTTTCGCTCCTCCTGCACTCATTCGAGTTGCAGATTGCTTTTTAGCCCTACTCGTCGTCGCTGTTCGTGTTCTTGGCGATTGAATTCCCAGAAAAGTGGGAGGAGTATGGCGACGAAGCGGTGGGGGCACCGACCCTAGGAATCACCCGGCCGAAAGCTAAGAAAAGTTGTTGAACTGGAGCATTCCTTCTCTCACTCCTTTTTGTCATTACCGTGAATTATACCTTACTTGTTACTGGAGAAAGGCTGGCTTCAGACCGTGGGCCCACGTGTAGTCCGGATTTGTATCTACGCGGAATAACCAGAAACTTTTACAAGATAAATTTATATTTATAAACATATATATTCATAAAAATATTCCTTATTTAACATTTTAAGCAATTCCTTATTTTCTATATTATTCATAAAAAATACAAAGTAAATCCTAAGGTTCGTTTTTCAGTATATTTAAGCCATAAGCTGAAATCAAAAAATGATTTTGTAAAATATTAATTAAAAAAATAAATTTAAAAATATTATTCTATAAATATTTTTACCCAGTTTTTATTTATTAATTTGGAGTATTGTTTTTTCTATTTTTTTTGTTGATTATCTATTTTTTGGAAAGAATAAATTCATATTAATTTGGTATTTGAGTTTGGAAGGTGATATCAAACTCTAAGGTGATTGTTTATTGCTTTCTACTTGGATAAAAATTAAAAGAAAAATCTTCTTCTTTATTATATTTTTTATAGTAAAAAAATATATGTATTTTAGTATTATTATAATACGTAATTAGTAGTTAATTCAACTTTATTACAAATATTATATATAATACTTTTATATAAAAAAATCTTTATCAATTTAATTAAATTATTTCAAGTTAGTGAGAGTCATTTTAAAATTGCATAGCTGCTATTAAATAGTTATCATAACACTTTTAAAATGATTTTTGATAAATTAAAATGATTTTAATTAAATTTAAATGATTTTATAGCAGTTAGTTTTTTTCTTTTCCTACTTACTTTACAGATATACGATGACAATTATGTAATCATGAAATCAAATACCAAACGATGGATTAACCTTAGGGCGAAGCCATCCTTGGCTAGGGTGGGCTCCAATCCCACCTATTTTTAAAAATTTATAAGTAAAATTTTATTTCAATCTTATCCTTATTTTATTTTAGTCCATATGATTTATAGTTTATTTCAGTCATTATTTCTCCCAATTGTATTGTCAAAAATTTTAATTAAATCTAAATTTTTCCTTATTTATTACTTCACCTCCCTACATGTATTGCTCTATCTGTCCCACGAGCAGTCGGTGTCGACGCATTCCTTGTCCATCCTTGCATGCGTCTAGGCACGACATGACTAGCATAACTGCGACAAACTTTCTCCTTATTAACACGCTATATCTATGAGGCATTGTCACAGTCACAGTCGCGACCTGTCATCTCTACCTTCCTCTCTGACCACCACGACATTACATTCATTGCTATCTGTATTGATAGTTTTGTCATTGCTGCTCTCCTTGCCACAAGCAACATCGACTCCGCCCTATCATCATGACTCGGCTGCAACCATCGTCGCCGGAACATCAATATCGACGATCAACCCCAGGTTATTTTAAATCTTGGCTACGTCCCTAGTTAGCCTTAAGATAACCAAAGAACAGTGAATTTTTCAAAATGAGCCCCTCAAGAATTAATCGAGATTTCTAATGACACTTAAGAAAAATATTGATGCGGCTATATAGGGAGGTCTATCTGGTACAGGGTTAATTGTCAAGATCGAGGTTAAAGTTAAAATGGTCAACGCTAGGGTATCAAAGAGCTGCATGGAGGACGATTGTAACGGCCGACCGGGGCAGTCAGTGCTCGACCGGCTAGAGACATATTCGAGCAGACCACCCGTTCGGCTCGGGATAATATGATAAGATAATCAGACGCTCAGTGTGGAGCAACAGGATGCCAAGTGTGAGTGTATACTAAAAGCCTAACTTTTTGTAAATATTTATTTTGAAATAAAAGAATCACATTGCTCAAATGTCTATACTTATATACTAAGTGTAGTTGCTCAATTAATTTATATTGTAGATAACATGGTATGTGGTGTCACACACAGAAGACCATGTTATCAGTTCCTTATAAATTATAAATAATAGCTCACGACAAAGATGGATAGGAACAAACCATTGGTATAGTTGTAGTGTAACTTGGTATTAGTTTATCTTGACTATAAAATTACACTAGTACACTCTGAGTGTATTGAGCATGATCATTTAAGGTAGTTTCTTTTTATACTGACTACATAAAAGAACAAGACCTTTGTTATTATGGAAGTATGTGCTTTTAATCCCGATATAATAACAAGCACGTGTACTTAGTATTTATTTCTTTGACTTATCAATGGGTGAGATTTAGCTCGTTAAATCAAGAGGCCCAATAAGTTGAGAAATGATATTATTTATAGTGTGTGTTGTTGATTATAGAAGGAAACTGTGTCCTAGGAATCTAGCTTGATAATGTCCCCAAGAGGAGCTCATAAGGATTGTCATGTGAACCCTGTAGGTGGACTTAGTTCGACATGACAATAAGATTGAGTGGTACTACTCTTGGAATTAGATATTAATTAAAAGAGTTGTTAGTAACTCATTTAATTAGTTGACATTCAATATCTTAAATACAGGGAGACTAACACACTCATGATAAGAAGGAGCCCATATAGTAATATGGGATTGGTGCGGTAGTTCAATAATAACTCTTTAGTAGTATGAGTTATTATTGATGAACTCGAGTTGGGTGTTCGGGGCGAACATGGGAAGCTCAAGTTCATCGGGAGACCAAAACCAATTTCTCCTCTCGGTCCCTGTCGTAGCCTCTTATTTTTAAAGTTTTATACCCATCTAAACCCACCTTCTTACCCATCCTAAGGTGGCCGACCAAGTCATGCTTGGAGCCCAAGCAAGGGCCGGCCAAGATAAGGCTTGGATGGATTGAGGTGTGGCCGGCCTAGCTTGGAGCCCAAGCTTAGGTGGCCGACCACAATTAAATTAAAAGGGATTTTAATTTTAAAATCTTTAAAAGAGAGTTTTAAAATTAAAATTTTCCTTTTATAGTTTCTACTAAAGATTAAGAGAAAGGTTTGATATCTTTCTTTATTTGTAATTAAAAGGAAGATTTTAATTTTGGAGAAAACTTTTCCTTTTGTAATCATCCACATGTTTTAATAAAGAGATTTTAATTTATAAAAGTTTCCTTTTATAACCAACCATGAAGGAAATTTTAAAAGAGAAATTTTTATTTTAAAAATTTCTGAAAACAAATTAGGAAGTTTTAATTTTGTGTTTAAAATTTTCCTTAATTGGAGGACTTGTAGATGGCCGGCCATTGAGGGATTAAAAAGAAAGTTTTAAGTTTTTATTTTAAAACTTTCCTTTTTAGTCATTGACAAGGAATATAAGAAAGTTTTAATTATATTTAAAACTTTTCTAATTTGCCAAGACCAAGGATTATAAAAGAGAGGGTAGAGGTGCCTCACCTCACACAACATATCTTCTATTATTCCTCTCTTCTATTCCTTGGTGGTGGTCGGCCCTCTCTTCCTCTTCTTCTCCTATTCTTCTTCCTAATTTGTGTGGTCGGCGACATCTTCATCTCAAGGAGCTTGGTTGGTGGTCGGATCTTGTTAAAGGAAGAAGGAGAGATAGGAGACTTTGTTTCTTAGCATCCCTTGGAGCTTGGTTGGTGGCCGAAACTTGCTTGGAGAAGAAGGAAGATTGGGTGGATTTTCGTCTCGGTAGATCGTCGCCCACACGACGTCCGAGATAAGAAGAGGAATACAACAGAAGATCGTGAGGTCTATAAGCTACAAAAGGTATAACTAGTTATTAGTTTCCGCATCATACCTAGTTCATCCTTTTGTTTAGATCTTGAAATATCAAACACAAGAAGCTAATGAATCTAGGCTATCGAATTTATATTTTTGATTTTGTGTTTCTTTTGTTTTTCGATCTTGTGATTCGATTGTTCTTTATGGTTAAACCTAGAGTTATTATAAGGAGATTAAATATTGAATTTCATTGAAAGGCTTTGTCTAGGAAATGGTGAATGCTCCCATACCCAAGAAGGCCTAGTGCCTCACCATATTTAACCTGGAAGCCAATCTCTGAAATTAATATTTAATCGAATTTATAACATGGGTGAATTTGGATTAATAATGTTAAGCATCGTTTGCGATCTCTAAACCTCTAAGAACAGATAAGTTGAATTTGGAATCAATAATGTTAAGTTCTGTTTGTGATTCCAAATTTAATTTCTAAAGAACACAATAGATTGTTAGGAATGGTTCATGACTTGTACAAAATTTTTGTACAGGGAAACCGATACGATATTCCAAGTAGCAACCAACAATGCTCGGTCGGGGCAGTCAGTGCTCGACCGGTTGGAGACATATTCGAGCAGACCACCCGTCCGGCTCGGGATAATATGATAAGATAATTAGACGCTCAATGTGGAGCAATAGGATGCCAAGGAGATTGGAGAGGTTGTCCGAATGGGAGGGGTACACTACTACACTCGGTCACTTCAGGGAAGAGCAACTGAGGCTAACAGAGCGGATGAGTCCCGGCCGAGCGGCTACCCAGCTCGGCCAAGCAGTAGGACCATTGTAGTATCCCTTAATATCCTTATGGGAGATAGTGCCGCTGACACCATGCATGGATAACAAGCGGATCGTATGATGGAAGCTTCTATTGTCTTGTCAGGGATATGCATGCCCTGTTAAGGTATGGTGTCAGAGGTACTTTCCTGACAGATCTCTTCATAGGATATATTGGAGAGTGTGTCCATACCTCGAGGAACGTGCACATCGCCCACCAGGGCTCTATATAAAGGGGATCCATCACCGGTAGAGGTATGCGTTATTCACTGTTTGCGCTAGAGTTACAGTTGCTCCACTTTCTTCCACTATTCTGATGACTGACTTGAGTGTCGGAGGGCCAATGTCGGGGAGCCCTTCCTTCGCTTGGCACTGACGTTACTTATTTTGTAGAGTGGAGTGAGGTCTACAGCTGGTTAGCGAAGCTGCCACATCCCCAGCTTTCTACCTTCTCGCTTTCGTACAAGATCATTTTGGTGTAGTCTGTGGGAACGTAGCCTGCATCCGAATGAGAAGATGGAGGACGCTGGACGATCCACTATAGTGACGCTGACGCAAGAGGAGCTCGACATGCTGATACAAGCCTGAGCGGTAAAAATAATGGAACAACAACAACAACAGGGGCTGGCCGAGTGCCAAATGCAGGAAGGAGCCAACAACATCAGCCACAGGTTGGCAGGCCGAACCAGGTGACTGTGTGGATCAAATATTCGCTCGAGGAAAGAACAAGAAGCTGACCGGCGCGATGGGGAGGCACCCAATGCGTCAATCCCCTTCCACCAAGAGATATTCAGGACTCCGTCAAAAGAGCAGGGTCGAGCGAACAAAGGCCGGGGGTCTTCCTCGGATGACATGCCTGTACGGGAGCACCCATGCGGGACACACGGAAAGGAAAGGCACCCAGGGACGACGATTTGCCCGAGTGGATCAATCAACAATTCTCGTAGGTGATTTTGGACGATCCTCTACCAAGACATTACACTTCATTAGCTATCAGGAAATACAACAGGACTATCGATCAGGATGACCACTTGGCCAAGTTTGACAACGCGGTCATACTTCACCAGTATACCGACGGGGTAAAGTGTTGGGTCTTCCTCACCACTCTTTCCAGATCAACACAATGTTGGTTCAAGAGGCTGTCGATGGATCAATCCACAACTTCAATGACTTCCGAGCGGTGTTTTTACACCACTTCGCCAATAGCCGCCGCCATCAGAAGACAAGCGTCAACTTATTCTCCTTGAATCAAGGGCCTAGGGAAGCATTAAGGGCCTACATACAACGCTTCAACCAGGTGGTGATGGACATTCCAGCGGTTTCCTCAGATGCACTAGTGAACACTTTCACCCAGGGGCTCACCGAGGGGGAGTTCTTCCGATTGCTTATTCGGAAGTCGCCGAGGGACTTTAACCACTTACAAAAGAAGGCAATAGAGTACATAAATGTGGAGGAAGCTCAAGCGGCTAGATGAAGGGAGGTGTCGACCTAACGTGCAGCAATACTTGAGCGGCGTCCACCGAGCAACCATCAACCTTCTAAGGGGCCTTGATCGGGGGGAGCACAGCCACACCACGAACCCATAATGTATGTTGTGCAGCATGTGACAGCTGGCCACCCAAAGGCTATGAAAGGAAAAGCATGGAGGCCACTGTTCTGCACCTTCCATCAGTCGGCGACACACAATATGCGTGACTGTTATGATATGACTCTAATTGCAAGCTGACTGGCTCCACGAGGATATTGACGTCGTTCGCCATCACTCGATCGGCATCATAGACGCTAGTCGACCAGTCGGAAGGAGGAAAAGTGTAAAATACCGAAAATATGCGAATATGAATAAGGGAATTTTCCGGAATTTTTGGACATTTTTCGGAGCTCGTACGGACGAGTTGACGGGGATAAAAACAGGGTCCGGAAAAGCCTGTTTAGGCTACCCCATTTAAGTGAGGAAAAGTTGATTTTTCCTTTTTAAATTCTTTTTCCTTTTCTCTCTCGCCGAAACCGTGCCGCGCCCCTTCTTCCTCACACGCGATCACCGTGCCCTAACCGCCGGCCGGCGGTTCCTCCTCCCCGAGTGCACAAAACCCCTCGGCCACTTCTTATTCTTGCTTCTTCTCGCCACTGCCGAAGCTTCTTCTTCTTCCTTGACTCTGAATTGGCGCCGACTCCTCCTCCCCTTTGGGCTCGCGACGCCGCCGACCTATCTCCTTTCTTCTTACCACCGGCCAAAGCCCGAGCAGTGCCGATCAAGCCGCCGACCTCCTCTGTGCCGCGACGCTACTGCCTCCTCTTCTCCGAGCCTGATCTCTGCCTATCGACGCTGAGTTGTGCCCTAGCGCCGGCTGCCACCATCACTGTGCCTGCCGACGCCGCTGTCTTTCGACCTCAGCGTCGACCTCCTCCACTTGACCGTGCCCTAGCTCCGAACCAAGTCTTCTTCCTCAGTTTTTCTAGTTGTTATCGCCAGTGTAACTCTAGCCAGTATTCAACAGCTGCTGGGACCAATCGTCGAAGAAGGAACTGTTGATTTGAGGGTAAGCCAGCCTCAATAACCTTGCTCTATTGATTTGTCATCATGCCCTAGTTACTGTGCTTGCTGTTCTGATGGTTGGGAAGTTTCTTTGTGTTGCTGCCACAGAAACACAGGGTTCCCGGCAGCAACTTCACTGTGACTTAGGCAACAAATTTCCAGCATCAATAGGGGGCTTCAGATTAAGGTAAGGATTAGGTGATTGAATATATGTGTGATGAAGTATAAGTTGACACATAATTAATTGATAATTATTTGATCATTAGGTTTGTGTAGATTTATTTGGTTATCTAGATTTGGATCTTATAATTGTTTATGGGTAATGGATCCTTGATGTAGATTAGTTTGGTTTAAAATGGAACGAGGGTTAAGACAATTAACCCTAGTCAATTGTTAGATTTAATTTAGGGTTAAAGAATTTATTTAGCTATTTATAAGCATTTAGCTAAATAATCGTATATGTATTGGTGACACAGGACTGTGACGTGAGACGAGTATCTCGGAGTCAGATTTGGACTTTTCTTATCGGAGGCGGGTACTTTTGACTTATTGTCTTTGATATGCTTAGTAATTAAATTAACAAGATGCATTAATTGTGTTTCTTACTTGTTTCGGTTAATCACTGCCTAATACTTGCTACCTGTTGATTGATTGTTTGTTTACATCTTGTATGGATATGTACCTGATTCCACATGCTCATGGGTAGTGATATAACCATATTTTACCATGTCAGGACCTAGGTTTGATACCTTATAGGATCAGATACCTTGATATGATTCATTCGGTTTGGTGCACATTATGATATATCCAGAGATTGGTTTAGTATATTACCATGTTTAGTGACATGCACCATTCGCATGATTGCATGCTGAGTGATTGATTGCTCCTTTATTGTCGAGCACTTTGCCAGTTTCATCACTGTTCGGTGCTCCGTTGTGACGCTCATGGGTAGCGGGACACAGCGTGGTAGCACGTCAGTTTGGCTCTTCCGGTGCTCCGTTGGTCCGCTCATGGGTAGTGTGACGCAGCGTGTAGCACGTTAGAGATCCCTCCCCGTCACAGCGTACCGGGAGTTGAGAGCATTGCGCTCCCCCATTTATGATTTGGGGAGGAGTACGTATGTACTCCGACAGCATCCCGTCCACTCGATCACTCATCAGGAGTAGTGTTGCAGAGTGCACGGTTGTCACAGCCCTACCCACTCGGTTCCACTGTTGATGTGAGTCGGCTGACTGGCGTCAGGGGTGACCATGACATTGGCATCATGTGCATGATGCATTTATTGTTTGTGTTTGTGTTTGTTGCACTTATATGCTGCACATTGCTTGGATACCTTGATTGACATGCATACAAGTCTTCTATACCTTTCAGACTGTTTGTCCTTTTACCGGGTCCTGGTTAGTACAGATTCTCTCCTGTCTTCTTCAGTTTGTAGTTACCTTTATCTTTATCAGGAGACTGTATGCATGATTAGTGCTAGGTGTTATTTCTTTACTTTGCATATCAACTGTACCTGCTGAGTGTTGGACTCACCCCGCCTCCATTGTTGTTATTTTCAAGTTGATGCTGTCAGGAGGGAGTTCCAGTCGCTAGTCCCCACTGCACGTAGTGCTACTCCGCTGCTGGTTTTTGAGTTGTTTCATTTTAGCTTTTCGCTATCAGACTTTATTTTAGTTTTGTTTTGGACTTACATATGGATATTGTATGGAATCTTTCCGTTGGATGGACTTTTAGTATGATTTGGATTTACTCTACTACATGTCTGCCTAGACGGCAGAAGAGGTAAGAAAAATCGGATTTGGGCTTTACGAGTGTAGTTGAGTAGGGTTGATTTCGAGTCAGAGTATTTCTATGTTGTTTATTTTATTAACTGCGTGGTTGTGACAGCCAGAGGCTGAATACATATATAAACTGCGTGGTGATTGATTTTATTTACTGTTATTATTCCAGCCGCCTGTGGCTGAGTATTTAGTGCTTGTAGAAAATTTTTGATTGTCCGCCGTACAGGGGAGATGCTGCCGAAATTTTCTCGGACAGGGACTCTTCTGGGGGCGTGACAAAAAGAGAGGTTCGTCCGAGTGGCGCCATCATCAGCCTAGCGAAGGAATAACACGAGTCCCGCCTGAGCTTTTGCTGAGCGGAATAGAGCCTCGGCTCGGGAGGAAGAAAATAGGAGCAACGCCGCTCAGGGAGAAATTAGAATGATTGCTGGCGGGTCGACCGGCGGTGATTCCAACCGAGCGAGGAAATCACTGTTGGTTGCTACTCGGAAAACCTAGAGGTTCCACTGTACAAAAATTTTGTACAAAGGTCTGAACCTTTTCCTAGCTACCATATGTTCTTTTAAATTAAATTTTGGATCGCCTGCGGAACTTAACACGTTTGATCTAAAACTTAATCTATTTGTTCTTTTAGATTTTGACTTGGATCTCCTGCGGAACTTAACACGTTCGACCCAAGTCACCTTAAGTTATTAATTCCATTAAATATTAATTTTCATAATTGGTTCCCAGTACTGATGTGGCGAGGCACATGACCTTCTTGGATATGGGAGCAATCACCACCGACTAGACAAAACCTTTTATGGAAAGCTAATATTTAATTTCCTAAAATAACTTTAGGTTAACCGAAAAGAACAATCAAATCACAAGGAAAAGAAAAACAAAAGAACACTATATCAAAAACAAATTTGAAACTCTAGAATCGTATGCCTCTTGTATTTAGTATTATTTCCAAAAATAACTAGTATGATGCGGAAAGAAAAAATACTAGTTATACCTTTTAGAAAAACATCTTGATCTTCTACCGTATTCCTCTTCTAACCTCGGACGTTGTGTGGGCAACGATCTTCCGAGATGAGAAACCACCAAAGCACCTTCTCCTTTCTTCAAATTTCGGCCAAGCACAAAGCTTCCAAAAGATGAAGATCTTTTCCACCAACCAAGCTCCAAGGGATGTAGGCTTTCTCTCTTTCTTCCTCAAGCTAGATCCGACCACCAATTAAAACTCCATAAGCATGAAGAGGTTCGGCCACAAAGAGAAGAAGAAGAGAAGAAGGAAGGGCCGGCCACACCACCAAGGAAAAGAGGAAGAAAAATAGAATAGAGTCGTTCACCTTGAAGCCTCCTCTACCCCCTCTTTTATAATCCTTGGTCTTGGCAAATAAGGAAAATTTAATAAAAGTTTCCTTAATTCTTTTTCCATTGAAAAGAAAATTTATTTAATTAAAAATAATTTTCTTTTTCAAATACAATGGCCGGCCACCTCAAGCCCCAAATCAAGGAAAGTTTTAATTAAAACAAGAATTAAAACTTCCTAATTTGTTTTCGGAAATTTATAAAAATTTCTCCAATAATTTAATCCCTTCATGATTGGTTTATAAAAAGGAAATTTAATAAATTAAAATCTTTCTTTTAAACATGTAGATAAAAAGAAAGTTATCTCTAAAAATTAAAATCTCTTTTAATCTACAAATAAGGAAAGATATCAAGTCTTTTCTTAATCTTTTGTAGAAACTAATAAAAGAGAATTATTAATTTTTAAACTTTCTTTTAAATCATGAACATGGTTAAAAAGGAAAATTTTCTTAAAATTTAAAATCCTCCTTTAATCAACAAATAAGGAAAGATTTCAAATTTTAAACTCTCTTTTAAACATGTAGATGATTTACAAATAAGGAAAGTTTTTACCAAAAATTAAAACCATCCTTTTAAACTACAAATAAGGAAAGAGATTAATATCTTCTCTTAATCTTTTGTAGAAAGCTATAAAAGGAAATTTTTAATTTTTAAACGCTCTTTTAAAATCATGATATCCACATAAGAAATAATTTTAATAAAAATCCTTTTTAATATTCTAGTGGCCGGCCACCTACATGACTCATCCACTTGGTCTTGGCCGGCCCTAGCTTGGGTTCCAAGCTAGCTTGGCCGGCCCCATTGGATGGGTAAGAAGGTGGGTATGCGGTGGGTATAAATCTCTATATACTAGAGGCTACGATAGGGACCGAGAGGAGGAATTGGTTTTGGTCTCCCGATAAAATTAAGCATCCCGTGCTCGCCCCGAACACACAACTTAATTTTATCAATAATAATTCATTCCACTAGAGAACTATTATTGATATACCGCACCAATCCCAAATTACATTTTGGGCTCCTTCTTATTATGAGTGTGTTAGTCTACATGTGTTTAAGATAACAAATGTCCACTAATTAAGTAAGTTACTGACAACTCACTTAATTAATATCTAGCTCCAAGAGTAGTACCACTCAACTTCATTGTCATGTCGGACTAAGTCCACCTGCAGGGTTTAACATGACAATCCTTATGAGCTCCTCTTGGGGACATTCTCAACCTAGATTACTAGGACACAGTTTCCTTCTATAATCAACAACACACATTATAAGTGATATCATTTCCCAACTTATCGGGCTTATTGATTTATCGAACTAAATCTCACCCATTGATAAATTAAAGAAATAAATATCAAATATATGTGCTTGTTATTATATTAGGATTAAGAGCACACACTTCCATAATAACTGAGGTCTTTGTTCCTTCATAAAGTCAGTATAAAAGGAACGACCTCAAATGGTCCTACTCAATACACTCTAAGTGTACTAGTGCAATTATATAGTTAAGATAAACTAATACCTAATTACACTACGACCTTCCAATGGTTTGTTCCTTTCCATCTTGGTCGTGAGCTACTGTTTATAATTTATAAGGTACTGATAACATGATCTTCTGTGTGTGACACCACACACCATGTTATCTAAAATATAAATTAATTGAACAACTACATTTATCACAAATGTAAACATTTGACCAATCTGATTCTTATTTCTAGATAAATGTTTTATACCAAAAGCTAGGCTTTTAGTATACATTCTAACAATCACACGTTCGGCGACTGGAGATCTACGCTGTTGGATGCATCAAGGAGAAGGCCGAAAGACCTGAGATAAGTTTCGACCCCCGAAACTTAGAGGGAGTGGAGATCGCTCACGACAACACCCTAAACTGGTAGGAGGCAAGGTGCGTGAATAAATTTAGATATATTTGTACAAGTGTATGTCTTGTGGATGCAGGAAGAGAATGAATAAAAATCTCAAATGTTCCAGACTCTTGTGTTGATCGGCTAAGTTAAAAGTCGAGCGGTGACAATAAACCCTCGTCTACGCATGTTAATCGTCGAGCGGCGACGTTAAACCCAAGTCTTCGCCAACCATCGAGCAGCGACCTTAAACCCTGGTCTTCGTCAACCGTCGAGTGGCGATGTTAAACCCTCATCTACGTATGTCAACCGTTGAGCAACGACGTTAAACCCTCGTCTACGCAAATCAACGGTCGAGCGACAACCTTAAACCCTTGTCTTCATCAACCTTCGAGCGCCAACGTTAAACCCTGGTCTTCGCCAACCGTCGAGCAGCGACGTTAAACCCCGGTCTTCGTCAACGGTTGAGCAGTGATCTTAAATCCTGGTCTTCACCAATGGTCGAACGACGATTTTAAACCCTTGTCGCCATCAACAGTCGAGCGGCGACCTTAAACCCATGTCGTCATCAACGAGTGAGCGGCGACCTTAAACCCCTATCGTCATTACCAGTCGAGCGGTGACCTTAAACCCCTGTCTTCGTCAACGGTCGAGCGACGACCTTAAACCCCTGTCTTCGTCAACGGTCGAGAGACGACCTTAAACCCCTGTCTTCGTCAACGATCGAGCGGCGACCTTAAACCCTTGTCGTCATCAACAGTCGAGCAACGACTTTAAACCCCTGTCATCATCAACGGTTGAGCGGCGACATTAAACCCTTGTTGTCATCAATGGTCGAGCGGGTACCTTAAACCCCCGTTGTCATCAACGGTCGAGCGGGTACCTTAAACCCCTGTTGTCATCAACGGTTGAGCGGTGACCTTAAACCCTTGTTGTAATAAACAATCGAGCGGCGACCTTAAACCCCTGTCTTCGTCAACGGTCGAGCTGCGATGTTAAACCCAAGTCTTCATCAACCGTCGAGCAGTAACGTTAAACCCAAGTCTACGTCTTCAATAGCCGAGCGGCGTCTATAAACCTAAGTCTACAACGAATAATGGTCGATCGGTCACCCTAAAACTTAGTCTACAACAAACGAATAGGAACGACGAATATGTAAGTAGAGAATAAGGCTGACCAGGAAACGCTCTGCTTGAAAAAGCAATAATTTCCACTAAAGTAAAGTCGTTTAGCAGCTTTGGAGTGATCGCTCGGGCAAGATAGTGCCTGGTTATATTGATGATCGAGAGGACATAGCACCACACTTAGAAGTTTTTCGTAAAACGATAAGTGGTTTGTAGTCCTACTCGAACCGAGCGATAAAGCATGCATGAGTAAGTGTGACAGCCAACAAAATAAGGAAACGCCGAATGACTCGGGGCGATACTTAAATAAACATATTCAAATAAATAAAGATACGTCGAACAACCAATATTTCATTGACACTTAGAAAATTTTTACAAGATATCAAGGGGCGGCACAAAAAGAAGCAAACTTCGCAAGAGGCGGGTTCACTTTAGATAGTCCAGCACATCATTGAGCAGCGACTCAGTCAGCATATCCCGACTAATAGGTTTGTTGGTCAGAGTGGCAGGGATATGGTCGTCGCCCTTCAGTTGGTCGAGCATCCCATCGATGGTGAGGTTGAAGAGGAGGAGTGCTCGATCAGTTAGTCGGTCATGGAAAGGGTCCGAGCAGAGGTAGTCCCGCTTCATAAGCTCGAACCGGCTTGACTTGGCATCTTGATAAACCTCCAAAGTCGTGCGGGAGGCCTCCAGTTCTGCTTTCATGGAAGCCAATGTGGCATCCTTAGAGTCCAGTTTTTCTTACACCGCTGCTTGTTCAGCCAATCGACTCTCCCGCTCAACCTGTAGTATTACCTCCGACTCCTTCAGACTCTAAGCCAGGCCCTGAGCTTCTTTGTTCTTGATCTCTAAATCCTTGATGGCTCCGAGCATCTTAGTGTCGGCCAAATGGATCTTCGCTTTGAAAGTGCTGGCCTGCTTATTAAGCTGTGCCAGTTGAGAAGCCTACTGAGCGCTTTTGCCCTTCTCTACCTCCAGCAGCTCAGTGCTCTTTTGCAGATAGGTCTTTAGTTGAGCGGCCTCAGCAGTCAGCTACTTCACACATGCCTCTGAAGTTGCTGCTTGGCCGCTCGAAGCACGCAACTGCTAGACTTTGTGCTCCAAAAAAAATGAGCCTTTGGTACATGGTTAGACTCTCTACCCAATACTGCAATGACCAAGGAATTGTAAGGGCTGAGCGGATAAAAAGAAGTAAGAACAAAGGCAACCTACATACCCAGTGGACATCTGGGTATAGCTATTCGCAAGTTACCTGGGAGAGATGACCACCGCACGGGCCCGAGCATCTGTCCATTTGCGCAAGCATCCCTTGGATGCATATTTAGTGCTCAGGGGTACAGGACGCAATGTCGTTGGGACTGTGCCACTCGTCGGCCGATAAATGTATAATTACTATTATTTGCCTCTGACCGCTCAGACCAGAGGGCTCTGAAGTAACTCTGCCTATCGACTAGGGTGTTGTGACCGATCGAATGTGGGAAACTTGGGTTGCCAACAAAGATTTGGGCGGCAGAAATGCAACCGGTGGTGCGCAAATTGTCCCCAGCAATAGCTCGGATAGCGACGGTATCCAGTCGGATGACAGAGAGGTGTGGAGCGCTACGACTTCCTCCTTGAGAGGAGCAGGTGTGGACATCTCGTCCCACTAAGAGGAAGGTCGTGAAATGACTTGTGTTGGAGTCTGCAGGGCAGAAGTTGCATAACGGGAGGATGCTTCTGCCTGACGCCTCTTGCGATGTCACAGGGGTTCACTGGAAGTGGCTGATTTAGAAGCTATCGCGATCGACAACATTGAGGGTCGTTCTGGAGGAAGGTCTGCTGTATCATCAACTACATCACTTACCGCTGTCTGGATTCTTCCACCACTGGTCGGTGCTTGTGTCCCTTTGGCTTCGTTGAGTTGATCCTCGTGAGACCTGACGACTGCAGGTTGCGACTCTCCAAGTCTGCCATGGTCACGGTGTTGATCTCCGCATCCTCGAGTTTACTTTTGTCGGCCAGACGCGCCCTCAACATGATGTGAGCTGCAAAAAAGAAAGCAAAATCAGTTAGATTCAAGGATGAAGGGAAGAAAGAGTATACATAGGCTAGACGAAAATTGTGTGCGGATCGGGCTTAAGCCAAACACATAAAGGACGCCCTCCAGCAACAATCGGTCAATGTGGTATTTTTGGCCGGCCAAGCTTGAACCTGCCTATAGATAGTCAGATCGGCTTTTGTATTTCCTGAGCACAGGGGGATTCCTCACATCTAGCTGCCAGCTGGTCGGGAAGTATGGTCGCTTGGAAAAATGAAGGAAGAAGTAGTTGTCTCTCTAATGCTTATTGGAGGACGACATTTTATCAAAAAAGACTAAGTCCACTTGGGCTTGGAACAAGAAACTCCCTGGCTCGGACAACTTAGGGTAATAAAATAATGAAAGAGTCAAGGAGTCAAAGGAATGTCGTGTAGGCGGAACAATACTATAACCCCGCACAGCAGTCTGAAGGAGTTCGACACTAATTGATTAAGAGAAATATTTACAAACGGCAGAGAAGAACGGATGAACAAGGAGCTATAGACTGTCGGTGAACTGCTCTTTAAAGAAACATAAAAAACTCGGTGGTGGTTCATGTGGTCGGTCGAAGGCAGAAGGAATAGTGATTTGGTAGTTGGATGGAAATTCATAGGCAGATCTCAGACTCTCAACGTCGTCTTCATCGAACCTGGACTCGGTAGAAGTATATCAGAGCCTAGGGACGGGAACGGGAGGTTGTGAGGAACTTGTTGGGATGTATACTATAAGCCTAGCTTTTGTATGAGCATCTGTTTTGAAATATTTTGAAATGAGAATCACTTTGGTCAAATGTTTGTATTTTATATTTATATATATGTCAATGCAGTTGTCTATTTAATTTATATTATAGATAACATGGTGTGTGGTGTCACATAGAAGATCATGTTATCGGTTCCTTATAAATTATAAATAGTAGCTCACAACCAAGATGGATTGGGGCAAACCATTGGAACGGTTGTAGTGTAATTTGGTATTAGTCTATCTTGACTATGAAATTACACTAGTACACTATGTGTGTATTGAGCAGGACTGTTTGAGGTTGTTCGATTTGTACTGACTACATAAAAGTGTTGGTTGGTCCTAGAAAGATCGTACCGGTTCCATTGTATAAAATTTTGTACAAGTGTCGAACCTTTTCTAAACAACCTATTGTGTTCTTTAGAAATTAAATTAGGAATCGCAAACGGAACTTAACATTATTGATTCCAAATTTAACTTATCTGTTCTTGATGGTTTAGATTTGGATCGCAAGCGGAACTTAACACTATTGATTCAAATTCACCTATGTTATAAAGTTAATTAAATATTTATTTCTAAAATCGGCTCTCAGGTCAAGCATGGCGAGGCACTAGGTCTTCTTGGGTATGGGATCATCCACCACTGCCTCGACAAAGTCTTTAATAGAAATTCAATATTTAATTTTCTAAAATAACATTAAGTTTAACCGAAAAGAACAATCGAATCACAAATTTGAAAAATAAAAAAAAACACAACTTCAAAACAAATCCGAAATTCTAGAATCATATGCCTCTTGTGTTTGGAATTCTAACAAAGAAAAACTAGTATGATGCGGAAAATAATTACTAGTTATACCTCTTCTTTGTATGCTAATAACCTCGAGATCTTCTGTCATATTTCTCGCCTCCTCTTGGACGTTGTGTGGGTGACGATCCTCCAAGATGAACACCACCCAAAGCTCCTCCTCCTTCTCTAGTATTCGGCCACCACCACCACCACCAAGGAACAAAAGAGAGCAAGGGGAAAAGAAAGAAGAAAGGGGGCGACCACAATGAAGAGCTCCAATAAGAGAATAAGAATTGATAATTCATGAAGTCTCCCCTCCCCTTCTTTTATATTACTTGTCCAAGGCAAATAAGGAAAAGATTTTTACAAAAATTAAAATCTTCCTCTTGTTTTTCCTTTTCCCCTTTTATTTTTCCTTTTCCTTCCTCTTGATTGATTCAATCATCAATCATTGATTAAATTGATTGGTCGGCCCCTTTCTTGGGCACCAAGCAAGGGTGGTCGGCCCTAAGAGGAAAGAAATAAAATCTTTTGTAAAAATTTTATAGCAAAGTAGAAAAGCTCTTATAAAATTTTACAAACTCTTTTTTAATTTCCTAACATGAATGTTAAAAAAGGAAAGTTTTAAAAATTTAAACCAAGTTTTAAAATTTTAAACTTCTCTTCTAAAATTTCCTTTTTTAACATGATTACAAAAATAGAAAGTTTTAAATTTAAAACTTCTCTTCCTTTTTTCTAAAAACTATGAGGATGGTTAAAAAGGAAAGTTTTAAAACTTTTAAACTTTCTTTTAAATCATGTGACCTAATTCAAATAAGGAAAATTTTATATTTTAAAATCTCTCTTTTAAAACTTGTAGATATCTACAAAGAGAAGATTTTAAAAATTCAAAACACCCCTCATGATTTGAATTATGTGGCCGACACCCTTTAAATTAAAAGTGGCCGACCAACTTAAGGAGATTATGGCCGGCCCCTTTGGCTTGGTCATCAAGCCATGGGCCGACCCCTTCTTGGACAACAAGATGGGATTTTCATGAATGGATTTAAGGCTTCATTGAGGCTATGACAGGGACCTAGAGGAGAAATTGGTTTTGACCTTCCGAAGAGCTTGAGTATCCCGTGTTTGCCCCAAAAACACAACTCAAGTTCATCAATAATAACTCATTCCACTAGAGAGTTATTATTGCACTACCGCACCAATCTCGAATTACATTATGGACTCTTCTTATTATGAGTGTGTTAGTCTCCCTGTGTTTAAGATATCGAATGTCCATTAATTTAATTGAGTTACTGACAACTCACTTTAATTAATGTCTTAGTCCAAGAGTAGTATCACTCAACCTTATCGTCATGTCGGACTAAGTTCACCTGTAGAGTTTAACATGACAATCCTTATGAGCTCCTCTTGGGGGCATTCTCAACCTAGATAACTAGGACATAGTTTCCCTTTATAATCAACAACACACACTATAAGTAATATCATTTTCCAACTTATCGGGCCTATTGATTTATCGAGCTAAATCTCACCCTTTGATAAGTTAAAGAAATAAATACTAAATATATATGCTTGTTACTATATTAAGATTAAGAACACACACTTCCATAATAACTAAGGTCTAGTTCTTTTATTAAGTCAGTATAAAAAGAACTTACCTAAAATGATCCTACTCAATACACTTAGAGTGTACTAGTGTAATTTATTAGTCAAGATAAACTAATACCTAATTACACTACGACTATTCCAATGGTTTGTTCCTTTTCATCTTAGTCATGAGCAACTGTTTATAATTTATAAAGAACTGATAACATGATCTTCTGTGTGTGATATCACACACCATATTATCTATAATATAAATTAATTGAACAACTACACTTAACAAATAAATGTAGACATTTGACCAACGTGATTCTTTTATTTCAAAAATAAATGTTTATAAAAGCTAGACTTTTAGTATACACTCTAACAAAAAGAACAGAACATCTGTTATCATGGATGTGTGTCCTCTTAATCCCTATATAATAACAAGCACGTATACTTAGTATTTATTTATTTAACTTATCAATGGGTGAGATTTATTCATTAAATCAATAGGCCCGATTAGTTGGGAGATAATATTGTTTATGATCCTGTCCGAACGTTGAATCAATGGACGATGGGCACGAGGCGCTCTCCGAACTGTTGACGTGGATCTCCTACCGGTCGTACGGACCTCTGCCGAACCTGCAAAGAAGTCAGGCCGGGACGGGGTTCCCGGAGACGACCCTCCGACGCTCAAGTCAGGCAAGTGGACAACAAAGAGGTGGCTCCGAATATCAGAGAACGCGTACCTCCGGCGAAGTGTGAGGCTCCTTATATAGAGCTGTGAAGAGGCTCACGCACACCTACCGAGGCGAATACGTGTCCTCTAACCATACCTCAGTATGGGCTTGTCAGAAGAGCTTACCTGACACCATACTGCTACAGTCCGAGCACATCTCTGATGGGACAGCGGAACCCTCTGTCGTAAGATCCTACGTATGGCCTGGTCGTTGAACATACCCGCTGTCAGAAGATGTTCCCTTGTCCTTTTGTCTCTTCTTACCCCATGCCGAGCGTCCGGCCGGTCGGCAATATCCTCACGTCCGGCCGGTCGTATGTGCTGGTCGGCTCGGGAGATTCCCGGGTCGTGTGCTCTGTAGAGACTGTTCGCAGTATTGCTACTTTATGCCTTCGGCCGAGCGGACCCTAAACCCACTCGGCCATACGATCCTGTTCAACATGAGCGTTGGAACCCCGATTCCCCGCCGGGGTGTCTTTGCTTCCACTCGGAACATTCGACCGGTCGCCCAAATCTTTATCCGCTCGGCCGACCCCTGATTGACCTTTTACCTTTCAACCTCCACGTGGCGTGGACTTTGCTTAAAGGGGGGTCCCCCCTCCTCACTGCCAGATCACTTGCCTCCCCTTCAAGTCTAGTCGTAGGAGGTGATTAGTCCGACTAACTGGACCATCAGTTGCTCCGAGCGGCGTCCATATGCAACTACCCTCTGCTCGGACACAAAGGGGGCAACTAAAACGCCAGTCAACGCCAACATTTCTCAGTATCTTTTCAAAGTTTTCGCCAATCTTCATCATTGAGGTCGAGCACGCGCTATGTGCCTCGTTAAGGCGCTCCTTAAATGCTCCCCCGTGATGGAATGCCACGTGGCTTTGCTAACGTCATCGTACGGCGGCGGCGCCGTGGGTGACGAGACCGAGGCGGTTCGAAATGGACGGTGCGATGCGTGCTCTGATTCTCGCGGCCTGGATCTGACGGTGGAAGCCGCTCGGGTTCCACCCTAAAAAGGCTTCTCTTCTTTCCTTCGCCTCACTTCTGCTGTCGCGTGCTTACCGCTGCTTCTCGCGTTCCAGATTTCCGGCGATCTTGCTCTTCTGTTTTCGGCGATCTCCGGTGCGCTTTCCTCGATCCTCCTCTTCGTTGTAAGGTTCTCCTTCTTTCTCTCTCTGGTTCTTGTGTTTTCTTTGCATTTCTTTCCCGAGTTTCGATCCTCGGGGCATTGTTTCGTTTGCTGTCTTCTTTCTCCTATCCTCTACCTTCGCCTTTTTTGATTTCGTCCGCTCGGACAATGGCTAGCTCCTCCCAACCTCTTGACCAAGCCCTCGGCCCATGGTATACTACCATGGAGTCGCACTTCGATCGGCGCGACGTCGATATTTTGATGGATAATTTTGACATCCCATCTGACTTTGAAATTATCTTACCCACTCCCTCCGCTCAGCCACACAAACCGCCGCGCGGAGCCTTTTGTGTTTTCCGCGACCAGTTCACAGCCGGTCTGCGATTTCCCATTCATCCCTTCATCGTTGAAGTCTGTAATTTTTTCGGCATTCCGCTCGGAAGCCTAGTCCCCAATACTTTCCGCCTTTTATGCGGCGTCGTTGTCCTATTCAAAATCCACCACATCCCCCTCCGACCGGAGGTTTTCTATTATTTTTATTACCCTAAACAGTCCGAGTTGGGCACATATATGTTCCAGGCTCGGCCCGGTTTAGTTTTCTTCAATAAACTTCCTTCTTCCAATAAGCATTGGAAAGCATTCTACTTCTACCTTCGTATGCCCGAGCGGGCCCCCTTCCTAACGAAGTGGCAGATCGGACCACCAACTTCACCAGAGCTCAAAAGGTTCAAAACCCGACCGGACTATCTTCATGCTGCCAACATGTTGGCCGGTCTGAGGTTTGACATCAACAAATTCCTGCCTGAAGGGGTGATGTATATATTCGGTCTAAGTCCGATCAGGACCCCCCTTCCGAGCGGCTTCGGTAAGAATTTTACTTTGTGCATTCATTTTAATTGCTAACTGATTTTCTCTATTTTCCTTTGCAGTGAACATCGTCATGGAGTAGGTGATGGCTGGAATTTTGAAAAAGAAGGCGGCGGCGCTCGAGGCCGCGGCGACCAAAGAGATGGAGCAATTGGGCATTCAGCCGGTCGGCTCCAACGAAGGAGAGAGCGAGACAAATGCTGGAGAGTCGGCCGCCCAGGCTTCTCTCCCGGAGCCAGCGGCTGGCGCAACTGCTAGTCGAGAGCCTTCCGTTCGGGATGAGGGCTCGGCTCAAGAGGAAGAGCGCCCCCTCCGACAAAAGAGACGCCGAGCGGAAACACTACTCCGCTCGGCTACATCTGCGGTCCATCCATCCGAGCGGGTCACCGCCACTTCTCGAGGCAAAGCGCCAGAGGTGGAGGCAATTTCGTCCGATCGAACGCCCTCCCAACTAGACGCATCTGCGGACCCCCTTAAGGTCGTTCCGATCAGCGCCCTTCCACCTGCTCCCCGCAAAGTCCAATGTTCAGCGATTTTGTCCCAATTTTCGACGTCGGCCTCCGATCCATCCCCGGCATCCGCCCAAATGACTCCCGGTCGGCGCCGCACCATCCGGGTTTCCCTGAATCTCCCCACCGAGGCATTAATGCCCGAAGCCGATCGGCCAACAACGCCCGAGCACCTGATCACAATGAAAGGGCACTTAGCTGAAATGTGGGCCGACGCTCGGGCACGCGTCGCAATGATTCCCCTCAGTAATCTGGCCAACAGCCACATGCAACAGACCACGGGGGTAAGTTTGTTTTCTCTAGTCCTTTACGTATTCTCTCCGACCGGCTTCTAACAACTTTGCTCGTGACAGAGATGGGTGGAGGAGATCGCCGTTTGCAGTCGGTTGGCGATGGTGGATGCAGAATTAAAGAAGCTGAAGGCTCCGGGCGACCCTTCCGTCTCACAAGGTCCATCATACACCGAGCTGCAAAAAGAGCTCAAAAAGACCCAAGATTTACTGGAGGTCGAGCGGAAGAAGTCGGCCGACCAGGCTCACAATCTGGCCGAACTTGATCGCCTGAACAAATCACTGGATCGCAAGATAAGCCTGGCCACCGAGCAGAAGAAAACGGCTATCTCCGATCTGGAGAAGAAGAACGTAGAGGCTCGGGGGCTGGAGCAAAAAGTAAAGGAGTTGATGGAGCAACTGGCCAACGAGAAGATTGCCCGATCGGATGAGGTGGTGAAGCTCGAGACTGCTTTACAAGAACACCAGGCAGCCGCCGATGCTTCCCGAGCGGCACTTAAAGAATATCAAGAGGCCGACCCAAGCCGGGTCGCCGCCCTGAGACAGAATTATATCCGTTCGGCCGAATTTTCGGAGAAAGTTTGCGAGCGGATGTACATGACCTTTGAACTTGCCATGAATGCTGACAGAATATTTGAAGTCCAAAGGGCAACTTCCCGATTCCGCTGTTATCCCCGCTCAGGACCAGGCAACACTCCTCAACAACATCCCGAAGGATCTCTACGAGTATTTAGAGTAGGAAGTATATGTGTAATTCGGCCGCTCGGCCAAAGACTATCCTTTTTTTTGTAATTCGGCCGCTCGGCCTTAATTTCTATAATGCTATCTTTTTACTCGCTTTCTCTTTTGCTACTCAATATGAGTGTTGTCCCGCTCGGCTCTTATCACACCTCTTGTGTTCGAAAAGGATTTTTCGCGAAGTATTTTGCGTAGATATTCCGCTCGGCTGAATATGTCTTGCTTCGACAGAAGAAGTTGTTTGTTGGATGTTGACGAAGTACCTTTGGGTACTTGGCCGAGCGGAGCGTATAGGCGGTCGAACGGTATTAACGGCGAGTACTTTTGGGTACTTGCTCACAATCCTCTTTATTGCCTTCGTCCGGCCGGAGGGTTTATAGTGTCCGGCGCGAATCTCGATTTTTAACGTCGGAGCTCGACGGTCTTCTGCTCGGAGGGTTTATAATCGCTGGCTCGACTCTCAATTTTTAACGTCGGAGCTCGACGGTCTTCCGCTCGGAGAGTTTATAGTCGCCGGCTTGACTCTCGATTTTTAACGTCGGAGCTCGACGGTCTTCCGCTCGGAGGGTTTATAGTCGCCGGCTCAACTCTCGATTTTTAACGTCGGAGCTCGACGGTCTTCCGCTCGGAGGGTTTATAGTCGCCGGCTCGACTCTCAATTTTTAACGTCGAAGCTCGACGGTCTTCCGCTCGGAGGGTTTATAGTCGCCGGCTCGACTCTCGATTTTTAATGTCAGAGCTCGACAGTCTTCCACTCGGAGGGTTTATAGTCGCCCGCTCGACTCTCGATTTTTAACGTCGGAGCTCGATGGTCTTCCGCTCGGAGGGTTTATAGTCGCCGGCTCGACTCTCGATTTTTAACGTCGGAGCTCGACAGTCTTCCGCTCGGAGGGTTTATAGTCGCCGGCTCGACTCTCGATTTTTAACGTCAGAGCTCGACGACCTTTAAGGCTAATTTTAACACTGCCGTTCGGCGAAGCTATTTGCCATCTTTTATCATTTTGCTTCCTGCATTACAAGGACATAGGCGACCAAAACATATATAAAATTACACCAGCGCACCTCTCACCCAGCTCGGTACGGCTGGAGATGATTCGTGCTCCATGGTCGATCCAACCGCCGTCCGTCTTCATCCTCTAAATAATAAGCGCCCGAGCAGAGCTTTTCGATGACTTTGAAGGGACCCACCCAAGGAGCCTCTAGCTTGCCAACGTCACCGACCGGCTTTACTTTCTTCCAGACAAGGTCGCCAACTTGGAATGCTCTAGGGATCACGCGCCGGTTGTAGCTCTGCTTCATTCTTTGCCTATACGCCATTAGCCGGACGAACGCCTTGGCTCGCTCTTCGTCGACCAAGTCCAGTTCCATGTTCCTCCGCTCGGCATTATCATCATCATAATTCTGGATCCGGACGGACTCGACGCCGACTTCGACCGGAATAACTGCTTCGCCGCCGTACACCAAATGGAATGGCGTGACGCCCGTCCCTTCCTTTGGGGTCGTGCGGATAGCCCATAAAACGCCCGGTAGCTCGTCCACCCAGCTTCCTCCTATATGGTCAAGTCGAGCCCGAAGAATTCTAAGGATTTCTCTGTTGGTTACCTCCGCTTGGCCGTTGCTTTGAGGATACGCCACAAAAGTAAAATGTTGTTCAATGCCATAACTTTTGCACCAGTCTTCGAGCTGCTTCCCGACGAACTGTCGTCCGTTATCAGATACTAGCCGGCGAGGGATGCCAAACCGACAAATTATATGGTGCCAAATAAATTTTTTGACCATCTGCTCGGTGATCTTGGCTAGTGGCTCGGCCTCCACCCATTTGGAAAAGTAGTCGACCGCCACTAGTAGAAACTTCCGCTGACCGGTCGCCATAGGAAATGGACCCACAATATCCATTCCCCATTGGTCGAACGGACAGGATACGGTAGCAGCTTTCATTTCCTCCGCCGGTCGGTGGGAGAAGTTGTGATACTTCTGGCAGGAAAGCACGTCGCGACGGTCCGAGCGGCGTTTGCTTGCAGGGTTGTCCAGAAGTATCCAGCCAGCAGGATCTTCTTAGCCAACGATCGTCCTCCCGGATGCCCTCCTCACGATCCTTGATGCACTTCTTGAAGGATGTACGCCGTGTCCTCTGAACTTACATACTTCAATAGTGGTCGGGAGAAAGCCTTCTTGTAGAGTTGGTCTCCAATGAGCGTGAACCGACCAACTCTCCTCCTTAATAGCTGGGCTGCTTCCCGATCGGATGGTGTTGCCCCCGACCGAAGAAATTCTATGATGGTTGTCCTCCAATCGCTCGAAAACTCGAGGCCCTCCATCCAGTCGACGTGCGCCACCAAAGATACTTGTTCAATTGGCTGCTGGATGACGACCGGTGATATCAAACTTGTAAGTTTGGCTAACTCATCTGCTGCCTGGTTTTCCGCTCGAGGTATCTTCTGGATAATGACTTCTCTGAAGTTGGCCTTGAGCTTTTCGAAGGCTTCAGCGTAGAGTTTGAGCCGAGCGTTGTTAATCTCAAAAGTACCAAAGAGCTGCTGAGCGGCCAATTGAGAATCTGAATGCAGCGTCACCCGACCGACCCCCACATGTCGAGCGGCCTGTAAGCCGGCTATAAGGGCCTCATACTCCGCTTCGTTATTTGTAGCTCTGTAATCCAGCCGGACGGATAAGTGCATCCTTTCTTCTTGGGGAGAGAGTAATAGCACGCCAATCCCGCTCCCGAGCCGAGTGGACGATCCATCCACAAATATTTTCCACATAGCTTCGGGCTCTGGCCTTTGCACTTCGGTGATAAAATCTGCCAAGGACTGCGCCTTTATCGCCGAGCGGGGTTGGTACTGAATGTCAAATTCGCTCAACTCCGTTGTCCATTTGATGAGCCGTCCGGACGCTTCTGGATTCAACAGCACTCTTCCCAATGGGCTATTCGTCCGGACGATGATTGTATGTGCCAAGAAATAAGGACGAAGTTTCCGAGCGGCGAGGACCAAAGCAAAAGCCAGTTTCTCGAGCCCAGTGTAGCGAGATTCTGCGTCCTTTAAAATATGACTTAAGAAATACACGGGTTCTTCTCCGCTCACCCTCACTAATGCCGAGCCTACTGCTTGCTCAGTTGAAGATAAGTAAATACAGAGCGGCTCACCCACAGCTGGCTAGGCTAGCACAGGCAGAGAGTTTAGGTACGTCTTCAGCTCTTCGAACGCCCGATCGCATTCTTCATCCCAATGAAACTTGGTAGCCTTGCGCAATATTTTGAAAAACAGGAGACTCCGATCGGCCGTCTTCGAGATGAATCTGGACAATGCTGTTATCCGACCGGTCAAGCGCTGTACTTCCCTCAGATTTCTTGGGGGCGGCATATCTTGTAATGCCTTCACCTTGCTGGGATTTGCCTCGATGCCCCGCTTGGTCACTATGTAGCCCAAGAAACGCCCGCCTTTTGCTCCGAACAGACACTTCTGAGAGTTCAGCTTAACTCTGTTAGAATGTATACTAAAAGCCTAGCTTTTGGTATAAAACATTTATCTAGAAATAAGAATCACATTGGTCAAATGTCTACATTTGTGATAAATGTAGTTGTTCAATTAATTTATATTGTAGATAACATGGTGTGTGGTGTCACACACAGAAGATCATGTTATCAGTACCTTATAAATTATAAACAGTAGCTCACGACCATGATGGAAAGGAACAAACCATTGGAAGGTCGTAGTGTAATTAGGTGTTAGTTTATCTTAACTATATAATTACACTAGTACACTAAGAGTGTATTGAGTAGGACCATTAGAGGTCGTTCCATTTATACTGACTTTATAAAGGAACAAAGACCTCAGTTATTATGGAAGTGTGTGCTCTTAATCCTAATATAATAACAAGCACATATATTTGATATTTATTTCTTTAATTTATCAATGGGTGAGATTTAGTTCGATGAATCAATAAGCCCGATAAGTTGGGAAATGATATCACTTATAGTGTGTGTTGTTGATTATAGAAGGAAACTGTGTCCTAGTAATCTAGGTTGAGAATGTCCCCAAGAGGAGCTCATAAGGATTGTCATGTTAAACCCTGCAGGTGGACTTAGTCCGACATGACGATGAAGTTGAGTGGTACTACTCTTGGAGCTAGATATTAATTAAGTGAGTTGTCAGTAACTTACTTAATTAGTGGACATTTGTTATCTTAAACATAGGGAGACTAACACACTCATGATAAGAAGGAGCCCAAAATGTAATTTGGGATTGGTGCGGTAGTTCAATAATAGTTGTCTAGTAGAATGAATTATTATTGATAAAATTAAGTTGTGTGTTCGGGGCGAGCACGAGATGCTTAATTTTATCGGGAGACCAAAACCAATTCCTCCTCTCGGTCCCTATCGTAGCCTCTAGTATATGAGATTACCCACCCATACCACCTTCTTACCCATCCAATGGGCCGGCCAAGTTAGCTTGGAACCCAAGCTAGGGGCCGGCCAAGACCAAGTGGATGTGCGCCAAAACTTGGGTCCCAAGCTTAGGTGGCCGGCCACTAGAAATAAAAAGGATTTTTATTAAAATTATTTCTTATGTGGATATCATGATTTAAAAGAGAGTTTAAAAATTAAAATTTTCTTTTATAGCTTTCTACAAAAGATTAAGAGAAGAGATTAATCTCTTTCCTTATTTGTAGATTAAAAAGATGGTTTTAATTTTTATTAAAAACTTTTCTTATTTGTAAATCATCCACATGTTTAAAAAAGAGTTTAAAAATTTGAAATCTTTCCTTATTTGTTGATTAAAAGGTGGATTTTAAATTTTAAGAAAACTTTTCTTTTTAAACATGTTCATGATTTAAAAGAGAGTTTAAAAATTAAATATTCTCTTTTATAAGTTTCTACAAAAGATTAAGAAAAGATTTGATATCTTTCATTATTTGTAGATTGAAAGAGATTTTAATTTTTAGAGATAACTTTCTTTTTATCCACATGTTTAAAAGAAAAATTTTAATTTATAAAATTTCCTTTTTATTAACCACCATGAAGGGAAAAATTATTTGAGAAATTTTTATAAATTTCCGGAAGCAAATTAGGAAGTTTTAATTCTTGTGTGAATTAAAATTTCCTTGATTAAGGCATTAAAGGTGGCCGGCCATTATCATGATGAAAAGAAAAATATTTTTAATTAAATAAATTTTCCTTTTCAATGGCAAAAGAATTAAGGAAGTTTTTATTAAATTTTCCTTATTTACCAAAGACCAAGGATTATAAAAGAGAGGGTAGAGGAGGCTTCATTATGAACAACTCTATTATTTTTCTCCCTCTTTTCTTCCTTGGTGTGGCCGGCCCTTCCCTTTCTCTTCTCTCCATCTTTGTGGCCGAAACCTTCTTTTCTCTTGGAGATCAAGTGGTGGCCGGATCTTAGCTTGGAGAAGAAGGAGAGAAAGCTTGCATCCCTTGGAGCTTGGTTGGTGGAAAAGGATCTTCTTCCTTTGAAAGTCTTGCTTGGCCGAAACTTGAAGGAAAGAAGAAGAAGGTGGTTTGGTGGTTCTCGTCTCGGAAGATCGTTGCCCACACAACGTTCGGGATTAGAAGAGGAATACGGTAGAAGATCAAGAGGTCTTTCTAAAAGGTATAACTAGTATTTTTCCTTTCCGTATCATACTAGTTATTTTTGGAAATAATACCAAATACAAGAGGCATGCGATTCTAGTATTTCGAATTTGTTTTCGATGTTGTGTTCTTTGTTTTTTCTTTTCCTTGTGATTTGATTGTTCTTTTCGGTTGACCTAAAGTTATTTTAGGAAATTAAATATTAGCTTTCCTTAAAAGGTTTTGTCTAGTCGGTGGTGGTTGCTCCCATATCCAAGAAGGCCATGTGCCTCGCCACGTCAGTACTGGAAACTAATTTTAGAAATTAATATTTAATGGAATTAATAACTTAGGTGATTTGGATCAAACGTGTTAAGTTTCACAGGAGATCCAAGTCAAAACCTAAAAGAACAAATAGATTAAGTTTTGGATCAAACGTGTTAAGTTCCGCAGGCGATCCAAAATTTAATTTAAAAGAACACATGGTAGCTAGGAAAAGGTTCAGACCTTTGTACAAAATTTTTCTACAGTGGAACCTCTAGGTTTTCCGAGTAGCAACCAACAATTGGTATCAGAGCTAGGGTTTTGCCTCTGTGTATTTGGTATTAGTTTAATTATGCACATGTCATACATAATTTAGGCAGGATAATAGTAGGATGTGCTAACTTTGTGGATGCAGGATCCAACTATTATGGCTTATAGTTATTATGTGTGTGATTAGACCCTTGGACATGTCAAGGGCATTTATTGTGTGTGCATGATTGTATTATAAAATACAGCAGGAGCTGTATTTAGTTTTATTAGGATTTTATTTTTTTTTTATCTAGTTTACATGTACATTCCTTCGAGGAATATAGGATCGAAAAATGTAAAATTCTATTTATGTCGCAGATTGAATCTTGCAAGGCGTGGAACCCTTTTGAGGACCAGAAGCGCAGCGGAACAAGGAGCAAGATGGATGCGACAACTAGACCTGGTGGCGGTGGCCAATGGTGGCAGCAGCTAGGGTTGGCGACACACGAAGGACAGCAATAGATAAAAGTCATAATAGTTGAAAATTAGTTTTTCTATTTATTACTTTTTATGCTGTGTTGTGTGTGCTTGTTAGTATGCATGTTAGGTAGACTAGCATAGGCAAAATTCCTCACTTTAAATAACTAAGTGGGAGAGGAATTTATTTTTAAATAAATTCCACGGTATCCATTACTGGTTTATAAGTGATGCAACAAGCTTGCGCGTTGGCTCTGAGTGCCTTCCTCCATATCGGATGAGCTTGTTTGCGGATCACTAGATTAAACTTCCATTTTGGATGACTATAGGAAGTTAATTAAGAGCGTGTGATCTTCCCCATCGGAAGGGGCATAATCTTATTAATGGACTTAGTGTCAAATAATGGTATACACTTAGGCACGTCTAATAGTATCCTCCCCATCGGAGTCACTGCTATTATTTGTGTGACCGAAGAAAACCAACTATTAATTTGTCAAATAAATAGGTTGACAAGATAATAAAATTAAAAACCCCTCTTACAAATGTTTGATTTTGTATACGTCCACACTATCGTGGCATACAAAATTCACGTTGTTTGAGGTAATTTTATTTGTCATAAAGATTTATTGACAAGATAATTAATGGGTAAATCCCTCCTCTTACAAATGTTTAATTTTGTATACGTCCACACTATCGTGGCATGCAAAATTCACGGTGTTTGAGGTGTTGGTGAATTTAAATAATATTGTTTGAGGAATTAATGTTATTTTAAATTCAAAAAGTTTCGACCAAATATTTGATCAAAGACAGATCAACTATTAATTTTATTCGTCATAAAGTAAAGTTGACGAGATAATAAAATTAATAAAATCTCCTCTTCGATTTTGTATACGTTCACACTATCGTGGCATACAAAATTCATGGGGATTTTAAGGAGTTGATCTTGACCAAATATTTTTGTGATTCTTAGGATTTAAAATATTTGTCGATCCCCTAGTAGTTATACTATAGAAAAGGCTTAGTAGTCCCAATTGTAATGATTGGAAATAGGACTTGGACATTAAGGTAGACTGTCTTCTTAGAATTAAGAACAATATAGGTGTATTTAATTCATTAGTTGAAACATGTTTAGTGGTGTTATCTACCAGAACCTAGAGTGTAGATACAGATGCCATTAATCATGTCCGCAATTCATTGCAGGGTTCTAGGAAACCCGGCAACTAAATGAAAATTAAAACACCATGGGCACTACTGTAAAAATGGTAGCTGTTGCAGTGGGAGATGTTTATCTTTTGATAAGAATAAAACATGAATTTTTGAGTAATTGTCTTTACGCACCAAGTTTAGAAAGAACTAGTTTTCAGTTTCTAAACTATTCAAAGAACTTGATATTCTATTTCTTTTAATAACAAAGTTGTTATTAAGAAAAAGAGGGAAGTTATCTATTCTGGTACGTTGGTTGGCAAATCCAATAACTCTCATAATGCGACAAATGGAAATTAGTAACACATCTTCTAACTTTAAGAGAAAGTAACCTTCGGAAATGAACCAATTATATCTTTGGCATCTAAGGGTAGGTTATATTAACTTGAGTAGGATTCATTGGTAACTAATAAACTTTTGGGTTTATTAGTAGTGGAAATCTTTCCAACCTGCGAGTCTTACTTGGAAGGAAAAATAACCAAGAAACTTTTAAGTCTAAGGGGTATGGAGTCAAAGATATGTTGAAATTGGTTCATTCTGATTTGTGTGATCCTATGACTATCCAGACAAGAGGTAGTGTTGAATATTTCGTCTATTTTATGGACAACTATTCAAGATACAAATAAATTTACTTAATATACCGCAAGACTAAGTACTTTAATTAGTTCAAAGAGTACAAATGTTAAAGTAAAAGTCACTATGGTAAGATCGTAGTGGCAAGTACCTCTTGGGAGAATTTAGGAGTCACTTATCAGAAGTAGGGATTCAATCCCAACTAACTGCACCTGGTACACCCCAACAGAATGGTGTAGAAAATGGAAGGTATAGGACTCTTATGGAAATAAGTAGATTGATGAGTTATTTAGAATATTACCAAAATCATTTTAAGGATATACTCTGGAAACGGAAATGAATATAGTACTTTCCAAAGACAGAACTCTCTACTCATATAGAATTGCTGAATAGGCGTAAGCCTATTTCGAAGCATATTCGGATTCGGGTAGTCCAGCACATATGCAGAAGAGAGACAATGATAAGTTGGACAGGAATTCACTTGTTTGTGAGTTATCCTAGAGAAATGAAAGTAGGTTTATAGTCTTAAAAATCAGAAGGTCATTGTTAGCATCAATGACCGATTTTTAGAAAAGGACTATGTAATAAACCATGTGCCCATAAGAAAATTTGTTCTTAAGGAAATAATAAAAGATATGTCTAATCTAGTACCAACTGTACAAGATGAGATACCACAAGGAAACTCCAACACGTATCACAAATGATACACAATTGTAGAAAGTGTCTTGTCGTAGTGGGAGGGTTGTTAGGCAACCTAAAAGGATTCATGTTTTGGGAGAGTTTTTTGGACTCGATCCCTGGAGGACATGAACATGATCTCCGGACATATGACGAAGCACTCCAAGATAAAGATGCAACATCTTGGCAAAGAGTAATGAATAACAGAATTAGAATATATGTATTTTAATAAAATCTGGAAGCTTGTAGAAACACCAAATGGTGTAAAAGCCTTTGGGTGTAAAAAGGTCTATAATAGGAAAAGAGGGATAGACAGGAAGGTAGAAACTTTCAAAAGCAAGGCTAGATGAAAAAGAAAACTTTTTCACTGGTAGCCATGCTTAAGTCTATCCGGATTCTTTTATCTATTTGGCTAGTGGATGTCAAGACAGCATTCCTTAATGGAAGTCTTGAAGAAAGCATCCATATAAAGCAACCAGAAGGGTTCATTGTAAAGGGCTAAGGGCATCTTGTGTGCAAACTCAATCAGTCTATGGACTGAGGCAAAGCTTCAAGGTCTTGGAACATCCAATTTATCAGAGTAATCCAGACCTATGGATTTATTGAGTAAACGGATAAGTCTTGTGTATACAAAAGATGTGATGGAAACGTAGTGGTGTTTCTTGTACTATACGTAGATAACATTTTTGGTAGTTGGAAACAATATCAAAATGTTGTCAGAAGTAAGAGTATGGTTGTCCAAATAATTCGATATAAAGGACTTAGGAGAATGTATATATTTTTGAGATCAAAGTAATAAGGGATCGCAAGAAAAAAATATATATATTACTTATCCCAAGCTTAATACATTGAAAAAATCCTTGCTCGTTTTTTAGCATGCAAAACTACTAGAACCTTTTAAGCATGGAGTGTCTTTATCTAAAGAGATGTCTCCGATGACATCAAAGGAGATTGAGGACATGTAGGCAGTTCTTTATGCTTCGGCAGTTAGACAACCTAATGTATGCTATGCACGAGATCAGAAATCTGTTTTGCCAAGGGCATAGTTAGCAGATATCAAAGTAACCCTAGACAAGAACATTGGACTGCAGTAAAGCATATATTAAAAGTACCTTAGAGGCACTAGAGATTATATACTAGCTTACAAGGCAGTTAATTTGGTTCCTGTAGGTTGCACGGATTTTGACTTCCAATCAGATAGGGACAATAATAAGTCGACCTCGGGGTTTTGTGTTTACTTTAGGAGGAAAAGTCATAACTATGGAAGAGTGATAAGCATAGGTGTTTTTCTGGACTCCACCATAGAAGCTGAGTATATGGCAAGCCTCTGAGGTAGCCATAAAAGCTGAATGACTTAAATAACCTCAAGATAGACTTAGATATGATTTCTAGTTTGTCCAAAGATTATTACGATTTATTGTAATAATAATGGTGCAGTAGCAAACTCGAAGAAACCATGAGTCTATAAGGCAAGTAAACACAATAGAGCGTAAGTACTACCCAATACGAGAAATTGTATAACGAGGAGAAGTTGTTGCCGCCTAGATTGCATCAGATGATAACCTAAGGTCTTTAAGGCAAGAGCTTTTTGAAAGGCATGGGAATCAGATGTATGGCAGCAGATATGGCAGCTTAGTCTTTTAGTATAAGTGGGAGATTGTTAGAATGTATACTAAAAGCCTAGCTTTTGGTATAAAACATTTATCTAGAAATAAGAATCACATTGGTCAAATGTCTACATTTGTGATAAATGTAGTTGTTCAATCAATTTATATTGTAGATAACATGGTGTGTGGTGTCACACACAGAAGATCATGTTATCAGTACCTTATAAATTATAAACAGTAGCTCACGACCATGATGGAAAGGAGCAAACCATTGGAAGGTCGTAGTATAATTAGGTGTTAGTTTATCTTAACTATATAATTACACTAGTACACTAAGAGTGTATTGAGTAGGATCATTAGAGGTCGTTCCATTTATACTGACTTTATAAAGGAACAAAGACCTCAGTTATTATAGAAGTGTGTGCTCTTAATCACTACAAGAAAACAGGACTTCAGAAACATATTTTTTAAACAGAATTAAAATCTGTTTTAAATTATAGTCAATCAAAAACGAATTTAATACGGAATTACTAATCTATTATATTTAAATAAAATATAATATATAAAAAAATTTTGAGACGGAATTTAAAACACACTCAAAACAAATTTATAAAATAAATATTTATAAACAAAAATATATACAGATTTGAAACAGAATTTAATACGAAATTTTGTTTGTCAACAAATCCGTTTATATATTTTTAAATGGAAATAAATTCTGTTTTTAATTTATATAAATAATAAAGAAATGTATTAAATTATTATTATTTTATTTTATTTTATTTTTACAAAACCCCTAAATCTTGCTTACATATTCTCGTTGTCTTCCCTCGCGACATCCCTTCCTCGCCGATTCTGCTTTCTTCTTCTCCTCTTATCTCGCCGACTCCTGCTTACATATTCTCTTTATTCTAGTTCGCAACTGCTTTCTCGCTGCTCGTATCTCACCGGCTTCGCTCCTCGCCGACTTTGTCTATTGCTCTCTCTCAAAAAAGGTAATCCCTAATTTCTTCTTCTTATCTCGCCGCTTTCTTCTTCTCGCCGACTTCATCTATTGCTCTCCATCTTTTGTATGTATTTATGTTCACCAATGATTTATAGATTTCCTCTTTTAAAACTTCTATCTCTTTCTTAAGAAAATCAATTTCCAGATTTTTGTCTTGCAAAGATAGCTTGATTTCTATGAATTCAATTCTGAGTAGCTCTATCTCAACTAGCAATGTTTCCTTTTCTCCATTATGTTCCAAGCCAAAAAGATTTCTCTGCTTGGAAGGTTGACTCTTCATATTTGAATTACTACATTTCTCTTATGAAGTTTTTTTTGCACTGCTTCCTCTTATGAAGTCTTTTTGCAATGCTTCCTCATAGTCCAGTGGTGGATTTATAATTTTGTTGAAAGTGTTTCGAACTAGTTCATGCTTACTTTGTTAAAAGAGGCACTGTGAACAATGATAGGTAGTAGGTAATTCTGGAAGAATATCTTCTTCCAAAGTCGGATTGCAGATTTATATTCTTTCAAAATCTCTAGCATTCTTCATTTCTTCTTTCCTCTCTCGTTTTGTTTGTTTGTTATTTTGGGGGAAGAATTTGTTTAGTATATGCATGCTTCATACATTCAGTGAGTTGAAGCAGTTCGATCCAAGTTGCTGCCGAGTGTCGTCAAAGCCTTGCTGATATCTTATTGGAGATTTTCTAAATTGCCAAATTTTAGTATGTGAATCAGTGGATGTGAATTTGTCTCCTTCCCTTTTTGCAGCAACTACACCCTCCTCCTTCCTCACTCCGCACTCCGCAACAAGCAAGGAACCTGTATCAAATTCAGGTAACCCTAAACCTTTTTTTCTATTCCACAAAAAAGATGGGGATGTGACCGCTTGCATTGCCCGACGAGGTAGCCTCCCGAGCGTGTGACCACCGCATCGCTGCCTTGCGAGGCAACGATGTGGAAGCCTCACGAGGCAGCGCTAGGCAGTGACGTGGTCGCTCGCGAAGTAGTCGTTGCCCTGCAAGGCAGCGAGATAGCCACCTCGCGAGGCTTCCATTTGAGGCATTGCCCACGTTCATTATTTTCAAAGATAGGAAGCCATTTGACCTCTTTATAAGATATATCTATAATATTTTTAGTCTTTTGTGTTTCTGCCTTTTTCCTCGATGGAGGTGCAAGCGCATGTTTATCCTATTGAAAATGTTATTTGTTATTTGCCATAAATTGTAATAGTAGCACACATGTTTGACTAAGATACATCCTTTTGTAATGTTAAGGAAGGAGCTATGGTCGCTAACCCGCTTATGGAACACATTAAAGCTGCATTGATAGTGAACCAATAGCTTATCTAGTAAGATTTCTAAGACCAATTTGATCTACTTGTTTAGCGACCTGCTTGTTGGCTTTGCCTTTTAAGTTTAGTAGATTTTTTTTATGGTTATACTTACCTTTTGATAGTTTCTTGCTTGATTTTAAATAGTTCTAGATAGGTTTTCTTTGTAAGTTATCAGATTCAGGAATTTGATAGAGTGAGTTATTGCAGCAGAGAGCAGTAAAGTTTATATGTAACAAAGGTATGACCTTCTGTTGTGCACCGAGAGTCCAATTTGCCTAGCAATATTGAGCATTGTTACATTAAAATTTTCAAAATTTTGAAGGTTGTGCCATTTTTCTCTGTTTTCTTTCACCTTGTTTATGCATTTTGATTTGTTGTATCAACAATACTGGTAAATGACATCATCCCATGACCCATATCAAAAATTGTTATGTGGATATTAAATATATTAATTTCTCTACCTTGAGAAACTTGACTAAACTCAATTACTGTCATTTATGTTATCAGTTTGTTTTCAACAATGAAGTTTTTAGTTGTGAGTTGAACGTCTCATACTTGAAGATCACATATTCTGAGGAAAAGCATGTACACTTATAGTTCTAAGTAACTTTTGGAATTGGAGTAGTCCTTTTATGTATTAGATGGTTCAAAAATCTTTTTTTAAATATCTATCTAGATTTAAGTTGGTTTATTAGTTCTAGCTATATTTTAAACAAAGTTCTTGTAGATTTTCTAAGGGAAGGATAATCCAATCACCATAGATACAACGTATAATAATTGTTTTCGTTACTTAATATGTGGCCCTCCCAAATCTAAAATCCTGGATCCGCCCCTGCTCATAATAATCAAAAACCTTTGATGTTTTCACCACATGTATGAACTCGATCATGTTAAAAGAATATTAGAAACCTTAGTATATATACTGGAGCATGGAGATTATAATATTGCTTATACCATGTGGATTGAGGAGCAAAATAAGCAGTATCATGTGAAAACACTCGTTAACATCCATGCAGTTCATACACAACATAAGCTAATATTGCATCCTGAATAAGATTATTTGATTTTGATCTTCGTTTCGAACAAAGTGTAATAAGATTATTTGGTTCGTAGTGTACTATTGTTTTTGGCAATTTTCTGCAAAGAGTTAAACTTGATTCTGTATTTGATCTTAGAGATAAATTGATTCAATTTTTGGCTTTATACCTTTTACTGTTGTTTACTGCTGTTAGTAGTGAATATAGATTTTTTTTATCGTGAGTTTTTACTGTACTGTTGTTCACAAATGTTTCACTATTGCCTTTAATTATATTGGTTACCATATAGTTCAAGTGCATGTGCTTATCTGTGTGCATATGTTCTTTGCTATTTGTGTACAACTATGAGAACATCTAATATATGCTTGTGCAAGATGAGATGTTGCATTTGCCTTTATATATTGCAAATTGTGTTTACTGCAGAAATTGTCTCAAGATGAGATGTTACTGCAGAAGCTGCAGAAATCGTACTACAGAAATTGTGCAAGATATTAGATGCACAATATCTTGCAGAAATGTACATCTCATCTTTGCAGAAATTGTTACTGCAGAAATTGTGCAAGATATTAGATGCACAATATCTTGCAGAAATATACATATCATCTTTGCAGAAATTGTTACTGCAGAAATTGTGCAAGATATTAGATGCAGCTTCTGCAAGATGAGATGTTACTACAGAAATTGTGTTTACTGCAGAAATTATGTTACTACTATTGTCTTTGTTGAATTCTTCTATTGTTACTGCAGAAATTATGTTTACATTCTGTTACTGCAATTGCTAATGTTGTTTGTATTATTGCTAGTGTTTACTGCTATTGCTAATCTTGCAGAAATGTTGTTTGTATAGTGTAATCTGTACTGCATAATGCTATTCACTACAGAAATTTATTGTTCACTCCTATTGTCTTAGCTGAATTTTGCAGAAATTTTATTTACTAAATTTTAATTGTTAAGCCTAATCCCTAGCCCAATTTGGCCAAATTGCAATCTCTTCCTGACTCGATCTCCTTCAGTCAACTACTTTTCTAATCGAGGAGCAATTTAGTTTAAAGGACTAGTAGACTTTTGTATTTGAATATTTTTTTGGTGCCCATTTAGCCCGTTCAATTGGGTTTGAGTGGTTTAAATGAGCATGAACTTGTTTGTACGAAATGATAGATTGTGCATCACAAGTATAGGATGGATTTGCAATTGCATACGCAGGTGCAGCTGTTTCATGCTTGTTTGACTTAATCTAATAGATATTGTGATTTTATTGGGCATTGCATTGTTGGAGCATGACTCATGCACTTCCATACATTTTATTTGTGAAAGATTGAATTGATTATTCTAGAGATTCAACTTGTCTGTGTGAAGCATGTGCTAGATTCATCAACAACTATTTCCAGCTATCACTTGTCTCTATACTTGTTGAATCCTGATATCTGCTTCCTTCACAACTAAATATGTATACAAGCATCCTCCTGGTGTTATCTGACTATTGTATGCCATTCCATTTACCTGCAATAGACCTGTACCTCTAAGTACTTTTCCTATTGTCATTTTTCTCAACTATTGTGGCAGGTAGGTTCCTTTCTCATAAAATGCAAATTGTGATGGCCGGTATGGTTGTCCTTGTATCCTTTTGAACTCCTTTGAGTTTGTATGTTTCGACTAATATGACTCTTGTAGCCACTATATACTTTGCCCAGAAACAAAGCCAAGTTTGACACTCTTTTTGAGGTTGACACTCTTTTTGTTGTGTTTGTTGTTGTTTATTGAATTTTACTGCTGTTGTTGTTTATTGTGTTGTTTACTAAATTTTATTTTGTTTATGGAAATTTGTCACGTTTGTTATTTTCTACAAAAAAATTTATTTGCATAGTGTAATCTGTACTGCATAGTGTTTATTGTTGTTCACTTCAGAAATTTGTTGTTCACTTCAGAAATTTTGTATACTGAATTTTATTTGTTGTTTACTATAATTATCTTTTGTTGAACTTTTTCTTGTATGTTCTTTTGCTGAATTTTTTATTTATGTGATGCAGAATGTCAAATAGAGGGACAAAAGATATTGGTTCCAGCAAAGGAAGATCAAGGGGGAGAGGTCGACAAAGAGAAGAAAAACTTATGGAGGAAGGTATTGTTGGAGTGTATACTGAAAGCCTAAGCTTTGTAAACATTCATTATGAATAAAGAATCACATTTGGTCAAATTTTCTACATTTAGTTGTAGTTGTTCAATTAATTTATATTGTAGATAATATAGTATGTGGTGTCACATACAGAAGATGATATTATCAGTACCTTATAAATTATAAACAGTAGCTCACGACTAAAATGGAAAGGAACAAACCATTAGAAGGTCGTAGTGTAATTAGGTGTCAGTTTATCTTGACTGTATAATTACACTAGTACACTCAGAGTGTATTGAGTAGGACCATTTGAGGTCGTTTCTTTTATACTGACTTTATAAAGAAACAAAGACCTCGGTTATTATGGAAGTGTGTGCTCTTAATCCTAATATAATAACAAGTACATATATTTGATATTAATTTCTTTAATTTATCAATGGGTGAGATTTAGTTCGATAAATCAACAAGCCTGATAAATTGGGAAATGATATCACTTATAGTGTGTGTTGTTGATTATAGAAGGAAACTGTGTCCTAGAGATACTAGGTTGATAATGTCCTCAAGAGGAGCTCATAAGGATTGTCATGTTAAACCCTGCAGGTGGACTTAGTCCGACATGACGATAAGGTTGAGTGGTGTTGGTTGCTACTCGGAAAACCTAGAGGTTCCACTGTACAAAAATTTTGTACAAAGGTCTGAACCTTTTCCTAGCTACCATGTGTTCTTTTAAATTAAATTTTGGATCGCCTGCGGAACTTAACACGTTTGATCCAAAAATTAATCTATTCGTTCTTTTAGGTTTTGACTTGGGTCTCCTGCGGAACTTAACACGTTCGACCCAAATCACCTTAAGTTATTAATTCCATTAAATATTAATTTCCATAATTGGTTCCCAGTACTGACGTGGTGAGGCACACGGCCTTCTTGGATATGGGAGCAACCACCACCGACTAGACAAAACCTTTTATGGAAAGATAATATTTAATTTCCTAAAATAACTTTAGGTTAACCGAAAAGAACAATCAAATCACAAGGAAAAGAAAAACAAAAGAACACTATATCGAAAACAAATTCGAAACTCTAGAATCGTATGCCTCTTGTATTTAGTATTATTTCCAAAAATAACTAGTATGATGCGGAAAGAAAAATTACTAGTTATACCTTTTAGAAAAACCTCTTGATCTTCTACCGTATTCCTCTTCTAACCTCGGACGTTGTGTGGGCAACGATCTTCCGAGATGAGAACCACCAAGCACCTTCTTCTTCCTTGCAAATTTCGGCCACCACAATTCTCCAAGAGAAGTAGAGGTTCGGCCACCACCACCACCAAGGGATGCAAGAAACAAAACCCCCTTTCTCTCCTTCTTCTCCTAGCTAGAACCGGCCACCATCAAGAGCTCCAAGAGAGGTTGCCGCCGGCCATAAGAAGAAGAGAAGAGGAAGAAGCTAGGGCCGGCCACCAAGGAGGAAAAGAGAGGAGAAAAATAATAGAGTTGATCACCCATGAAGGCACCTCTACCCCCTCTTTTATAATCCTTGGTCTTGGCAAATAAGGAAATTTAATTAAAAACTTCCTTAATTCTTTTGCCATGAAAAGGAAAAATTTATTTAATTAAAACAATTTTCCTTTTCTCAATTTACATGGCCGACCACACCAAAGCTATAAACAAGGAGAGTTTTAATTAATTAAAACTTCCTAATTTGTCTCCAGAAATTTATAAAAAATTTCTCCAATAATTTTCCCTTCATGGTGGTTAATAAAAAGGAAATTTTATAAATTAAAATTCTTCTTTTAAACATGTGGATAATTTCCAAAAGGAAAGTTATCTCTAAAAATTAAAATATCTTTTCAATCTACAAATAAGGAAAGATATCAAATCTTTTTAATCTTTTGTAGAAACTAATAAAAGAGAATATTTAATTTTTAAACTTCTCTTTTAAATTATTATCATGGTTAAAAAGGAAAGTTTTTCTTAAAAATAAAATCTCCTTTCAATCTACAAATAAGGAAAGATTTCAAATCTTTTCTTAATCTTTTGTAGAAAGCTTTTAAAAGGAAAGATTTAATTTTTAAACTCTCTTTTAAAACTATGATATCCACATAAGAAATAATTTTAATAAAAATCCTTTTAATATGATGTGGCCGGCCACCTAAGCTTGGGCTCCAAGCTATTGGCCGACCACCTTAAAGCCAACCTTTAGGCTTGGCGGCCCTAAGCAGAGCTTTAAGCTTAGCTTGGCCTATTGGTTGGGTAAGAAGGTGGGTATGTGGTGGGTATAAATCTCTATATACAAGAGGCTACGATAGGGACGAGAGAAGGAATTGGTTTGGTCTCCGATAAAATTAAGCATCCATGTTCGCCCCAACACACAACTTAATTTTATCAATAATAATTCATTCCACTAGAGAATTATTATTGAACTAACGCATCAATCCCAAATTACATTTTGGGCTCCTTCTTATTATGAGTGTGTTAGTGTCCCCGTGTTTAAGATAACAATGTCCACTAATTAAGTAAGTTCTTGACAACTCACTTAATTAATATCTAGTTCAAGTAGTACCACTCAACTTCATCGTCATGTCGGACTAAGTCCACCTGAGGGTTTAACATGACAATCCTTATGAGCTCCTCTTGGGGACATTCTCAACCTAGTATCTCTAGGACACAGTTTCCTTCTATAATCAACAACACACACTATAAGTGATACCATTTCCCAACTTATCGGGCTTATTGATTTATCGAACTAAATCTCACCCATTGATAAATTAAAGAAATAAATATCAAATATATGTGCTTGTTATTATATCAGGATTAAGAGCACACACTTCCATAATAACCGAGGTCTTTGTTTCTTTATAAAATCAGTATAAAAGAAACGACCTCAAATGGTCCTACTCAATACACTCTAAGTGTACTAGTGTAATTATACAGTCATGATAAACTGATACCTAATTACACTACGACCTTCTAATGGTTTGTTCCTTTCCATTTTGGTCGTGAGCTACTGTTTATAATTTATAAGGTACTGATAACATGATCCTCTGTGTGTGACACCACACACCATGTTATCTACAATATAAATTAATTGAACAACTACATTTATCACAAATGTAGACATTTGACCAATGTGATTCTTATTTCTAGATAAATGTTTATACCAAAAGCTAGGCTTTTAGTATACACTCTAACAAGTGGTACTACTCTTGGACTTAGATATTAATTAAATGAGTTTTCAGTAACTCACTTAATTAGTGGACATTCGATATCTTAAACACAGGGAGACTAACACACTCATAATAAGAAGGAGCCCAAAAATGTAATTTGGGATTGGTGCGGTAGTTCAATGATAGTTCTCTAGTGGAATGAATTATCATTGATAAAATTAAGTTGTGTGTTCGGGGCGAACACGGGATGCTTAATTTTATCGGGAGACCAAAACCAATTCCTCCTCTCGGTCCCTATCGTAGCCTCTTATTTATAGAGTTCTATACCCACCTATACCCACCTTATATACTCACCCAATAGGGGCCGGCCAAGCTAGCTTGGGAACAAGCGGTGGCCTAGCTTGAACCCAAGCTAGTGGGGGCCGGCCAAATTAAATTAAAAAGGAATTTTAATTTTAATTTTTATTATGTGGAAGAAATAATTTATTAAAGAGAATTTAAATTAAAATATCTCTCTTATAAAAGATCTACAAAAGATTAAAGAAAGAGATTAGATCTCTTTCCTTATTTGTAGATTGGTGAGATATTTTATTTTCTCTTTAAAATTATTCACATGTTAATAAAATTAAAATTATAGAAATTTCCTTTTATTAACCATGAAGAGATTTTTAAAGAGAAATTTTATTTTTTAAAATTTCCGGAAACAAATTAGGAAATTTTAATTTGTTGATTAAAACTCTCCTAATTTGCTTTTTTGATTGTGGCCGGCCATTACAAGTTGATTGGGAAATTTTATTTTATTTTTCTCAATTAATTCATGTCAAGGAAAATTAAGGAAATTTTATTGTAATTAAATTTCCTAATTTGCCTAGGCCAAGGAATATAAAAGAAGGGGTAGGGGTGCCTTCATGAGATAGAACCTCTATTATTTTCTCTCCCCTTTTTGTTTCTTGGTGTGGCCGGCCATCATCTTCCTCTCTTCCTCTTGTGGTGGCCGAACCTCTCTCCCTTCCTTGGAGCTCTTGTGGTGGCCGGATACTACTTGGAGAAGAAGAAGAAGAAGGAGAGGAAGCTAGCATCTCTTGGAGCTTGGTTAGTATTTTGGTTTTCTTCTTTGGTGAAGTTCTTCCTTTGTGGCCGAACCTTGCTTGGAGGAGAAGAAGGTGGTTGGTGGTTTCTCATCTCGGTAGATCGTTGCCCACACAACGTCCGAGGTTAGAAGAGGAATACGGTAGAAGATCAAGAGGTTTTTCTACAAGGTATAACTAGTAATTTTTATTTCCGCATCATGCTAGTTATTTATGGAAATAATACCAAATACAAGAGGCAGAATTTCGAATATAGTTTTCGATATTGTGTTCTTTTATTTTTCTTTTCCTTGTGATTTGATTGTTCTCTTTGGTTAACCTAAAGTTATTTTAGGAAATTAAATATTAGCTTTCTATAAAAGGTTTTGTCTAGTCGGTGGTGGTTGCTCCCATATCCAAGAAGGCCATGTGCCTCGCCACGTCGAACCAATTATGGAAATTAATATTTAATGGAATTAATAACTTAAGGAGACTTGGGTCGAACGTGTTAAGTTCCGCAGGAGATCCAAGTCAAAACCTAAAAGAACAAATAGATTAAGTTTTGGATCAAACGTGTTAAGTTCCGCAGGCGATCCAAAATTTAATTTAAAAGAACACATGGTAGCTAGGAAAAGGTTCAGACCTTTGTACAAAATTTTATGCAGTGGAACCTATAGGTTTTCCGAGTAGCAACCAACAATTGGTATCAGAGCTAGGGTTTTGCCTCTGTGTATTTGGTATTTAGTTTAATTATGCACATGTCATACATAATTTAGGCAGGTTAATAGTAGGATGTGCTAACTTTGTGGATGCAGGATCCAACTATTATGGCTTTTAGTAATTATGTGTGTGATTGGACCCTTGGACATGTCAAGGGCATTTTTATGTGTGTGCATGATTGTATTCAAATACAGCAGGAGCTGTATTTAGTTTTATTAGGATTTTATTTTTGATCTAGATACATGTACATTCCTTTTATGGAATATAGGATCAAAATGTAAAATTCTATTTATGTCGCGGATCGAATCTTGCAAAGCGTGGAACCTTCTAAGGACCAGAGGCGCAGCGAAACAAGGAGCAAGATGGATGCGACAGCTAGACCCGGTGGCGGTGGCCAAATATGGCAGCAGCTTGGGATGACAACACACGGATGACAACTAGAGATAAAAGCCATAATAGTTGAAAATTAGTTTCTCTATTGCTTTTATATTATGCTGTGTGTGCATGTTAGTTTACAAGTAAAGTAGGCTAGCATAGTTAAAATTCCTCATTTAATAAATAACTAAGTGGGAGAGGGATTTTTTTTTAAAAAATCTCATGGTCTCCATTACTGGTTTGTAAGTGATGCAAACAAGCTTGCGCGTTGGCTCTGAGTGCCTTCCTCTATAACGGATGAGCTTGTTTGCGGATCACTAGAACAGACTTCCATTTTTGGATGACTATAGTAAGTTAATTAAGAGCGTGTGATCTTCCCCAACGGAAGGGGCATAATCTTATTAATGGACTTAGAGTCAAGTAATGGTATACACTTAGACACATCTAATAGTATCCTCCCCAACGGAGTCACTGCTATTATTTGTGTGACCAAATGATACCAACTATTAATTTTATTTGTCAAAAAGTTAGGTTGACAAAATAATAAAATTAATGGGTTAAAAACCCTCCTTTTACAAATGTTGATTTTGTATACGTCCACACTAACGTGGCATATAAAATTCACGGTGTTATACGGTGTTGGTTAATTTAAAATAGTATTGTTTGAGGAATCAATATTATTCTAAATTTAGAGTTCTGACCAAAAGTTATTTGTGATTCTTAGGATGTCTTTCAACCCACTGTCCATCATACTTCAATAGAATAGACTTACTGGACCAAACTACATAGATTGGAAAAGAAACCTGGACATTGTTCTTACTGCTAAAAGCTATAAATATGTACTGACTGAGCAGTGCCCTGATGTGAATCTACCCAAGAGGAGATTGAATATCATAGGAAATGGGTAAAAGCAGATGATGGGGCGGTGTTACATTTTGGCTTCAATGTCAAATGTATTGCAACATCGACATCAAGATTACCAACGACCTATGATATTATGAACAATCTCAAGGAACTCTTTGGTCATCGGGATAGGGCTTCTAGGCAAGAAGCCATGAGAAAGATAATGACCACCATGCAAGAGGGTACTCCTGTGAAGGATCATATCCTAAAGATGATGGCTTATCGAGCGAGATACGGATCCTTGGAGGAGAAATTGATGGGGAAACCCGGATCGATATGATCCTCCAAGCGCTACCTAAGTTTTGAGCAGTTCCTTTGAACTATAATATGAATAAGAGGGTTTATTCATTAGCGGAACTACTTGTGAGTGTATAAGAAGGATTATTTCGTCACAATGCTCAAATTCACTATCTTTGAAAATGGTTCTACTTCTAAACCGAAAGGAAAGAAGAAGAAGAAACAATTTGGTTCAGAAAGAAAGTGAATAAATCTCAGAGTACAGAATGAAGAAGCAGAAGGGCAAGTGCTTCATCTGTAAGCGGGCAGGTGGAATGTCCTCGTAGGAACCAAAACAAAGGTATATCTCATACTCTAGTTGTTGAAACATGTTTAGCGGTGTTATCTACCAGCACCTGGTGTGTAGATATGGAATCCCTTGCAGGGGTTCCAGGAAACCCGACGACTATCTGAAGGAGAGATTACTGTCTACATGGGCAATGCTACTAAGGTGGCAGCTATTGCAGTGGGAGACGTCTACTTATCTTTTAGTAGAAATAGAAATTTGATTTTAAGAAATTGTCTTTATATACCCAGTTTTAGAAAGAATTTAATTTCAGTTTCTAAACTGTTTTTAGATGGATATTCAGTTTCTTTCAGTAACGATGTAGTTATTAAAAGAAATAAAGTGATTATCTGTTCTGGTGCATTAGTTGACAATTTGTATACTTTAAATCCAATTTCTTCCACAAAGCAAAATATGAAAATTTATAACTCATCTTCTAACTATAATAAGAGAAAAGAACCTTCGGAAATGAACCAAGCATATCTTTGGCATCTAAGGCTTGGTCATATTAACTTAAGTAGGATTCAGAGGCTTATAGCCGATGGACTTTTGAGTTCATTTGAGTTGGAAAATTTTCCAACTTGTGAATCTTGCTTGGAAGGTAAAATGACCAAGAGGCCATTCAAGGCCAAGGGGTATAGAGCCAAAGAAGTGTTAGAATTGGTTCACTCTGATTTGTGTGGTCCTATGTCTGTCCAGGCAAGAGGAGGTTTTGAATATTTTGTCTCTTTCATAGACGATTATTCAAGATATGGATACATTTACCTAATGCGCCGCAAGTCCGAGTGCTTTGATAAGTTCAAAGAATACAAGGCTGATGTGGAGAAACGACTAGGTAAAAGTATCAAGACACTACGATCAGATCGTGGTGGCGAATACCTCTTAGGAGAGTTTAGGAATTACTTATCGGAGGCGGGATTCAATCCCAATTGTCTGCACCCCAACAGAATGGTGTGGCAGAAGGAATAGGACTCTTATGGAGATGGTTAGATCAATGATGAGTTATTGAGAATTACCAAATTCGTTTTGGGGATATGCCACAGAAGTAGATATCTTTGAACTTAGTACCTTCTAAATCGGTTTCTTCTACTCCCATAGAATTGTGGAATGGGTGAAAGCCATCTAAGACATATTCGGATTTGGGGTAGTCCGGCACATGTCTTGAAACCGGATCTTGATAAGTTAGAATCCGTCATGAAGTTCGCGTATTTGTAGGATATCCAAAGGAGCGAAGGTGGTTTATTTTAGTCCTAAAGACCCGGAAGGTCATTGTTAGCACCAATGCCAGTTTTTAAAAGAAGACTATATAATGGATCACAAGCCCGGTAGCAAAGTTGTTTTAGAAGAACTTAGAGAGGACACGTCTACTTGAGTACACAGTACAAGATGAAGTACCACAAGAGCAACACGTGTCACACATGATACACAACCACAGACGGTGCCTTGTCGTAGTGGGAGGTTGTAAGGCAACTTGAAAGATTCATGTTTTGGGAGAGTCTTGATCTCCGGTAAACATGAACCTGATCCCCGGACATATGATGAAGCACTCCAAGATACAGATGCAGCATCTTGGCAAAAGGCGATGAATTCGAAATAGAGTCAATGTGCTCTAATAAGGTCTGGGAGCTTGAAGAACCACCTGATGGTGTAAAAGCCGTTGGATGTAAGTGGATCTACAAAGGAAAAGAGGGAGACGGGAAGGTAGAAACCTTCAAAGCTAGGCTTGTTGCGAAGGGTACACTCGGAAAGAGGAATCGATTATGAGGAAACCTTTTCACCGGTAGCCATGCTTAAGTCTATCCGGATACTCTTATCCATTCTTTGCTCATATGGATTATGAGATTTGGCAAATGGATGTCAAGACATTCCTTAATGGAAGTCTTGAAGAGAACATCCATATAAAGCAACCGAAGGGTTCATTGAAAAGGCAAAGAGCATCTAGTGTGCAAGCTCAATCGGTCCATTTATGGAGTCAAGCAAGCTTCAGGTCTTGGAACATCCGGTTTAATGAAGTAATCCAGTCATATGGATTTATTCAAAGTCCGGATGAGTCTTGTGTATATAAGAAGTGTAACGGAAACGTGGTGGTATTTATTGTACTATACGTAGATGATATTTTGTTAATTGGCAACAATGTCAAGGTATTATCAGACGTAAGGGTATGGTTGTCCAAACAATTTGATATGAAGGACTTAGGAGATTGTGCACACATTCTTGGGATCAAAGTTATAAGGGATCGTAAGAAAAGAATGTTGTGTCTATCCCAAGCTTCATATATAGATACAATCCTTGCTCGTTTTAGCATGCAAGATTCCAAGAAAGGTTTCTTACCTTTTAGACATAGAGTAGCTCTATCTAAAGAGATGTCTCCAAAGACGTCGAAAGAGATAGAGGACATGAAAGCAGTTCCTTATGCTTGGTGTAGGAAGCCTAATGTATGCAATGTTATATACGAGACCGATATCTGTTTTGTCGTGGGCATGGTCAGCAATATCGGAGTAACCTGGACAAGGACATTGGACTGCGGTAAAGCATATATTAAAGTACGAGAAGGACTAGAGATTATATGCTAGTTTACCAAGCAGATGATCCGCTCCATGTACATGGATTCAGATTTCCAATCAGATAGGGATAACAGTAAGTCTACATCAGGCTATGTGTTTACTTTAGGAGGTGGAGTCATTTCATGGAGGAGTGTTAAGCAGAAATACGTTTCGGACTCAACCATGGAAGCTGAGTATGTAACAGCCTCTGAGGCAGCTAAAGAAGCAGTATGGCTTAGGAACTTTCTAATGGACTTAGATGTGATTCTTGGTTTGCCCAAAATCATCACAATTTATTGTGATAATAGCGGTGCAGTTGCAAACTCGAAGGAACCACGAGCTCATAAGGCAAGTAAACATATAGAGCGCAAGTACCACCTGATACGAGATATCGTGAAGCGAGGAGAAGTTGTCATCGCCAAGATTGCATCAGCGGATAACCTTGTAGATCCTTTCACTAAGGCCCTTCCGGCGAAAGCTTTCGATCGGCATGTGGAGGGAATGGGAATCAGATGTATGGTAGAAGATATGGCAGCTTAGTCATTAGTATAAGTGGGAGATTGTTGGAGTGTATACTGAAAGCCTAAGCTTTGTAAACATTCATTATGAATAAAGAATCACATTTGGTCAAATTTTCTACATTTAGTTGTAGTTGTTCAATTAATTTATATTGTAGATAATATAGTATGTGGTGTCACATACAGAAGATCTTATAAATTATAAACAGTAGCTCACGACCAAAATGAAAAGGAACAAACCATTAGAAGGTCGTAGTGTAATTAGGTATTAGTTTATCTTGACTATATAATTACACTAGTACACTCAGAGTGTATTGAGTAGGACCATTTGAGGTCGTTTCTTTTATACTGACTTTATAAAGAAACAAAGACCTCGGTTATTATGGAAGTGTGTGCTCTTAATCCTAATATAATAACAAGTACATATATTTGATATTAATTTCTTTAATTTATCAATGGGTGAGATTTAGTTCGATAAATCAACAAGCCCGATAAATTGGGAAATGATATCACTTATAGTGTGTGTTGTTGATTATAGAAGGAAACTGTGTCCTAGAGATACTAGGTTGATAATGTCCTCAAGAGGAGCTCATAAGGATTGTCATGTTAAACCCTGCAGGTGGACCTAGTCCGACATGATGATAAGGTTGAGTGGTACTACTCTTGGACTAAGATATTAATTAAATGAGTTGTCAGTAACTCACTTAATTAGTGGACATTCGATATCTTAAACACAGGGAGACTAACACACTCATAATAAGAAGGAGCCCAAAAATGTAATTTGGGATTGGTGCGGTAGTTCAATGATAGTTCTCTAGTGGAATGAATTATCATTGATAAAATTAAGTTGTGTGTTCGGGGCGAACACGGGATGCTTAATTTTATCGGGAGACCAAAACCAATTCCTCCTCTCGGTCCCTATCGTAGCCTCTTATTTATAGAGTTCTATACCCACCTATACCCACCTTATATACCAACCCAATAGGGGTCGGCCAAGCTAGCTTGGGAACAAGCTAGGGCCGGCCTAGGTATGAATTTGGGTGGCCGACCCTAGCTTGAACCCAAGCTAGTGGGGCCGGCCAAATTAAATTAAAAAGGAATTTTAATTTTAATTTTTATTATGTGGAAGAAATAATTTATTAAAGAGAATTTAAATTAAAATATCTCTCTTATAAAAGATCTACAAAAGATTAAAGAAAGAGATTAGATCTCTTTCCTTATTTGTAGATTGGTGAGATATTTTATTTTCTCTTTAAAATTATTCACATGTTAATAAAATTAAAATTATAGAAATTTCCTTTTATTAACCATGAAGAGATTTTTAAAGAGAAATTTTATTTTTTAAAATTTCCGGAAACAAATTAGGAAGTTTTAATTTGTTGATTAAAACTCTCCTAATTTGATTTTTTGATTGTGGACGGCCATTACAAGTTGATTGGGAAATTTTATTTTATTTTTCTCAATTAATTCATGTCAAGGAAAATTAAGGAAATTTTATTGTAATTAAATTTCCTAATTTGCCTAGGCCAAGGAATATAAAAGAAGGGGTAGGGGTGCCTTCATGAGATAGAACCTCTATTATTTTCTCTCCCCTTTTTGTTTCTTGGTGTGGCCGGCCATCCTCTTCCTCTCTTCCTCTTGTGGTGGCCGAACCTCTCTCCCTTCCTTGGAGCTCTTGTGGTGGCCGGATACTACTTGGAGAAGAAGAAGAAGAAGGAGAGGAAGCTAGCATCTCTTGGAGCTTGGTTAGTATTTTGGTTTTCTTCTTTGGTGAAGTTCTTCCTTTGTGGCCGAACCTTGCTTGGAGGAGAAGAAGGTGGTTGGTGGTTTCTCATCTCGGTAGATCGTTGCCCACACAACGTCCGAGGTTAGAAGAGGAATACGGTAGAAGATCAAGAGGTTTTTCTACAAGGTATAACTAGTAATTTTTATTTCCGCATCATGCTAGTTATTTATGGAAATAATACCAAATACAAGAGGCTTACGTTCTAGAATTTCGAATATGTTTTTCGATATTGTGTTCTTTTGTATTTTCTTTTCCTTGTGATTTGATTGTTCTCTTTGGTTAACCTAAAGTTATTTTAGGAAATTAAATATTAGCTTTCTATAAAAGGTTTTGTCTAGTCGGTGGTGGTTGCTCCCATATCCAAGAAGGCCATGTGCCTCGCCACGTCAGTACTGGGAACCAATTATAGAAATTAATATTTAATGGAATTAATAACTTAAGGAGACTTGGGTCGAACGTGTTAAGTTCCGCAGGAGATCCAAGTCAAAACCTAAAAGAACAAATAGATTAAGTTTTGGATCAAACGTGTTAAGTTCCGCAGGCGATCCAAAATTTAATTTAAAAGATCACATGGTAGCTAGGAAAAGGTTCAGACCTTTGTACAAAATTTTTGTACAGTGGAACCTATAGGTTTTCCGAGTAGCAACCAACAGGTATACAAAGAGAAGAAAATCTCAAGGAGATGGTTCGTAAGACGATTCAAGAGGCGGGAAATACAAATCATTTGTATCTAGGAGGATCTGGTCCCCGTGAGCGTCATGATAAACGAAATAAAAATTAGATTTAGTTAGATAATATGAATATTTGGATGATGTGATATTTTTGGATTAAACATTAATTATTTCAAATATTTTTAATTTATTTGAAATGTGTGATTATTTCTGCTAAAATAATATGTAGATGAGAAAAAATATAATATAATAAAAAATTATTGATAACTTTAAATACGAATTTTGTAAACAGATTTATAAACAAATTAAAATTATTTTTGATATGTTATTTGAGACAGATTAATAACAGATTTAAAACAAAATTAGAGATGAAATTTATATACGAATTTATAAACATGATTGTAAACAGATTTATAAACAGATTACAATTATATTTAATATATAATTTGTGACAGACTAATGACATATTTAAAACAAAATTATAAACGAATGTTATATACGGATTTATAAACAAGATTGTAAATGGATTATAAACAGATTAAAATTATATGTGTTATATAATTTGAGACAGACTAATAACGGATTTAAAACAAAATTAGAAACGAAATTTGTTTTCAAAAATAATTTCATTTGGTCAAATTAAAAACAGATATATAAACGATTTTTCAATCCGTTTATGAAATTAGAGACAGAATAGTTCCGTCTCAAAATTAGCTACGGGGCTTTCAATAACGGAATGTTGAGACGGAATATTCCGTTTCAAATATTGTTTAGAAACAGAAAAATGGCTTTCAGAAATGAAATATTTCGTCTCTAAAGCCCTGTTTTCTTGTAGTGAATCCTAATATAATAACAAGCACATATATTTGATATTTATTTCTTTAATTTATCAATGGGTGAGATTTAGTTCGATGAATCAATAAGCCCGATAAGTTGGGAAATGATATCACTTATAGTGTGTGTTGTTGATTATAGAAGGAAACTGTGTCCTAGTAATCTATGTTGAGAATGTCCCCAAGAGGAGCTCATAAGGATTGTCATGTTAAACCTTGCAGGTGGACTTAGTCCGACATGACGATGAAGTTGAGTGGTACTACTCTTGGAGCTAAATATTAATTAAGTGAGTTGTCAGTAACTTACTTAATTAGTGGACATTTGTTATCTTAAACACAGATAGACTAACACACTCATGATAAGAAGGAGCCCAAAATGTAATTTGGAATTGGTGCGGTAGTTCAATAATAGTTCTCTAGTGGAATGAATTATTATTGATAAAATTAAGTTGTGTGTTCGGGGCGAGCACGGGATGCTTAATTTTATCGGGAGACCAAAACCAATTCCTCCTCTCGGTCCCTATCGTAGCCTCTAGTATATAGAGATTTATACCCACCGCATACCCACCTTCTTACCCATCCAATGGGGCCGGCCAAGCTAGCTTGGAACCCAAGCTAGGGCTGGCCAAGACCAAGTGGATGAGTCGGCCAAAACTTGGGTCCCAAGCTTAGGTAGCCGGCCACTAGAATATTAAAAAGGATTTTTATTAAAATTATTTCTTATGTGGATATCATGATTTAAAAGAGAGTTTAAAAATTAAAATTTTCTTTTATAGCTTTCTACAAAAGATTAAGAGAAGAGATTAATCTCTTTCCTTATTTGTAGATTAAAAGGATGGTTTTAATTTTTATTAAAAACTTTTCTTATTTGTAAATCATCCACATGTTTAAAAGAGAGTTTAAAAATTTGAAATCTTTCCTTATTTGTTGATTAAAAGGTGGATTTTAAATTTTAAGAAAACTTTTCTTTTTAAACATGTTCATGATTTAAAAGAGAATTTAAAAATTAAATATTCTCTTTTATAAGTTTCTACAAAAGATTAAGAAAAGATTTGATATCTTTCCTTATTTCTAGATTGAAAGAGATTTTAATTTTTAGAGATAATTTTCTTTTTATCCACATGTTTAAAAGAAAATTTTTAATTTATAAAATTTCCTTTTTATTAACCACCATGAAGGGAAAAATTATTTGAGAAATTTTTATAAATTTCCGGAAGCAAATTAGGAAGTTTTAATTCTTGTGTGAATTAAAATTTCCTTGATTAAGGCATTAAAGGTGGCCGGCCATTATCATGATGAAAAGAAAATTATTTCTAATTAAATAAATTTTCCTTTTCAATGGCAAAAGAATTAAGGAAGTTTTTATTAAATTTTCCTTATTTGCCAAAGACCAAGGATTATAAAAGAGAGGGTAGAGGAGGCTTCATTATGAACAACTCTATTATTTTTCTCCCTCTTTTCTTCCTTGGTGTGGTCGGCCCTTCCCTTTCTCTTCTCTCCATCTTTGTGGCCGAAACCTTCTTTTCTCTTGGAGATCAAGTGGTGGCCGGATCTTAGCTTGGAGAAGAAGGAGAGAAAGCTTGCATCCCTTGGAGCTTGGTTGGTGGAAAAGGATCTTCTTCCTTTGAAAGTCTTGCTTGGCCGAAACTTGAAGGAAAGAAAAAGAAGGTGGTTTGGTGGTTCTCGTCTCGAAAGATCGTTGCCCACACAACGTTCGGGATTAGAAGAGGAATACTGTAGAAGATCAAGAGGTCTTTCTAAAAGGTATAACTAGTATTTTTCCTTTCCGCATCATACTAGTTATTTTTGGAAATAATACCAAATACAAGAGGCATGCGATTCTAGTATTTCGAATTTATTTTCGATGTTGTGTTCTTTGTTTTTTCTTTTCCTTGTGATTTTATTGTTCTTTTCGGTTGACCTAAAGTTATTTTAGGAAATTAAATATTAGCTTTCCTTAAAAGGTTTTGTCTAGTCGGTGGTGGTTGCTCCCATATCCAAGAAGGTCATGTGCCTCGCCACGTCAGTACTGGGAACCAATTTTTGAAATTAATATTTAATGGAATTAATAACTTAGGTGATTTGGATCAAACGTGTTAAGTTTCACAGGAGATCCAAGTCAAAACCTAAAAGAACAAATAGATTAAGTTTTGGATCAAACGTGTTAAGTTCCGCAGGCGATCCAAAATTTAATTTAAAAGAACACATGGTAGCTAGGAAAAGGTTTAGACCTTTGTACAAAATTTTTGTACAGTGGAACCTCTAGGTTTTCCGAGTAGCAACCAACAAACTCCATACTTCCTCAGCGTTCGAAAAGTCTCCTCCATGTCTTTAAAGAGATCGGCCGCTCGAACGGACTTGATGAGAATATCATCCACGTACACTTTCAAATTTCGTCCGATCTGCTCCCTGAACACTTTTTTCATCAAGCGCTGGTAAGTTGCTCCCGCGTTCTTCAGTCTGAACAGCATCACATTGTAGCAGTACGTGTCGTCGGCTGTAACGAAGCTAACCTTCTCTTGATCTTCTCGGGCGAGCGGCACTTGATGGTAGACCTGATAGGCGTCGAGCATGCATATCAACTCGCAGCTGGCTGTGGAGTCCACCAGTTGATCGATCCGGGGTAGAGGATAAAAATCCTTTGGGCATGCTTTGTTGAGATCCCGGAAATCGATGCAAACTCTCCACTTGCTGCCCGGCTTGGAGACTAGTACCACGTTCGCCAGCCAGCTCGGGAACTGAACCTCGCGTATGTGGCCGGCCTCCAGGAGCTTCTCGACCTCCGCTCGGATGATGGCATTTTGTTCGGCGCTGAAGTCCCTCTTCCTTTGCTTCACCGGCCGAACGTCCGGTCGGACGTGAAGCTCATGTTGTGTGATACTTGGCGAGATTCCCGGCAGCTCGTGCGTCGACCAAACGAAGACATCACAATTTCTCTGGAGACATTTGATCACTTCCTCTTTCTGGCTCTCCTCCAGATCGGCCGCAATGAATGTGGTGGCCTCCGATCGGGTTGGGTGAATCTGCACTTCCTCTTTTTCTTCATAAACCAAAGAGGGTGGTTTTTCGGTTATAGCGTTCACCTCGATCCGTGGCGTCTTTCGAGTGGAATTAGCTTCAGCTCGGACCATCTCGACGTAGCATCGCCGAGCCGCCAGCTGGTCTCCTCGTACTTCTCCCACTTTATCTTCCACCGGAAATTTGATCTTCTGGTGGAAGGTGGAGACGGCCGCTCGGAACTCGCTGAGCGTGGGTCGCCCCAAAATAACATTGTATGCTGAAGGAGAGTCGACCACGACGAAGTTGGCAGTACGCGTCCTTCTGAGCGGCTCCTCTCCCAGCGAAATAGCCAGTCTGATCTGTCCGACCAGCAGGACTTCATTGCCCGTAAACCCGTAAAGGGGGGTTGTCATGGGCAGCAGCTCGGTTCGATCAATTTGCAGTTGGTCGAAGGCCTTTTTGAATATAATATTGACCGAGCTTCCTGTGTCAATGAAAACGTGGTGAATAGTGTAGTTAGCTATTACCGCTTTGATGAGGAGAGCGTCGTCATGCGGTACTTCGACTCCCTCCAAGTCCCTGGGCCCGAAGCTGATTTCGGGACCGCTCGCCCGTTCTTGGCTGCATCCGACCGCATGGATCTGAAGCTGTATGACACTTGCCTTCCTTGCTCTGTTGGAGTCGCCTCCGGTCGGCCCCCCAGTGATGATGTTGATTTCACCTCGGGAAGTGTTGCTTCTATTTTCTTCTTCCCGAGCGGATGGCCTAGGCTGCTCCCTAGACCTCCGGGGGTTGTCCTCACGCCTCGGAGTATGATGCCGCTCGGGAGTCTGTCTATGCCGCCTGTCGGATATCATCCGATCGGCTTCACGAGGGCGCTGTCGCCTGTCGGACGATGGCGATCGACGGTGGTCACCCCGGGGCACGGGGTGGGCGATCAGGGGAAGGCTCCGGCAATCTCTTGTATTATGCGTGTCTGTCCGGTGAAATGAGCAAAACATTGGGGTCTGTACCTTCTTTTTAGGTTTGGACCGCTCGGCAAATACTTCTTGAATGGCGTGGGATCTTGCATGTTGCTGGGGGCGGGCTGCTTCAGCTCGCGGTCCTCTGGGCGGCTGATGAGCAGCGTGCGGCTTCCGCTCGGCAGTGGGCGCCCGCTCGGTTGGAGGTTCCTTCCTTCGAGCCGCTTGGGCTTCCTCCACATTGATGTATTCATTGGCCCGGTGTAACATATGATCGTAATCTCGGGGCGGCTTCCGAATGAGCGAGCGGAAGAAGTCCCCGTCCACGAGGCCTTACGTGAACGCATTCATAATCGTTTCTGAGGTGGCCGTTGGAATGTCCATGGCCACCTGGTTGAATCGTCGTATATAAGCTCTGAGCGACTCTCTGGGCTATTGCTTGATGGCAAATAAGCTGACACTAGTCTTCTGATAGCGCCGACTGCTTGCAAAATGGTGGAGGAAGGCTGTGCGGAACTCCATGAAACTTGTGATGGATCCGTCCGGAAGCCTCCGAAACCACCGTTCCGCCGATCCCGAGAGGGTGGTAAGGAACACTCGGCACTTTACTCCATCTGAGTATTGATGAAGGGTGGCTGTGTTGTCAAACTTACCCAGGTGATCATCCGGGTCGGTGGTTCCATTGTATTCACCGATCGCCGGGGGCACATAGTGCTTTGGCAGAGGGTCCCGCAAGATAGCCTCCAAAAACTGACGGTTGATCTGCTCAGGGGAGGTGTCCGCTCGGGGGGCCTTGCCTTTTTTGTTGTCTCGTATTGGCACTTCATCTGATGAAGATCCTCGATCACGATTGACTGTTGCGGCTTCAGGAGGCGTGCGGAATAGGGCCCGATGAAATGGAACCGTGGCATGCGGTGCTTCCGCTCGGCCCCCTGATGTTGATGTCGCTTGCTGCTCAATCCGCTCGGCTTGCGACTTCTGTCTCTGTTCCACAAGCTTAGCTGCTCTTGTCTCGATCAAAGCGTCGAGCTCCTCTGTGGAGAGCATCACCGAGTGCGGTCGTCCAGCTTTGTCCATTGCTTCCGATCGGATGCAGGAGCCTTCCCACAGACGGCGCCAAATTGATCCTGTCCGAACACTGAATCAACGGACGCTAGACACGAGGCGCTCTCCGAACTGCTGACGTGGATCTCCTACCGGTCATACGGACCTCCGGCGAACCTGCTAAGAAGTCGGGCCGGGACGGGGTTCCCGACGACGACCCTCCGACGCTCAAGTCAGGCAAGTGGACAACAAAGAGGTGGCTCCGAATATCAGAGAACGCGTACCTCCGGCGAAGTGTGAGGCTCCTTATATAGAGCTGTGAAGAGGCTCATGCACACCTACCGAGGCGAATACGTGTCCTCTAACCATACCTCAGTATGGGCTTGTCAGAAGAGCTTACCTGACACCATATTGCTACAGTCCGAGCACATCTCTGACGGGACAGCGGAACCCTCTGTCGTAAGATCCTGCGTATGGCCTGGTCGTTGAACATACCCGCTGTCAGAAGATGTTCCCTTGTCCTTTTGTCTCTTCTTACCCCATGCTGAGCGTCCGGCCGGTCGGCAATATCCTCACGTCCGGCCGGTCGTATGTGCTGGTCCGCTCGGGAGATTCCCGGGTCGTGTGCTCTGTAGAGACTATTCGCAGTATTGCTACTTTATGCCTTCGGTCGAGTGGACCCTAAACCCGCTCGGCCATACGATCCTGTTCAACATGAGCGTCGGAACCCCGACTCCCCGCCGGGGTGTCTTTGCTTCCGCTCGGAACATTCGGTCGGTCGCCCAAATCTTTATCCGCTCGGCCGACCCCTGATTGACCTTTTACCTTTCAACCTCCACGTGGCGTGGACTCTGCTTAAAGGGGGGTCCCCCTTCCTCACTGTCGGATTAGTTTATATGGTGTGTTGTTGATTATAGAAAGAATTTGTGCCCTAATTATTTAGGCTGATGATGTCCCCTTGAGGAGCTCATAAGGATTATCATATAAACCCTGCAGGTGGACTTAGTTCGGCATGATAATAAAGTTGAGTGGTACTACTCTTGAAATCATATGTTAATTAATTAAGTTGCCAGTAACTCATTTCATTAACGGACATACGATATCTTAAACACAGGGAGATTAACGCACTCATGATAAAAAGGAGCCCATATTGTAATATGAGATTGGTGTGATAGTTCAATAATAACCCTTTAGTGGTATAAGTTATTATTGATGGACTTAAGTTGGGTGTTCGGGCCGAACACAGGAAGCCCAAGCCCATCAGGAGTCCTAAACCAATTCATCCTCTAGGTCCCTGTTGTAGCCTCTATATAAAGCCTCGCATCCACCCATCCATAACTTGGTTTGGTTTAACTTGGTTTAGTTTAACTTGGCTTGATTTAACTTGGATTGATTTAACTTGGTTTGATTTAACTTGACTTGGTTTAACTTGGTTATAGAAAGGGAGATTTTTTCTAAACAGAATTCTGTTAGTTTTCTTTCTTTGTAGCCAACGGCAAGCCTATAAAAAGGAGTAGGTGGTAGCTCCTAAAATCCAATTTTCTCTCTTCTCCTCCTTGTGGTCGGCGCCCCTCCCTTTCCTCCTCACCTAGGGTCTCACCCCTCCCCTCCTCTTTGCTTAGGGTCGGCGCCCCTCCCCTTCTCCCTTGCTAAGAGCCGACGACCCCTCTCCTTGCTAGGGTCGGCAGCCCCCTCCTTGCTAAGGCCGGCGCCCCCCTCTTCTACTCCTTGGTGGGCGGTGGCTTGGAGAAGAGGAAGAAGAAGAGAAGGTGCCCCATCCTAAGAGCTCATTTTGTATCCGGCGGTTTGGAAACCGAGAAGAGAAGGAGGGTGGTTGTTGTCTTGTTAGATTGTCGCTCACACGACGTCCAAAAATAGGAGAGGAATACAGTAGAAGATCAAGAGGTATTTTGCTACAAAGGAAAGGTACAACTAGTTCTTAATTCCGCTGCGTAATTAGTTAGTTTTCTTTGTATCATTTTTTGGAATACCAACATAAGAGGCCAGCGATATTGTACTTCGATCAAGGTGTGCTTTGATCATTCAAGAACTTGCTTGATTGATTAAACACATGTTTGATCGAACATACGGGTTGCTAAGAAAAGTTCTGTTCTTGTATAATTTTTGTACAGGGAAATTTAAACAAAACGGAATTCCAACACCTTCAGAACTAGCCATCGAAAACAGAAGAGTCGAGGAAGAACAATGAACAGATTCGAGTAAGAAAAAGGTAAAGAAGCTTACTGAAAAGATCGTCGGAGAAGAAGAAGAAGCACAGCGTTACAGAGAGGGAAGAAGATGAAGAACGAGGAAGGAAAAAAGACGGGGATGCAAGTGAGGTTTATAAACCTCATGGCCGATCGACCCGAGCCGTTCGATCCAGGGTTACGAAAAACTAAGAGAAGATCCAGTTGTTGAATATGAAACGACACCTATCACGTCACCAGCGGATATCTGCCTGTCACGTCAAACGTACGATGGTAGAAAATGAGACATGTGGCGTGCAACTAGCGGAAGACATTAATGAGGCCTAATTAAAAGGTATGATCGCGTGCTCGACCATAATTATCAAAGATTTACACTATTTTCAAGAAATTTAGATGACGTTAGGATGCTCAGCCGAGAGAGCGCAAGGAAGGGAGAAAATTTGCTAAGTGTTGTCGCCCATCATTCCGACCAGGCACAGATAATGGATTGTCATATAGTCGAACGACCTAGACACCATCTGCTTTGGGAGGCATGATCCGAGCGGCAGCTATAGACCTAGCATGACAAAACGGAGTCGAACGGCGCAGACGTTTGTGCCGATCAGAAATTGGGGATCATATGTAGGGTCCGATCGGTCGTGTAAGACACCGAATATGCTACTTGTCCAGTCAGTCAAACTTGTAGCCTCCTTCGACTAGACTTGAGGGGGAGACTTATGATGCAGCGATATAGGGAAGCCCACCTAGCACAAGGTTAACTACAAGGTGGAGGTCAAAGTCAATATGGTCAACGCTAGGGTGTTAAAGAGCCGAATGGAGGATGATTACAACGATCGGCTGGGACAGTCAGTGCCCGACCTGCTGGAGACATGTCCGAGCAGACCACCCATCCGAATCGAGATAATATTATAAGATAATCAGACGCTCAGTGTGGAGCAACAGGACGCCAAGGAGATCGAAAAACCTGTTCGAACGGGAGGGGTACGCTACTATACACAATCACCGCAAGGAAGAGCAACTAAGGCTAACAGAGCAGATGAGTCCCGGCCAAGTGGCTACCCCACTCCGCCAAGCAACGAGACCATTGTCGTATCCCTCAATATCCTTCTGGGAGATAATGCCGCTGACACTAGATATGGACAACATGCGGATCGTACGACGAAAGCTTCTATTATCTTGTCAAGGATATGCATGCCCTGTTAAGGTATGGTGTCAGAGGTACTTTCCTGACAGGTCACTTCATATGACATATTGGAGAGCGTGCACATGCCTCGAGGAGCATGCATGTCGCCCACCAGGGCTCTATATAAAGGGGGGCTATCACCGACGGAAGTACATATTATTCACTGTTTGCGCTAGAGTAATAGTTGCTCCACTTTCTTTCACTATTCCTGTGACTGACTTGAGCGTCGGAGGGTCAACGCCTGGGACCCCTTCCCTGGCTCAGCACTTGTTGGAATATATACTAAAAGCCTAGATTTTTATATAAATATTTATTTTGAAATAAAAGAATCACATTGGTCAAATGTCTACATTTATGCTAAGTGTAGTTGTTCAATTAATTTATATTGTAGGTAACATGATGTGTGGTGTCACACACAGAAGATCATGTTATCAATTCTTTATAAATTATAAACAGTTGGGCATAACCAAGATGGAATGGAACAAACCATTGGAGTGGTTGTAGTGTAATTAGGTATTAGTTTATCTTGACTATAAAATTACACTAGTATAATCTGAGTGTATTGAGCAGAACAATTTAAGATAAGTTCTTTTTATATTGACTGCATAAAAGAACAAGACCTTTGTTATTATGGAAGTGTGTGCTCTTAATCATAATATAATAACAAGCACATATACTCAATATTCATTTCTTTAATTTATCAAAGGGTGTGATTTAGTTCAATAAATCAATATACCCGATAAGTTGGGAAATGATATTATTTATAGTGTGTGTTATTGATTATAGAATGAAACTGTGCCCTAGTAATCTAGGTTGATAATGTCCCCAAGAGGAGCTCATAAGGATTGTCATGTAAACCCTGCAGGTGGACTTAGTCCGACATGACAATAAGGTTGAGTGGTACTACTCTTGGAGTTAGATATTAATTAAGTGAGTTGTCAGTAACTCATTTAATTAATGGACATTCGATATCTTAAACACAGGAAGATTAACACACTCATGATAAGAAGGAGCCCATATAGTAATATGGGATTGGTGCGGTAGTTCAATAATAACTCTTTAGTGGTATGAATTATAATTTATAAACTCGAGTTGGGTGTTCAGGGCGAACACGGGAAGCTCAAGTTCATCGGGAGACCAAAACCAATTCCTCCTCTCGGTCTCTGTTGTAGCCTCTTAGTTATAAAGTATTATACACACCTTCTTACCCACCTTAAGATAGTGGGCCAAGCCTAGCTTGGAGCTCAAGCTAGGGCCGGCCAAACCAAGGTGAGTTGGTTTCAAGAGGTGGCCAGCCCTAGCTTGAACCCAAGCTTAATTGGTCGGCCACAATAAAATAAAAGGGATTTTATTTTTTTTAAATCTTTCCTTATGTGGAAGTCATGATTTAAAAGAGAGTTTAAAAATTAAATTTTTTTTCTTTTATAGTTTCAACAAAGAATTAAGAGAAAGATTTGATATCTTTCCTTATTTGTAGTTAAAAGGAAGATTTTAATTTTGAAGAAAACTTTCCTTTTTGGAAATCATCCACATGTTTTAATAGAGAGATTTTAATTTATAAAAGTTTCCTTTTATAACAAACCATGAAGGGAATTTTTAAAAGAGAAATTTTTATTTTAAAAATTTTCGGAAACAAATTAGGAAGTTTTAATTTTGTTTTTAAAACTTTCCTTATTTGGAGGGATTATAGGGGTCGGCACATTAGAGGTTTAAAAGGAAATTTTTAATTAAAATTTTCTTCTTAAACATTGGCAAGGAATATAAGGAAGTTTTAATTATAAAACTTTCCTTATTTGCCAAGACCAAGGAATATAAAAGAGAGGGTAGAGGTGCCTCACCTCATAACATATCATCTAGTATCCATCTCTTCTCTTCCTTGGTGGTGGCCGACCCTCATCCTCTCCTCCTTTTCTTCTTCTTTGGCCAGTGACATCAACTCTCTAGGAGACTCTTGGTGGCTGGATTTTGCTTGGAGAAGAAGTAGAGAAAGAAGGTTTTGTTTTTTTGCATCCCTTGGAGCTTGGTTGGTGGCTGAAGACCTTCATCTCTAGGAGATTCTTGGTGGCCGAAACTTGCAAGGAGAAGAAGGAAGCTTGGGTGGATTCTTGTCTCGGTAGATCGTCGCCCACACGACGTCCGAGATAAGAAGAAGAATACGACAGAAGATCGTGAGGTCTATAAGCTATAAAAGGTATAACTAGTTATTAGTTTTCGCATCATAACTAGTTCATCCTTTTATTTAGATCTTGAAATACCAAACACAAGAGGCTAATGAATCTAGGCTATCGAATTTATGTTTTCGATTTTGTGTTTCTTTTACTTTTTCGAATTTGTGATTCGATTGTTCTTTTGGGTTAAACCTAGGGTTACTATAAGGAAATTAAATATTGAATTTCATTAAAAGACTTTGTCTAGGAAGTGGTGGATGCTCCCATACCCAAGAAGGCCTAGTACCTCACCATGTTTAACCTGGAAGTCGATCTCTGAAATTAATATTTAATTAAATCTGTAACATGGGTGGATTTGGATCAATAATGTTAAGCATCGTTTATGATCCAAGTCTAAACCTCTAAGAACAGATAAGTTGAATTTGGAATCAATAATGTTAAGTTCTGTTTGCGATTTCAAATTTAATTTCTAAAGAACACAATAGGTTGTTAGGCAGGACTTGTACAAATTTTTTGTACAGGGGAACCGGTACGATATTCCCAGTAGCAACCAACAGCACTAACGTTACTTGTTTTGCAGAGTGGAGCAAAGTCTATAGTCGGTCAGCAAAACCACCATATTCCCAGCTTTCCACCTTCCCTCTTTTGGACAGGATCAAATATAAATCAAACGGTGAAGGTTGCAGTGCGAGTGTTAAGGGGTTCTTCTGACTCAATCAAATGACTCGTTCTCACTCGGCGAATCAAAATTCTGCATTTCAGTCTCATGTCGCTTTGATCCGTTCCTCCACCTCTCACTCTCAATCACTCGCCTCCCTCCATTTCTTTTTATGAAACTTTTCATGGTTCTGGTTGTCCTCCGCTCTGGCTGCTACCTAATGCATTTGTGATCCATGTGTACTAAGTAGAAACATATCTATAGTAATCCCAGCCAGGACTACATCACGTTAGCGTAGGGCTCAAGTTCACGGATCCAGACACCCCTTCCCTATCGTCTTCTTCCCGTCATTGACATCCCCACCTTCCACCATCGCCTCATCCCGTCCTCCAATCGTCTTCACCATCCACTCCATCACTGTGCGGTCTCCACCTCTCCCCTTCCTCCTCCGTCAGATCCTTGGCCACGAGGCCATCGTCTGTATGCCACTACATCTAGAGTCTAGACCACCATACATGGTGGACGCACGGGAGCAGTCGATGAAGGTCGTGATATGAAATGACAGCCTCTTCGGTCTGATTGAGGTGGAGAAACGGTCTAAAAGAGAATCATTCAATATACCAAGTTTGATCGGATCAAGTCACTTGATCAAATCAAATTAGTATTAAAATTTAATAATTATTTAAAATAATTCTGTTATAATTATTAAAATAATTCTTAGAATAATTCTATTATTTATTAATTAGTCAATTGATCAAGTACTTCCTATACATTATATATTATATTGTCCTTAGGACAAATATCAATGAACAATAAAATTTATTATTGCTCTCATATTTTTTTTTTGTCATCTTCCTATTCTTCTTCTTTGATAGTATGAGAGCCAAAACTCTTCTTCTTTCGCGGCATTCTCGGAGATGCGCCTTGAGGTTGAATAGCTAAAATATTTGATTTCTTAGAACGGTTCAAACTTCTGCTATTGCCGTTTGTTTCATTACTGAAATCTATTGTCGCTTGCTCTCTCTCTCTCTCAACGTAACCTTCTCCGCTAGCTTTATCTTTTTACCAGCTAAGTTATCCCTCTTTCTCTGCTTTTTCTCTTTTCTAATAACCCCATCTTTCCTTCTTTCCCTCTCTCACCTTGTCGTTGGAACCACACTGTCGTAGAACCCCACTGGCCACTGTTGTAGAAACCCACTGTTGCATCTCCCATAAAACCCCACTGTCCTAACCTCCTCTAGCCATGCTCATTCCCACACCTTTATTTATTCTTTATTTACAATGTCAAATAATCAACAGCATCATGAAAAAGACAAAGTTCATAACAATATCAAATCTGTCGCATCATTGGATAAACTAGAAATCAATGCTCTAAAAGATTTGATTGGTCATATACTCAAATAAAATGTCAAATTTACCTTAGAATTGGACATATTGATATTCAATATCCTAGGCGATTTGACTCAAATTTCATTAGTGATCCTGTAGCTTCAAGATAATCAACTGCTTCACAAGTTTATACTAAAGTCCTCTCGTCTGTGTCTACTCATGGTAAACCCCCAGAGTTTTCATCTATAGAATGGTATATTGACACTAGAGCAACATCATGTCATATCACATTATAATATCTTTATAGACGTAATATTGTATTATAGCTCAGATACGATTCAAGTAGGCTATGATTCAGATTTGTAAATTGCTAATCTTAGAAACACATACATTCATTTATCTAATCGTACTTTTTACATGCACAACATCTTTCATGTTCTATTTATTACCAAAAATTTACTTTCCACACGTTAATGTTTGAATTTCATCACAATCATTATCTTATAAAAGATATAGGAACAAATTATATTATCTTATTTCATGGTGGCATAAAAAATGACTTCTACTATCTTCAAAGTTCTTCTATGAAAGTTGTTGTCAGTGAACGCACAAATAAATCAGCTTGGCATGACTTAGTCATCCTTCTCTTCACATCAAAGTTCAGATGAAATCTTATCGTCAATCTGCCTATTAACCGCATCTCTTGCGGCGGGACGAGTGGACCACCTTCTGGCTGGAGACCAACATCCGGTGTAAGATGTTGTAGGTGTTGGTTGCTACTTGGAAAACCTAATGGTTCCTCTGTACAAAAATTTTGTACAAGATCTGAACCTTTCCTAGCTACCATGTGTTCTTTTAAACTAAACTTGGATCGCCTGCGGAACTTAACACGTTTGATCCCAAGTTTAACTTATATGTTCTTTTAGGTTTAGATTTGGATCTCCTGTGAAACTTAACACGTTCAATCCAAATCACCTAAGTCACAAAGTTGATTAAATATTAATTTCCAAATTTGGCTTCCAGGATTGCATGGCGAGGCACATGGCCTTCTTGGATATGGGAGCAACCACCACCGCCTAGACAAAGCCTCTTAAGGAAAGTTAATATTTAATTTCCTTAAATAACTCTAGGTTAACCAAAAGGAACAATAGAAGCACAAGTTTGAAAAGAAAACAAAAGAACACAACATCGAAAACTAATTCAAAACCTAGAATCACATGCCTCTTGTATTTGGTATTTTTACAAAGAAATAAAACTAGTATGATGCGGAAAATAATTACTAGTTATACCTTCCTTTGTGAACTTTTAATGACCTCTTGATCTTCTACCGTATTCCTCTTCTAACCTCGAACATTGTGTGGGCAATGATCTTCCGAGATGAGAACCACCAAGGAACCTTCTTCTTCCTTCCTTCAAGTTTCGGCCAAGCAAAAACTTCCAAAGGATGAAGAACTTTTTCCACCAACCAAGCTCCAAGGGATGCAAGAAACAAGCCTCCTTTCTCTCTTTTTCTCCAAGCTAGATCCGGCCACTTTTATGTCTCCAAGAGGTGATGAAGTCTCGGCCACAAGAAGGAGAAGAGAGAAGAGAAAGGGGAACCTCTAGGGGTCGGCCACACCTAGGAAGAAAAGAGAGGAAGAAAAAGAATAGAGTTGTTCGCCATTAAGGCACCTCTATCCCCTCTTTTATAATCCTTGGTCTTGGCAAATAAGGAAATTTTAATAAAAACTTCCTTAATACTTTTGCCATGAAAAAGAAAAAATTAATTAATTAAAAATCAATTTTCTTTTTCCAACTTATCTGTGCGGCCACTTTCTCCCCAAAACAAGGAAAGTTTTAATTAAAACAAGAATTAAAACTTCCTAATTTATTTCCGGAAATTTATAAAAATTTATCCAATAATTTTAATCCCTTCATGATTGGTTAATAAAAAGGAAATTTTATAAATTAAAATCTTTCTTTTAAACATGTGTATAATTTTCAAAAAGGAAAGTTATCTCTAAAAATTAAAGTCTCCTTTCAATCTACAAATAAGGAAAGATATTAAATCTTTTCTTAATCTTTTGTAGAAACTAATAAAAGAGAAATTTTTAATTTTTAAACTTTCTTTTAAATCATGAACATAATTAAAAGGAAAGTTTTTACCAAAATTAAAATCAACCTTTTAATCTACAAATAAGAAAAGAGATTTAGCTCTTCTCTTAATCTTTTGTAGAATCTTATAAAAGGAAAGATTTAAATTTTTAAACTCTCTTTTAAATCATGTTATCCACATAAGAAAAATTTTTAAAATTAAAATTTCTTTTTATTTTAATAGGGCCGGCCACCTAAGCTTGAGTTCAAGCTAGGGTCGGCCACATGAATTCACCCATGAACCAAGCCATGGTCGGCCCTAGCTTGGTCTCCAAGCTAGCTTGGTCGGCCCCTATAGGATGGGTAAGAAGGTGAGTATAGGTGGGTATAGTACTCTATAATTAAGAGGCTACAATAGGGACAGAGAGGAGGAATTGGTTTTGGTCTCCCGATAAAATTAAGCATCCCATGTTCGCCCCGAACACACAACTTAATTTTATCAATAATAATTCATTCCACTAGAGAACTATTATTGAACTACCGCACCAATCCCAAATTACATTTTGGGCTCCTTATTATGAGTGTGTTAGTCTCCCTGTGTTTAAGATGTCAAATGTCCACTAATTAAGTGAGTTACTGACAACTCATTTAATTAATATCTTAGTCCAAGAGTAGTACCACTCAACCTTATCGTCATGTCGGACTAAGTCCACCTGCAGGGTTTAACATGACAATCCTTATGAGCTCCTCTTGGGGGCATTCTCAACCTAGATGACTGGGACACAGTTTCCTTCTATAATCAACAACACACACTTTAAGTGATATCATTTCCCAACTTATCGGGCTTATTGATTTATCGAACTAAATCTCACCCATTGATAAATTATAGAAATAAATATCAAATATATGTGATTGTTATTATATTAGGATTAAGAGCACACACTTCCATAATAACTGAGGTCTTTGTTCCTTTATAAAGTCAGTATAAAAGAAACGACCTCTAATGGTCCTACTTAATACACTCTAAGTGTACTAGTGTAATTATATAGTTAAGATAAACTAATACCTAATTACACTAAGACCTTCCAATGGTTTGTTCCTTTCCATCTTGGTCATGAGCTACTGTTTATAATTTATAAGGTACTGATAACATAATCCTCTGTATGTGACACCACACACCATGTTATCTACAATATAAATTAATTGAACAACTACATTTATCATAAATGTAGACATTTGACCAATGTGATTCTTATTTCTAGATAAATGTTTATACCAAAAGCTAGGCTTTTAATATACATTCTAACAGTAGGCGTTCACTACTGTCGCCAAGAAGGTGGAGCACCAAGTGGTTCCAACAGAACAGCGCAAGGGGAGGGCATTCGAGAGAGGATCTGCAAATACCTTGAGGCTGGCTGATGCCTCCGCGGAATTTCTTGCTGATCGCAGAGATCTTCCTCATCTTTGTATGAAGTTGGACTGATGGAGTAATATCATGCATGCTGTCATCGATTGAGGTGTTCTTGTTTCTTCTTTTCTTGACTTTTCTGGATCTCACAATTTATTAGATGATTTTGGCAACATATAAAAGTTCAGAATATTCTACATCTATTAAATGCTTGAACATTCTGCTTACTGAAGTTTGTTTTTGGTTGTAAAATATTAGAGTTTATCTTGGTAATTTTGTGTTGCCAAAGATAAACAAGCATGATAGTTTGATAAAGATGTTTTAAATTTTATAGATTTACACTGATCTCAAGCTGATTCGAGGAGCTAAGGATACAATGTACTCTCTTGTTTTAAATTTACTGTGTATACACTGGTTACGTTATACTTGTATTATCAGGAACTGACGATCTGGGGTTTACCCAGCTATGCGCCTATGGCCTGTGTACCTGCATGAACCTCCCTCCATATCCGTGGGGCCGGCACTACGGGGGCCGCTAAGGTAGCGGATCTACCTTTTTTGTATTCTTCAGCTTCTTAACTGATAAATTGATATAACATTCAAAGTTTGTATAAGAGCATTCACAACGCTAACTTATTTTAATATTCATCATCTCATCATAAAATATAGAGTTCACTGCACATACTCATTATAACAATATATTTTTTTCACTCATATTTTTTTTAACATTAACACTCATTATTTATGAGTTCCACAATCCACTCAATTATCTTAATATTAATATAATTTAAATATGTTTTAAAATATTTAAATTAGTATTATTATTATTAATCTTACTTTTTAAAATTAATTTTATTTTTTTAAAAAAATATTATTAAATTTTTTAAATATATTTTATACCATTTACAAAAAAAAAAAAAAAAAAAAGAGGGATGAACAACATTCGTCCCTCTTAACACTCTCCTCTCTCTCTCCCCCGTGAGTAGGTATTATAATACTCATTTAACACCTCATTGAGGATGCCCTAAGAGCATCTGTATTGGTGGGTATTATAACATCAATCACCTAATCAAAAAGTATAGGACTCATATATCATATACACATTATATTAATACCTTCGTTCTATTATATTCATTTTAATATTAGCACTCATTATTTATAGGTCCCACTATCCATTCATTTATTTTTATTTTTATTGTACATTAAATGAATATAATTTTAATTTTATTTACACAATTTAAATGATTATTATTTAAAATAAACAATAATATTATTTTGAAATATATTATTTTACATAAAATATTTTTTTTCTTATTTTATGTGTATCATTTATTCAAAATTAAAATATTATTATAAATTTAAAATAAGGGAGTACAACCTATATATAAAAAATTACACTTGCATAAAATTAAAATATAATACTTTCAAGAATTGTTATTATATTGTGACCAAATATGTTTAACTAAGTTTCCATGAAGTTAGTGATGCACATGACTATCGCGTAGTTCTAAAGTTATCCATAGATAATTTTGAAATCCTCGATTTAAATCTTGGATGGGTTGTGCAGATTCATCATCTTCATCATTGTATCAATTTATCACCTGACCCTCTTCATCTTCAATAATCATGTTGTGCAAAATAATACATGCTAAGATAATATGTTTTAACTTTTTTTTGTACCAATAAAGAGCTAGACGTCTGACAATTGTCTATTGAGCTTAGAGCATCTCAAATGTGTGTTCAACATCTTTTCTTACAGCCTCTTGTCTTTCTTTAAACAATCTTCTCTTAGGATCTTCTAGGCAAGGAGAAACCTTGACGAAAGTAGCTCATTCCGGATATATTCCGTCTGTTAGATAATGTCCCTTCGTTTATTGAGTCTCGTTGACCGTGAAATTAATCTTCGGGGTATTTTCTTGCAAGACGTTATTGAATATAGGAGATTCATATAACACATTAATATCATTAAGTGAACCTATGACACCAAAGAATGCATGTCATATCCATAAGTCTTGAGTCGCGACCACTTCAAGTTTCATTGTTGGTGATCCATGACCTCTTGTAAACTGGCATTTCCAAGTAAGTGGACAATTTTTCCATTCCCAATGCATGCAATATTCCAAGGAAGTCATGCCTCTCATCATGCATTTGAAGAAGATGTTGGTCATCAGCATTCAACTTTCTCAAGTATCGATCACCAAATAGTTCAACCACATAACCGCAGAAGTTGAAAAGACACTTGATGGCAGTTGATTTACCCATGCATAGGTACTCATTGAGATGGTCAGCTGGAATTCCATAAGACAATTGGCGAATCGCAACCATGCATTTTTATAGTGGTGACAAGCCTTTTCTTCTCATTGCATCGTCCCTTTGTTGAAAATATGAAGAACGACTCTCAAACGTTTACTATGCGACAAAATAAATCTCTTCGCATGCGAAATAGTCTTAAAAATATTTGATCTACATACACTAGGTTTGTGGAGAAATAATCATTGAAGAGCCTCACATGCCCGGCTTCACGATTTCATTGGATGAACCTTCTTCGCCATATCTCGTTATTATTTTAATATGCTTCAACTATTTGTCGGCTTTGTTGAAGTATCAATGACATTAGCTCATTCCCCGGATCATAACCTTCGTTAACAACTTCAACTTGAACTTCATTTTCACTTGTCGAGTCAGAGCTGTTGCTACTTGAATATTGAGACATTTTAGAAGAAACCAATTCAAGTTTATGTTTAAAATGAAGAATTATAGAGTACACGATGTCTATACTTTTTTACTTGTCAACAGCTATATTTGAGCGTATATATTCCAATGGCTTCTTTTCATTAATCGAATTGTACATTAATTGTAAATATATTCCAACTGCTATATTAACAATGATTCTCATAAATTGTACATTAATTATGGACACTTGTTTCAGTGAGTCGCCCAATTTATTTATTTTTCTTTCTGAGTAAAATATTTCAAAAACAGAGGAGCTAACATCTCAATCAAGCAAACTAAGAAAGCATTAATTAAAAAAGTACAATAATAGAAAATTACATTAATTAAAAAATATATAATAATTAAAATTTATAATAAATGAAAATTACATATTCCATCTTCTCCTAATCTCTTGACATAGATGTTCATGGATAATAAATTGCTCCTCTATCATTTGTAAAGTATCCATCGAAAGGATTGCATATTCCTTTAGTTGAACTTTGGCAAAGACAGTTTTTGCTTTCATCTCGACAGTGCTTGCTTTCCTCTCCTCAACTTTGAGTTTTTTTTTCCATTTCAACTTCAGTCATTTTTATGTTTGTATATTCAGTAAACTTTGCAAACATATTATCCAAATTTATTGTCATACCTTCAATACCTGATTTCATTTTGCCTTTTCCCTTTCTTCTTGCTGTCTTCTAAACCATTGGATGGGTTTCTTTTTCATTTAGGTCTACATGTAGACTCTCATCTTGGTTAGATGAGGTGTTGATTGCCCCTGACTTCGAGGTCCTTGCCTTCTTCGTGCCAACAAGGTAATCAATGGATTGTGGAGTAAACATTGGACGGTTTTTTACGATTCTCCATACATGCTCGAGATTAAATGCAATGCCATTATTTTCCTTGCGATATTTTTCATACACAAGCTACACTATGTCCTCATCACTGTGGCTGTTACAATTCACACTATAAACACTATTGTAATCTGCGTTAAAGTGATATATCTTTTTTGTATGATATTGTGCTAGTGCAATCGTATAACACGTGCAATTCTATTAGGTATACCAAGAGGACAATTCTCATTGTAGTAGCTTGCAATACGTCTCCAGAAAACATCCACCTGATCATTGTCGATGATTGGATCATCGCTAATAGTAACAAACGATCTCACTAAAACCTCGTCTTCAATCTTACTCCATGTTGACCGCCTTCTTCTACCTGCACAGCTAGAATCCGCCTTCTCCAAATTTTTAAGTGCAATTGAGGATTCACGATCATACAATTAAGTCTCTAAAATAAAAGTCAGAGTAAGCGGTTCATTTTCTACCGGAGATGTAAAAGGCATACAGTTACATATGGATTAAATGAATAATTTTGTGGATATGAATTATATGGATAATTTGATGGATATGTACCATATGGATTTGGTTGGTATGGATTATGTGGATAATTTGATGGATATGAAAAATATGGATAATTTGGTGGAATTTATGAATTTTGGTAAGAAGTATTTTTTCCCAACAATTTTTGGTAATTCACCAAATTTCTAAAAAATCCTTGATTATTTTCATCCATTTCGGAGAAAAATAGGAGAAGACTTTTAGAGAGATTTAGGTATTTGAAAGATTGAAATAAGATGATGAATATTTATAGATGAAATTTTGATTTTCTTTTTAAACTAACTATTAAAAAAGTCGTTAACTAGGCATTGGTTTTTAATTTCAAAATATTTGTTTTTTATTTTTTTATAGAAAAACTATATATATTAATAAAAATTTTAAAACGGACCCATGTGAGGGTGGGCCAGCCTTGTGCCCACTCTCACATACACAGACAAAGGGGAAAAAACAAGCAAAAAAAAAAATCAATGAAGGAGCTCATTGAAATGATGGGCCAACCTCGTTCAAATTTTTCTCTACATCAGTTTTAATACCCATTGAACATTATAACATCGTATTAATAGTAAATTAGAGAAAAATTTTTAATCACAATGTTAACTTTGCATGTAATCCCTAATCAGAAACAAAACTTTACATGCAACCCCCATTGATAAAAATCTTTATTTTCACTCCCTAGTCAAATATAATGGACACTAATTTACCTAATTAACCCTGATATTTTTAGGTATAAGAGTCTAAAAATAAATATAATTCTTCTTAAATTCAGCACATTAAACTAGAATCTAGTATATTTTCTATTAAATTGAGTACGATTCTTTTTCCACTTTAATTGTATAGATAATATACTAGATTTTCTTTAAATGGTGCTCAATTGGATGGAAAATATATTAGATTTTCTTTAAATGATGCTGAATTTAGGAGGAATTATATTAAGTAAGAAAAAAATCGTGCTCAATTTAATAGACAATATACTCGATTTTAGTTTAAAGTGCTTAATTTAATAGGAATTATATCCATTTTTAGACTTTTGTACTTGAAAAATATGAGAGATAATTTTGATAGAAAATATACTTGATTCTAGTTTAAAGTGTTGAAATTAAGAGTAATTATACTCATTTTTGGGTTTTTTTATACCTAAAAAATTTGAGGGGTGATTAGAAAGTTGTGCTCAATTTGATAGAAAATATACTCAATTCTAGTTTAAAGTGTTGAATTTAATAGGAATTATACTCATTTTTAAACTTTTGTACCTAAAAAATACGAGAGGTAATTTTGATAAAAATATATATACTTGATTCTAGTTTAAAGTCCTGAATTTAAGAGGAATTATACTCATTTTTAGATTTTTTTTTTTTATATCTAGAAAATTTGAGGAACAATTAGGTAATAATATTTGCATGAGGGAGTTGAGGTAAATAAAATTTTACATGTAGGGAGTGGAAATAAAATTTTTTGAACATGAGAACTACATGTAAAATTAATATTATGATTAAAAAAAATTTTCTAATTTATCGATATATATATATATATATATATATATATATATATATATATATATATATATATATATATAAAGTAAGAGCGAGAGATATGAGATCCAGCGGCTGATAAGTCCTGTGGACGTTGTTGACTAAGAGATCTTGGATCTCATGTACGGACAAAGAAAAAAATGAAATGAACGTGTTCAGAGCTTTCAAACCTTTTTATTCATTCGTTTTAACACCCATAGAATATTATAACACTCCATTAATTTTTTCAATATGGATGCTCTAAATAATTTTATTAAATTATTTTATCAGATAATATTGATGCGGTTCAAAAGTTTAAAAGATAGTCAACTGGATATTCCGTTCTGATATTAATTGGATGGTGACTTCTCACTATTTTATATATCATAAAAGATGTTAGTATCGGATCAGAAAAAGAGTTTCTGACATTGACTCTCCAACGTTTAAGTCAGTGATCAAATTTTAGAAAAGAATAATGAAAAAGTATAACAATGTGTATAGAAATAATATAGCATTGCATACATTCGCATGTAGATGAAGACCTCTTTTTATAATATTATTGTTGTGTCTATACTCTATGGACAAATTATGAAGTATTTTTAAAAAAGGACAGACCATAAAATGACTCTGACACCTTTCCTAAAATGAACCCACAAATCCTTATGATGGGACAAGATGAAAACTTCTAAAATACAATTTAACTACATAATATCCCCTATCCTCTGTGCCACAAAAGGCAAAAAAAACGTAATAGTTTGTTGGGGTACGAGAACTACCATACATTGTTTTGACCAACTGATTAAATTACTGATATAATCTAACCAGTTATAACTTCCAAAGAATATCCCGTTAATGTTTATGTGTGATTGATGACTCGACTTTCACTCAACTTCTTTACTTGAACTATTCGTAACCAGATGTCTACTATGTTCGATCGAACCATACATCTGATCGACTAGGGCACTTAGTCATGATAATTGTTACTTGACTTCATACTCCATCGTATTTCATCGTTGATTGTGAGATTATATTTGGAATTCAATCTTAATGGAGGGTCCAATCAGGCGAGTCTTTGGTTTAACACTCACGGTCCATCCCGCTTGGATATCCGACTAGACCTTCTCTTGTTTTAAATAATGTTGATCGTTCCTTGACTTTAACTTTCATATCAATCGGCCTCCTAAATTTTAATCTTCTCAAGGGGCTTATTTTAAATACCGTATCAAGTACTATTAATTAAAATTACTATAATAGAGTTGAAATAAGAGTTTTTTTAATAAAAATAGGATATAATATGTATATTTTAAAAAATAATAAAAATAAAGGACGCTTTAACTTTTTGTTTGCCCATCCTTATTTATCCCACCTAATGATTAATGAAAAAACTATTTCACATGTCCGATGTATTAGAACCAAACACAGCCATACTTCTCTTTTTTTTTTTTTTTGTTTGATTTACCAGAACTCATTCGCATAGAGTTCTAAGAGAGATCAGTCACAGAGCATGTAGGTGCGAGGGAGCAAATTAATACTTCCCTAAATAGAATTTCTAAAGAGTCTAAAACATGATAAAGATATGTATTGTTCAGGAATCGAGAAACAACAAAGGGCTAATAAGTTGTCTTTCTATTTTGTTTTTAATAGATCAATCCTCGAGCTCATACATATGAATTTAAATAATGATTATTGAGTAGTTTGTATACCATTATAAAATAAAAATTACTTTATAAACTGATCTAAAAACCAAAATTAACTCATTAGATATTCATGGATCTTATTACACCTAATAAATTAAAAAAATTTACCATTAATTAATTAATTTGGTAGAAAATTTTAAAAAAAAATCCTAATTATTCATATTGCTAAAATGATGGTCTAAAAAATTATTAAAATAACATCTTATTTATAATTTTATTTATAAAATATCCTTTTGCACTTTATTTTGAAATAGTTTTAACACAGAACTTTTTAATCTATTTCTAATTCTTATAAAACGCATGCTGTTTTTATTGGGCATTTAGTTTTGTAAGGGTTGCTGGTAGAAAGTTCTAACTAGCACAAATTTTAAACATTGTTAGGTTAGCTAAGCCTATCTACTAACAGAAAATACATTGGGAATGAGTTATCCAATCAATGTAAGGTACAATATCAAGCAACAAAAGTTATATAATTAGACAATTAAACAAATGTACTATATCGTATATATGGACCCACCCTGATTGCTCAGCTGCGTCTGTACAATTGTAATTCAACACTCTATTTCTTTATCAATTCAACTCCTATAAAACCATATATTTCAAAAATTTGCAATTAGTTTTGTAGGACGGAAACGTATGATAGATAGAAAGAGATTGAATATTATTCGTCAAAAACATCTTTCTCTATATGAAAATAGAATTAGGTAGCGAAAAATAAAAGAAGACAAGCTTAAATAATTTACTTGGTTCGTAGCCCAGTGACTATTGCACCAAAGCTCACGATCCTTTAGATCGTTTTAAAAAGGACAATCACTAAAATCTCCTCTCTGAAAAACTTTCGGAAAAGGAGGAGGATGTACAAAGATGAAGATGACAATAATAGACTACTATCCCTTTAATAGTAAATGCAAGGAATTAAAATATGACAATTGAAAGATGAAGTTTGGGCGTAGGTTGTCGGAGAGCCTGTCGGCATAGTAGTAACAAGACTTGCACGAATGAAGTAGCAGAACATAGTGTGAGACGTGGAGAGAATTGATTGAGTCTCAAACCTTGAGGCTTCTTTTATAATCTTTTTATTTGATCGACTGATCCTTTTTCGGTTAACCAACCTTCAAAATGTTTTCGGCTTCGCGTCCAGGTTCACGATCTTCCTAGACCATATCTTATGCGAAATTAGCCTGGATCAATCGACCAAATTCCAATTCGGTCGACTGAACACCAATAACTTTCTTTTATTATATTGCTGGATCTAATCTGATCTGATCTTCGCTTATCAAATGTGTTTGGTCGAACTCTGTTATTTCCTTCCTCGTGTGATGTGATCTTATTTAATCTCTAGTTACCAAAAATGTTCGGTCGACTAATCATACTATCGATCGACTAAACCATTATTTCCTTCTTCGGCTCAATTTGATCTCATCATTGGGGATCGGTCGACTGAACCATTTGGTCAGGTTGACTGAATCTTTGGATTATGCCGAACTTTATTTTTATGTAAAAATAAAAAATAAAAAAATAGCACAGTAAATAATAATGTTGATCTTTAAAACAAAGTTAGATATAATATGTGTGCATAAGACAGAGACATATGAAACCGTCAGATTTTGATTTAGAAACCTCTATTGGTTTCTTTAGTCGGATCAATGCTTGAATTTTGTCCAATCGGAATATGACCTCATTACACTATTCTACATGAACTTACCTTAACTTACTCACCAAACATCTAATCCTCCAGACCTGTTTGGACTTTCTCTAGTCCTGCTTATTATCTGATCAACCTAATCGACTAAGACTTTCCTACAATATTGAGGTAGTACAATAGATATAAAATAGTAAAATAAAACAGTGTTAGCAACATTCAAGATTCGATGGTCCGGTCAACCGCGCATAATCTCCAGTTAGGATTAGTCACTCGGTAGACTTCTCACCATTGACAAGCTTTCAATCACCTTAACCACTTAAACTTGCTAGTCACTCGAAAGACTACTCATCACTGCAAAGCCTCCAGTCACTATAACCACTTGGATTTACCAGTTACTGGGTAGATTACTTACCACTGTCAAGCCTTTAGTCATCTTGACCACTTAGATTTTTCTCTTTACTAATTATTTGGTCAAACTTTTACCTAATTAAACTACATTAAATATATTGTCAAATAAATAGTAAATCCTAAAAATCTATTACACTAAAAAAAAAATAATTTGTCCGTTTGTAAATAAAATAATTCCTTCACTTTATTGCATTTTACATCTTTTTCTAGGCATTTTCTCCAAATTAGTTTTTAATACATTGCAATTATATTTTACATCACCTTAAAGAGAGAGTCTTCATCATGGAACGTACCAAAATATAACAACAGAAAATTAAGTTATAACACTAGACAGAATCAATTTGGGAGTCAAAACATTTACATCCTGCATACCACATTCTCAATAATCTCAATTCTTAATTGGTAATATCAAACAAACATAACTAATGCGCTTAATCATTATTCCAAAGCAATTAGTTGTGTACAAGCTCTCGGTACACTACACTGGATTTGCTTTAACTGCATTTGTTATTATTGCTCTATTTCAACTATGAGAAGATATTTCATACATCATATTTGATAATAGAAAACTTTCAAAAATACAACTTAACATGTGATCTAAAAATATAGTTGAGGTGCAATAGTATGCAAAATTATAGTTGAGGTCACTGCAAAATGAAATCAATAGGCTTTGAACATATTTTCCCGGGAAATTGTTTTCAACATGTTTTCCCTAGAAATTAAGTAATAGACTGAAACTATATCCGTAAAGCTATTATACATATTTAAAGTTTGAATCCCTCGAGTAAAGAAAAAAGTTGGACCAAAGAACATTATGACTGAGCATAGCTATTTCATATGAATAATATATACCACTTTAGCATAATAACAAATCTGTGCAAATAATTGTATAAAGCATATGGAAAGAATAAGTGAAGGAAGAGGTAAAGAATACAAAGGCATATGAGTATTATCATAGGAGCTTCTGCATGTGTGATGGAAATTATCAGACAATTTTTTATCAGTTCATTGAGCTATCGAAATCTGATATCACAAGTACAAATATTCAAATGAACTTATCTAGGAAATATAAATTTGAATGCTAAAGGTGGTGATTAGGGGTGGTATACTGAAATTCAATATATTAAATTTTTGATATGGTTAAATCTCATAATATTTAGAAATAAAATTTTGGTATTGGTATGATATAATAAAATTTTTAATATAAATGTTATATATACGAAAATTTTGATATGGCAACATATCAAAAATTTTGATATACTATTAAATCGGTATAGTTCAGTACAATATGGTATACCAAAGTTTAATATTTTCCCCTTACCCCTAGCGACACTATTAGAATTCACAACTAAAAAATTAAAAATATATATATAAAGGGAGTGCTTTAATATGCTCATATCTTTTGAATATCTATCTACCTCTTAGCTCCTCCGAATTGCTACAGCATGATCTCTTTCAATTTTAAAGTTTTTTTAAAAAAACTCAAATCCTAGAATCATATGTTTCCTCAAGTGGACATTAATTGACTCTCCTATAAAATTGATCACGGGCTTCTGAATATATGATGAGAATTATCTAGATAATTTTTTATCAGTCTATTGAGCCATTGAAACCTGATATCACAAATATCATATATAAACAAACATATATTCAAATGAACTTATCTAGGAAATACAAATTCAAATGCTAAAGGTGGTGATTAGTGGTAGTATATTGAAATTAGGTATACTAAATTTTTAATATGATTAAATTTTATAACATTTAGAAATAAGATTTCGGTATAGTATGTTATACTAAAATTTTTAATATAAATATTACATCGATACTGATATCAAAAACTTTGACATGGTAACCTATCAAAATTTTTGGTATATCGTTAAATCAGTATGATTCAGTACAATATGTATGATATATCGAAATTCAATATTTTCCCTACCCCTAGTTGACACTATAAGGATTCACAACTCGAAAATTAAAAAAAAAAAAAAAAAAAGTATAAAGGGAGTGCTATAATATGCTCATATCTTTTTAATATTTACCAACCTCTTAATTCCTCCAGAATTGTTGGAGCATGATCATTTTCAAACAAAGTCAAAAGAAAAAAAAAAAACTCAAACTCTAGAATCACCTCAAGACATTGAGTGACTCCCATGAAATTGATCATGGGCTTCTCAAAATATATACGTGTTCTTTAGAGATAATAGTGGTCACCTCATCAACTTTTTTAATTCCAGGTTGTTCTAAGATATTTTTCTCATATTATCAAGAATTCCGATTTGTACAATAACTACAAATTTTTACTATAGAAATTTATATTTATATATTCATAAAAAGGTTGATTTTTTAGTATACTGATGTCATAAGTTAAATAAAAAAATGATTTGGTTAAATATCAATTAAAAATATATTAAAAATAGTATTCTATAATTATTTTTACCATTTTTAATTTGGAGTATTGTTTTTATAAGTATGGCATTTTTTATTCAATGTTTATCATTTTTAGAAAAGAATAAATTCATATTCATTTGGTATTTGAGTTTAATATTTAAACAAATTGAAAGTTAAAAAATAAATAATATAACAATACTTTCTATTTCTACTTTGAGAAATAATTATCATTTTAAAAATACATACTAAATTTATATATATAGGATATTCTAACTTATTTTTCATCCAAAAATAGTATTATTACTATAAATGCTAATAACTATTAGCATAGCTACTATAATATATAGTGGTTAGTTAATTTTTTATTTTATAGCATCAAAATTAATTAAAATTGTAATAATTACAATGATGACTATTAAAATAATACCAAAGTATTGTAGACTAAATGAAAATATTTTAATTAAATTTGATTAATTTTGGCCAAGTTAATTAATAAAGAGTATTTTGATTAAAAAAATATATTATTTGTGTTGGTAAATTTGATCAAATTAAAATAGTCTTTACTCTAAGATGTAATAGTTTTGGTGAAAAATACTGCAATCATATTGAAATAAAAATAATTTTTATAAAAAATAAGAGTGAATTTTAATTTTTTTTAATGAAATATCTTTTAATGTTATTGAAAATGAGAAACAACTTTTTTTTTTTGCCCAATTTTAATATAGGCATTTAATAATTATATGAAATGAATATATTAAGTATGTATTAAAGAATTATAACTATTAAATTATTAAGAAATAGTTAGCAAAGATATTATTTCAATGTGGTCAAGAAGTTGGACCAACTTTAATAGATTGAATACTATCAAATGCTTACTAATTAAGTTAATCATTTTCTTATAAAGTATTTTTTTTATTTAAATTATATGCATGATATTTAATAAATATTTGAAATTGATATAAAATGTGAAAAAAAGTATAACAACAACAAAGTAGAGGCAATATAATAGGAAATTTAAGCTTTATTTTTAGAATATATATATATTTTAGAAGTTGAAATCAAATTTAGGGTGATTGTTTATTGTAAAATTAAAAGACAGGACAGTCAAAAATAATTCTTCTTTTTACAAAAAAAAAAATCAAAAAGATGTTCTATTATATTTTTATATTAAAAATATCTTTATTTTAGTATTATTGTAATAATTAATTAATACAATATATTAAAATAAATTAATTCAGTTTTATTAAAAATATTGTACATATAATACTTTTATATAAAAATCTTACCAAATAGACCAAACTGAATTTCCAAATTATTTTTGTTTAATTGATTATTTTGATGAATCAAAATTTTACTTGAGCACCTATTCTCAATAATCTCAACTCGCATATCAAACAAAACTAACTAATATGCAGAGCTTAGTTGTGTATAAACTATCAGAATAAGATATTTGTTATTATTGTTTTAACTACATTTGTTATTGTTGCTCTCTTTTCACTATGAACAAGACATTTGACACATCATATTTACTAGTCATAATTAAAATGCTAATTTAATACTAAAAGAGAAAACTGATAAAAAAAAAACTTTCTTTTAACAAGTTAAGTAATAGCAATATTAGGGGTGAGCATTCAATTAAAATTGAATTGATGAAATCAAACTAATAAAAGATAGTTGAGCAAACAAATTGACCGATTTTTATGATTAAAATTGAATAAATCGAACCGATAAAAAATCATTAATTCGATTACTAATCAAATTAATTAATTTTAAAATTAATAAAAATTAACTTAATTGTTTTAATAAAAATTTAAAAATCTTTATTTTTATTTAATAATCAATTTAACCTATTTTAAAAAATTTAATAGAAATTATACCAATTTAATTGAAATAATCAGTATTTTTTAAATAAAAAACTAAACCTCCGAATAGACCAAACTAAACTTCCAAATTAATTTAGTTTGATCGATTATTTAAGTTAAATCCGAATGAACATTTCAAAATACTCCCTTTAGCATTCAACCTTGAAAATGAACTTCTTCTATCCAACAAATCTATATTTACTCAATAAGTTTAAACGTTGCTTTATATATGTGATATTTGTGATCTTAGATGTAGGGGACTCAATAAATTGTTGAAAGAGTTGTTAGGACAATTCCTATCATATATGGAGAAACTTCTATGTCTATACTCCTATGTTTTTATATTGTTCACAGACCGACCTTCGTTCATTCTTTCCTTACTTCTTATAAAAATTTATATGGAGAAACTTCTATGTCTATACTTCTATGTTTTTATATTGTTCACTTACCTTCATTCATTCTTTCCTTACTTCTTGTAAAAATTTTTGCACTGGATTTGTTGTTAGGCTAAATTTGGTCTATATTGTTCATATGATATCATTATACTTAGTTGTGATGTTTGATGTCCAACTTTTTACTTTCCTTAACAGTGCCAAATTGAATTTTTCATTTTAAATTTATATAGCTCGTATGGATCCCATTTCGGTCTATTACAATAATTTCTAGGGGAAAAAATATTGAAAGTGTTAGAACTACTAAAAAAACCTTTAAAATAAGAACTTGTACATAGGAAATACAAGAACATGAGCATGGATCTAGTTTCTTCAAGTAACCATGGCATAATAACATAACACATTAAATAAAATATAACAAGTAACCTGATTGAAGAATCGTGTCTTTTTCTTTAATGTCATCAGCTTGATCTATGTGGAAGAAGATGTAACGGAAAGAAAAGTCTTCCAAGGAGCTTAGGGCATCCACAATGCTTGTTTTTACCAGTTTTTTCTTTTTAAAACGTGTCAAAAATCTGGGCACCGTTAGCCCAGAAAAACCTGGGTTCAATTTATCGAACCTAGGTTTTTGACTTTTGGTGGGCCCCAGTAAATTTAATTATTAATTTTTAATATAATTTAATTATGTTTTCAGTTTTTCTTTTTGCCTTGATTTTTAAACGTTCATTTGTTTTCCGTAAACGTTCATTTTTTTTAACGTCTTTTTTTTTTCAACGTTCATTGTCTTTTGAGTGTTGATATTTTCAAACGTTCTTTGTTTTTTTTTCAACGTTCATTGTCTTTTGAATGTTGATATTTTTGTCCTTTATACTTTTCAACGTTCATTGTGCTTTGAACGTAGATAATGTTTATTTTTTTTTCAACGTTTATTTTTTTCTAACGGTCACCAATTTTAAATTATATATATCTATCCTCTCTTATAACATTTTCTCATTCTTCCTATATCCATTCTTATTTTTTGTAATCCATTTCATCTTTTATTCTTTTGAAATAGATCCAAATTATAGTGAAGGTTTTTGAAAATTTTTCAATTCTAAAAATGTAACTTCACAAAGTTCACGCAATCATCCTGATGTTCAATATTCTCAATTGTTCACTTCCACACACTATCTTCAAAATTTTTCAAATATTCCATACATTATATTCTACAATTTCCTCCAATTTTTCAAAGTTCTCAAAACTTGTCGGCTCCTCCAAGTAATGCCCCTCAACCTCCATTTTATATGTATCCTCCCGAATATTGTTAGTCTACGGCAAGCCAATTCGTAATGTCACCTTCTTCTTATGAAATTTCTTCTCCATAATCCTCATTCATGCTCTCAGATGAATCAAGAAGGGCCAGTATAGACGTATCCGGGATCGACAAAGAATCAGTAACATCATCTGAGATTTCAGAGTTGAACAATGAAGGGAGTTTGGGTGTGCGAAACACCAAATGAGCAAAGTGGTCAATGGATGAAGAGATACACTTTGCAAAAGCATGGATCAATATTAGCACTGATCCCATCATCGGTAATGATCAAAAGGAACACACTTTCTGGAAACAATCACGGATTACTACAACAAGTATCGGCTTGATGGATTTGTGGAGAGACATTGGGTGAAGGTAAAATCATATTACTATAAGCTTCATCAGATGGTGAATGAATTTACAGCAATATACAATAACTTTTATACATATCGTGAAAGCGGGTAGAGCAATGAGGATGTGCTCATGAGAGCACATAAAATGTGACAAGAAAATCATTGCAACAAGTCCTTCAACTATGAACATATTTGGCGAGTTCTCAGAGATTGTGAGAAATATGCTCCGCAGAGAGTTGGTTATCGTGCTAAGAAACAATCCAAGACCTTAGAATCAAGAGGGCACACATCCTCATCCAATCTAGATGCTTCTATCGACGTAGATGATTATGAAGTTCATACTCATCCAATGGGACAAAAGGCAGTGAAAAGAAAGGGTAAATGCAAAAATAGAGACATTGATGACATGGAATTTGATATTAAATGACAAAAATTAGAAGAATTACAAAGCGAGTGAATTGAGATGTAAAAGCACGAGATGGCAATGAACGAGTATGAAATCTTTATGAAGGATACTAGTAGAATGACAGAAGATCAACTTAACTTACATTCTAAATTTTGTAAAAATATTTAAAAGAAATATGGTATATAGTGAATATTTTTAAGATTATCTTTATAAAATTTGTTAATTTTATTTCATCCATATACTTTATTTTTATATGTATTAATGTTATTTGTATTGAAATGAGTTTCATAAAACTTGAGAAATAATTGACCATTATAACTAAAGAGACTATTTAAAAATAGCTGTTAATAAACTACAGATGGATAAAATTGATCGTTATTAAAGTAGTCGTTATAAAACTAGCCGATTTAAAAATAGTCGTTACAAATTAGTCACTATAAAAATAACCCTTACAAACTAGTCGTTATAAAACTAACTGTTACAAATGTCTCTATATATTCATGTATAGAAGATAGAATCCTTCATTCTACTAATATTGTCTTCTCAAACCACATTGATAGTATTCATTTATTTCAAATGTCTTACGATCCCAATCGATCTAGGCGTTCTATTCTCCGCGACCTATGGAGAAACTTTTTGGCAGATTTAGATGATGACATAGATTAAATGATGCTGATGCTACTAGAGCATGAAGAAAAAAAAGTTCTAGCAACTCAAAATTCTTCCGGCAGAACTCATAGAAGGTATTTAAATCGAGATTGTGAAGCCGGACATGATCGTCTCTTGAATGATTACTTCTCTGATCAGCCGGTATATCCTAATGAAGTATTCCGACAATGATTTTGGATGCGAAAAGAGTTATTCCCTAGCATAGTCAATGCCTTGCAACATCATTCAGAATATTTTAAATGGAGGGTTGATGCAGCAAGAAGACAATTTGTCACCGCTTTAGAAATGCACGGCTACTGTCGATCAATTGGCGTATGGATCCCCTACTGACATTTGTGATGAATACCTACACATGGGTGAAACAACTGCTCTAGATTGCTTGGTCAACTTTTGTCAGTGTATGATTGAAGTATTGGGCCATAATACTTAAGAAGACCTAATGTTTCTGACATACAACATTTGCTTGAAATGCATAAATAGAGACACAACTTCCCTGGTATGTTGGGTAGCATTGATTGTATGTATTAAGAATAGAGAGATTATCCCGTTGCTTGGAAATGCTAGTTTACTCGAGACGATCATGGGGTCCCAACAATTATGCTTAAAGCAGTTGTATCTGCAGACTTATGGATATGATATCCTTTTTTTGGAATCACAGGGTCATATATGATATCAATGTGCTTAACAAATCACTTTTATTCAACGAAGTTCTATAAAGAGCTTTCCGTACCCTCAAGATTCTAAGAGAAAAATGTTCAAACAAAGACAAGAAGCTGCAAGAAAGGACATCGAGCAAGCATTTGGAGTGTTCCAATCTCGTTGGGTAATGATCAGAGGTCTAGGATGATTTTGGTATAAGAATAACTTAAAGGATATCATGTATATATGTATTATTTTGCACAATATGATTATTGAGAATGAGGGGAATGCAGTAAGCAATTGGTTGAATGATGAAGAAGATCCTCTAGCACAGATATTTCAAGGCTCTACCCAATAGTTTGAAGAATACCTTCAAAGAAATTGCGAGCTACGTGATAATCAAGTACATCATCAATTTTGAGCCGACTTGGTTGAGCATATTTGGACACGCTACGAGTACAATCAGTAAAAGATTATTTTTATAAATTATTTGTAATAATTTATTATTTAATAAATTTATAAATTTATAATATTATTTTTTAATAAATTAGGTGATATAAGAGTGAATTGTTAAGTGTGGGACCCATAAAAAAGTTATAGGGAGATTTTTTTTATAGTGGTGAGAAGAGTGAAGTTTTTTACTTTTGATGTGGTAATGAGGTGACACCTTGAAAATAGAAAAAAAAAACCTCACTTTTGAAGTTTTTCATTGGAGATGCCCTTAGGGAATGACCATTGAAAAAATTTCTTGTCAATAGGAATAAGAAATTAGGTTAAGATCTCCTAAATCCTTGGAGACATTTCCTTATATAGACAACTAATTTGTTATCAGCCCATAGATAATAACGGATTAAACTAAAAGGTTCTACACATTGAACTCATATCTAATAACCCGAAATCTACTAAATATAGATTAGATCACTTTAAAGGTTTTAGATTGTATTCACATATACAACTTATAAATAAGTCCATCTAATAAGAATAATTATATCCAACGGAAAGTGGATTGAGTTCAATTTCACAATGACCCCAACTATAATTCTACCTACTATTGCACCTCAATTATATTTTTAAATCACATATCAAGTTGTATTTTAAAGAATTAGAGAGTTTTCTATTATCAAATCGATATAATGATCAAATAATATGGTGGCCTAATCACTAATAGGTAAACTAGTCGATCTGATATGTGGGTGTGACTAGGGGTATTAAAACTAAATCCATCGAATCGAATTTATTGATATCAAACTAATCGATTTTTTTACCAAACCGATTTTTGTGATTAAAATTGAATAAATCGAATTGATTAGTTCGATTAGTAATCAAATTAACTATTTAAAAAAAATAAAAAAAATATTGTGAATTTTTAATTAAAATTTTGATATCTAAATTTAAAATTGAAATTGATCGTTAAAGTAGGGACCAGTCTATTATATGTCATCGCTAAAAATTAGCTATGAAGGAGCTATGAAGGAAATAAAGACAGACCAAATCAATCATTAAATCTATCACTAAACGTATTTAGCGACAAATTAATAACCAATTCTTCCGACACAAATTGCTGAATTATTTGTAGTCAGGCTGATTTTGTAGACTGTTTAAATTGCGCACATATCTTGAAAAACAGCAATACTGAAAAGGATTGAAGTTGAAAGGGATTATATTACTACAATATTGAAGGAACTTTACAAAATCTTATTATATTTTGAATTGTGAAATTGAATCTTTAAAAAAAAAATAATAATCTAACAGTACAATTATAAAGATATGACTGATCATATCTTTATAATATTACTGCAAGGTTAATTTTTTTACAATTTAATTTCACAATTTCAAATATAATAATATTGATTCGATAATGACGAGGGATCCACCGAGCATAGGTCAAAGTAAAGAGGATCAACTGAGGTGGGAGACAAAGTCAAGCGAGACATCTAAGTCAACCGAGCGGATCGAGTATGGTCGAGCGAACTGAGTACGATCGAGCGAAACGGTTAATACCGAGCGGATGGTACCAGCTTAAGAGACAAGTAAGCCGAGCTCTCCTTGGTCGGGTAAAATTGCCCTCCGACAACAAAGAAAGTTAAGCAGCAGTTGATCTCGCCATTGGGGTTCCCGTCCGGTCAAAGGGGGATAACCGACGATGGTAGGAAAGTAAGTAAAGATATGAGCCGGGAGGTCCTACGGACACTGCCGAGCAGAGGTAGCCCAGCTGGTCGGACTCCGGTCGACTGCGCATGCCTCCACCGAATATCTTATCATATTCTTTTGAGAGTTTGTGTCGTTGACAGCAGGGCATGTCCAGTAGGCAATTGTACTTTAGAGGCTTCCAGGATGTCACATCACAGAACTGCATGCAAGCCCGCCCATGTGGTCCTAGGCGAAGACCGATCGAGCCTAAAGGCACTTAGCCTTGTAAAGTTTCTAACATATGTTCGGCCAAGTGAAGACCGAACGAGCGTAAGAGTGCTTGTATGCGCTTCACCGGGCAAAGCCCGATGGAGCCTAAAGGTACTCAGCCTTATAAAGTTTCTAGTATACGTCTGGTCGAGCGAAGGCCAAACGAGCGTGAGGGTGCTTGTATGCGCTCGACAGGGCAAACCTCGATCAAGCTTAAAAACACTCAGCTTTCACTACAAAAAAAATAGTCTTTTAGGGACGAATATTTGCGATGAATTTATTTTTCATCCCAAACTTTCCAACAAAATTTATGACAAAATAATAAATTGTTGCAAATTAGCAACGAATTTAGCAACGAAAACAATTTGTTGCAAATTAGCAACGAAACATATTTTGTCGCTAATTTTGTTGGAAAGTTAGCGACAAGAAATAAAATTTGTTGCAAACTTTGCAACGAATAATAATTTCGTCGCAAATTTTGCAACGAATAATATTTTCGTCGTAAATTTTGCAACCAATAATATTTTCGTCGCAAATTTTACAACGAATAATATTATTCGTTGGAATTTACCAACGAATCCATAATTTGTCATAATTTTGCAACAAATAACAAATTTGTTCCAAAGAGTTTTTACATGTAAGAATTTACAACGAATCCATAAATTCATTGGAAATTTGCAACAAATCAGAGATTTGTTGGAAATTTCCAACGAAACTGCGAATTAGTTGGAAATATTTCCAACGAATCTGCAAATTCTTAACAGAAGGTATTTTTAATGTATGACTGGTTTAACAACCAGCCAGAACATACTTAACAGAAGGTATTCTTAATGTACGACCGACTTAACAACCGACTAGGATATATGTTTAACATAAGGTATTTATAATATATGACCGGCTTAATGACCGATCGGGATATATTCAACAGAGGTTATTCTCAATATACGATCGACTTAATGACTGGTAGAAATATATGTAACAAACAAGTAGTCAACAACCTTATGACAGTCTGTCAAACTTGTCGGGAAATATGTTAGGATCGGTTGAGCTAGAGGAGGAGGGGGGGGGGGGGGTGAATGGCTCACTTCGTTTTCTTGATCTTTGATTATGCACAGCGTAAACTTGAAGCCAATGCTAACTCCGGTATTTACTTGGTATCCACCTCCTCAAGGAGGTGACTAGTCCAAGGATCCACGCTACTCACCATACTTCCACTATCCAAAAACCCTCCTTGGAATCACACCGAAGGTGGAGAAACCTTACAACATTTACAATACTTCCTCTCCAAAAGGAAATAACTCACACTCACTACAATGAGGAAGAGAAGAGATTTACAAACTTGAAATAGCTTCTTCCTTGTGGCGTGAGATTTGAAATCTTGGAGAGATTGAGAGCTTTAACTTCCAACGATTGAGAGATCTTGAGCACTTCAAGGATTCTTCACACAAGAACAATAGAACAGTATTTTTCGTTGATAGATGCTTGTTCCTCTTTCTTCCAGCGTTTTAAACATCAAGAAAACTAGTCGTTTCTCACGCTGTCGTCGCCGTGGATCGATTGAGATTATGTCCCAATCGATTCATAAGTATCCGTTGGAAGCCATCGCGTCAAGATCAACGGTGCAGATTCTTTTATTTGACTTGGATCGATTGGGGCAGAGTTTGAATCGATTCAGCCGCTTGCTCATGAAATCGCAGCTTTGTGAATCGATCGGCCGATCGATTCAATACCTTGAATCGATCGGTTGATCGATTCAATACCTTGAATCGATCGATTGATCGATTCAGGATGATTCTGTGCTTCGCACAGAATGTTCACGGATCGATCGGCCGATCGATTCAATACCTTGAATCGATCGGCTGATCGATTCAGAAGGGTTCTGTGCTTCGCACAGAATGTTCACGGACCGATCGGCCGATCGATTCAATACCTTGAATCGATCGGCTGATCGATTCAGAAGCGTTCTGTGCTTCGCGCAGATCCTTTCCAATCGATCGGCCGATCGATTGACTTATCTTCAATCGATCAGCTGATTGATTCAAAGGCATTCTGCCTCACAGCCTGTGTCTGAATCGATTCACCAATTGATCTCTGATAGTGAGCCTAACACACATATAATCTTGTGATCTACAGGAGCTTCTTTTGCCAAGAATCCGGTCCCCGACCTTCTTGTACTTCTCTTGCATCTGGTCTTCTAACCTGCAAGAAACCTTTTTACCAAGAATCCAGTCCTCGACCTTCTTGGACTTCTCTTGCATCTGGTCTTCCGACATGCAAGAAACTTCTCCTGCAAACTCACAATGCATGTTAGTTCCAACGTATTAACCGAAACTTAAATAATTGTCAACACATTGAAACTTCCAGGGCATGATTGCACCAACAATCTCCCCCTTTTTGATGTTTGACAATCTATTTAAGTTTAGGCTAACTTCTAAAATATCATAATGATACAATGATAGATAATGATTGCAACAACGCTGAAAATCATCTAAATTAAGCATAAGCAATAAACATGAACATATTTAAGCAGTAAGTTTGATTTTAATTATCTGAAGCGTAAACTTCAACATATATCTCCCCCTTTGTCAAAAATAAAAAAAAAAACAGAACTCCCCCTCAATAAGTGCACAAGGCAAATACGATAAATCCGAGGGGTGCTCCCCCTAAAACACATATATCCACAGAATAGAACAACATTGAAATAGAGACATATATATATAAACAAAATGAAATACATCAGAAGGAGTATATCATACATTCAAAAAGAGACGAAGTTCACACAGGGACTCCATAACAACAACCATCCATATAGCATACAATAACATGTCAAAGCGGGACAAAGAACTCGATAAGATCATCGCCCGAAAGAGGGGGATCAGCAACAGCAGCAGGAGGAGGAGCCGAAGTAGTAGCTGGAGCAGGAACCGCCTCAGTGTTAGCACCAGCAGCATCCTCAGCCTGGGGAACGGGATCAGTGGAGGGAGCAGACTGAGACGGATTACCCGTCACCCAGAAACTCACCAAATCCACTAATGTATCCATGGTCGCCTGCATCGAAGTCTGTCGATGGACCATGGTCTCCATCATGGAACGCAGGTCGGCTACCTCCATGGATAGCTCCTCCAGTCGAGTGTCGACAGTCTCCTCGAATGTCGGAGAAGCCGGCTCGGGAATATCCTCCTCAGCATCATCCGCCGCAGGGACCAAGGCCTGTGCATCCCTCCTGTGGTGAGCTCGGGGTCCTCACCAAAAGCATGGCCATCGATCCATCGAACTCCAGCTGGACCACCAATCAAGCCCGTCTTCTTGAAAGAGCGGGAAGAAATCCGAGAATAAGCCACGGTCATGTGCTCCAGCCGTCCCCGGGAGACATCTATCTTCTGGGACTCCAGCCAATCTGTGATAAGATGCCCGAAAGGCATATGTATCGTCTGCTGCATGGGCTGGGTAAAATGAATGATGCAATGAAAGATGTTCAGAGCGATGTTGATGTCAAGGGAATGACGAATGGCATAGAGAGCAAACATATGAGGCGGTCGTAGAGTGGCTAGGGCACGAGAGACAATGGGGAAAAGGCAGTTGATGATCACTTTAAACAAGGCATTGTTTTCAGCTGACAACTCAAGCGAAGAAAATGTTGTGATTTGAGCATTTAGCCCTTCCGGACGAGGACGACCAAAGAAGAACTGATGCATGGATGCAATGCTAATATACTCAAAAGGTGGAGGCAGTTCATCGGGAAGATTGGGATAAAAGACAAAATCATTGTTTGAAGGTAGACATTCGAGATAAGATTGAAGAATCTCATAAGAGAAGTCCAGGCTCTGTTTTGCAACACGAGTGCGATAATTTACACCATCTGAAGTGTGTAAATTATTATAAAATTCGGAGACAAGACCTACATTGATGTCCCTCTCACAGGTCAACAAGGAGTCAAGTTTATAATGCTTGAACCTATTATATGTATCAAAACAAGATGTCCTATAGTATTGCAAATCAACTGATCTAGGGGGTATAAGTTTGAAGGTGTTTTTGCTAAAAACTTGTTGCATTGCAGCATTTGGAAATCTCGGATCAGTGGGAGGTTGAGGACGGGAAGGAGGAACGGACGATCCTTCACCAGATTCACGAACCTTTTGTTTCTTTCTGTGGGATAGAAAACAGATACAAGAAATGGTACACAGTTTGATAGTGAACAGGAAGGATATGCAAAAATTCAAGGGCAATGCAGATAATGCAATGCATGAGGAATAATGCAATGCGCAAAGACACACAAGAACCATATAGATTAGGTCAAATATAGGAGCAAAAAAAACAGACAAAAAAAAATAAGAGTAGCGCAGAGAAATTTACTTAGGGTTAGGGTTTTGAGTCTGTATGTTGTGTGAGGACGCGGAGAAGAAGGAAAAAGCTGCCCAGTGCGTCGAGAGAGAACTGGAAGAGAAGTGGAAGAGCTCCCCTTCGCCGGAGAAGCACGCCGGAGTGAACGATCGAGGCATACAAAATAGTCGCCTGGGAAGTCGCCTAGGGCAAGACAGCGTCGAGAGAGAGAAAAGGAAGCAATAGAATAAGTGGATCGATTCAGATCTAAAGGTTAAGACGGGTTTTAAGGTCTCGATCGATCGACCGATCGATTGAGAGTAAGTGAATCAATCGGTCGATCGATTCACAACGCTTCTGTGAGAATGTGAACAAGCGTCTCAATCGATCCAACGATCGATTCAAACGGGATGAATCGATCCATTGATCGATTAAAATACCTTCTATGAAAATCGAATAACGTGGTCCAATCGATCCATTGATCGATTGAAATTGTCTGAATCGATCCATTGATCGATTCAAATGCCTTCTGGAAGAATTCGAGTATGCGTTCAGTAGTTAAACGAAAAAGCGTCGTAATCGATCCATTGATGCCTCTCAGATCCAAGATTTGGAAATGCACAAATAATTGTATATTCCTCTAAAAATCACGAAATTTGGTGTAAACACTATTCATGTCTCATATTATCAAGGAAAAATAAAGATTGACAAAAAGTGACACTCCCTAGATAAGATTTACACAAAATTAAAAATTGTTGAAAACATCAATGATTCGAGTGAGTCTTATCAAGGTTTCAAAAATAAGTATGGTGCCTATGGTGATTTTAAAAATTTCTAATCATAATCGTAGGGCAACGTACATATGATTTGTACACGTGCTTTCCTTATGATTGGACAAATGAATGTTTCATATGAAAACAATTCTTCTTGACCAAAATAATGCATCATAACAAGCATTATGATCAAAATAAATGTCTCTAACCTCTCACCCCCATCTAAATCACATTAAGAGGACAATCCTATGTTTTTGTGAGAGGCACAACTTAAGGTGAATAAAACTTAAAGAGCTTTACTTATGAAGTGATCATGGAGGATATGATTTAATCAATACAACACATTCCCAATTCCCTTCTAAGAAAGCTAAATTCAACTTCGGGAAGAGATTTGGTGAAGATATCGGCTAAGTTTGATTTTGATCCAACATAATTTAAAATGATATCACCTCGAGTTACATGATCACGAATAAAATGATGTTTAACCTCTATGTGTTTCGTTCTTAAATGATGAACGGGATTTTTGGTTAAGTTGATTGTACTCACATTATCACAAAGAACTTGAACATTGTTATAGGTAAGTTTATAGTCTTCTAAAGTATAAGTCATCCACAATAATTGCGATACACACTCTCCCATGGCAATATATTCCGCTTCGGTTGTGGAGAGAGCTACACAATGTTGTTTTCTACTTGACCAACTTACCAAAGAGGACCCTAGAAATTGACAGCTACCACTAGTGCTTTTGCGATCCAACTTGCATCCGGCATAATCGGAATTGGTATAGCCCACTAGGTCAAAAGTTTCGGTTCTAGGATACCAAAGACCAACATTTTGAGTCCCCTTGAGATAACGAAGAATTCGCTTAACGGCACTCAAATGTGACTCCTTGGCATAAGATTGATACCTAGCACATATACCTACGGCCAAAAGTTTATCCGGTCTACTAGCCGTGAGATAGAGAAGATTTCCTATAGCACTACGATACACCTTGGAGTCAACTTCTTTCCCCTCAATGTCTTTATCCAACTTAGTATTTGTGGCCATAGGGGTAGATATTTCCTTTGCATTTTCCATCCCAAATTTTTTAAATAGCTCTTTGACATATTTGGATTGATGAATGTAAATGCCTTCTTTTGTTTGCTTAATTTGTAATCCTAGGAAAAATGTCAACTCACCAACCAAACTCATTTCAAATTCACTCTCCATGTGATTAATGAATTCATTTAAAAAATCTTTATTTGTGGAACCACAAATAATGTCATCTACATATACTTGAGCCACAAACATATCATCACCACTACTTTTCAAGAATAAAGTAGGATCAATTTTTCCTCTATGAAACCCTTTTGATACTAGAAATGTTGACAATCATTCATACCAAGCCCAAGGAGCTTGTTTTAGTCCATATAAGGCCTTTTTAAGTTTATATACATGGGTTGGACACTCCAAATTCTCAAATCCCGGTGGTTGCTCAACATATACTTCTTCTTTTATAACACCATTTAAAAATGCTGATTTTACATCCATTTGGTATAATTTGAAACCCTTGTGGGCGGCAAAGGCCAACATCATTCTAATTGACTCCAATCTTGATACGGGTGCATAAGTTTCATCATAGTCCAACCCTTCTACTTGATTGAAACCTCTAGCGACCAATCTAGCTTTGTTTCTCACCACTATCCCTTTATCATCAAGTTTGTTCCTAAAGACCCATTTTGTATCAATAATTGATTTGTTGTTAGGCCTAGGAACTAAATCTCAAACTTGACTTCTCTCAAATTGAGATAATTCATCTTGCATTGCTAAAATCCAATTCGGATCAAACAAAGCATCATCAATGGTTTTTGGTTCTATTTGAGATATTAAGGCAACTTGACTTCCGTCATTTCTAAAGTAAGATTGAGTTCTCACTCCTTGAGTAATGTCTCCTACTACTTGATCTAAGGGATGATTAACATGAATCCTAGTAGGTCTTGAGTCTTGATTTGTTATAATTTCGGGTTCAAGTGGCAAAGGTTCATTTTTCTCACCATCACTTTCTTGATTTTCTTCTCCTTGATGATTTACCTCATTTAGTGTTAGTTTCTCTAACTCAAATTGTAATTCTTCATCGTTTGTTCTTATAGAGTTTAAAGAAGGATTTTCTTCAAATACAATATTTAGTGATTCTTTAGCTAGTTTTGATCTTTTGTTGTAAATTCGGTATGTCTTGCTATGACTTGAGTAACCTACAAGAATCCCCTCATCCGCCTTAGCGGAAAACTTTCCCAAGTGATCCTTGGTATTTAGAATATAGACCTTACACCCAAATACTCTAAGATGCTTAATTGTAAGTTGTTTACCAAACCACAATTCATGAGGTGTTTTTCCTAGAAACCTATGTATTAAAGTTCGATTTTGGACATAACAAGCCGTATTAATTGCTTCGGCCCATAGGAAACTATGTAGTGAATATTCATTTAACATGCTCCTAGCGGCCTCTTGCGAAACCCTATTTTTCCTCTCAACAACTCCATTTTGTTGAGGTGTTCTAGGGGTTGAAAACTCATGTTTGTAGCCTTTTTCCATACAAAAACTTGTGAATCTATCATTTTCAAACTCACCTCCATGATCACTTCTTATTTTGTTTATCTTATGAGCCTTTTCATTTTCTACTCTATTACAAAATGCAGTCAAGGTATCTAGAGTTTGATCCTTATGTTTCAAGAAAAACACCCATATATATCTAGTATAATCATCCACAATCACAAAGCAATATCTACTACCATTTAAAGAAATATATTTACTACTATCAAATAAATCCATGTGAATGAGCTCCAAAGCATTTGAGGTACTTACAACATTTTTACCTTTATGAGTAGCTTTGGTTTGCTTACCCATTTGACATGCATCACATATTTTGTCTTTTTGAAACTTCAACTTTGGCAATTCATGCACCAACTCCTTCTTTGAAAGATTTTTGATATTCTTCATGTTGGTGTGAGCGAGTCTCCGGTGCCAAAGCCACGTCTCCTCTTCTTTGGACATGAGACACTTAGCAAACATATTAGTAGCACCAAATAGTTCAACTTGATAAATATTTTCTTTTCTATGGTCTATGAGAACATTGGTGTTTAGTTCACTATGCTTGACTAGGCATTGAGATGAGTTGAACTCAACTATATACCCCGAGTCACATAGTTGACTAACACTCAAAAGATTAAAAGCCATGTCTTTTACTAGTAACACATTTTTTATTACAAATTTTTTGAAAATTCTAATATTTCCTATTCCTATAACTTTTAACTCACCACTATTACCAAAAGAAACGGTACCTTTACTTTTGTGTCTAAATGATGAAAATTTTGATGAGTCCCCCATCATATGCTTAGAGCATCCACTATCTACGAACCATGTTGTTGGATGCTCCCCCTTTGCGCATGCCTATTTAAACACGATGAACCAAACGTTTTGGTACCCACACTTTGGGTCCGGTAGCATCAATAACAAATTGCTTGGGTACCCAAGCTTGAACAACCTTAACCCTTGAAGCATGGTTTCTACTAATTAGAGACATGAATTTAACTTCATTATCTTGTGATTTAAAACCTAGTCCCGCTTTGTTGTACACGCCTCTTTGAGCTCTTAGAATCATGTCTAAGTATTTTGAGCTTGAAGTAAATTTTTCTAGAGCACATCTAAGATCATCAACTTGTGATTTCAATGATAAATTTTCTTTTTCAAGATCATCAACATCACTTTTGTCATTTTCATGAAGCATGCAACTTTCACATGGGACAATTTCTTTTTTGAGTGATTTCAATTCATTTTGCAATCTTTTAATCTTCCCTTTTGATTTAGCTAGTGCATTGGTTAAGCATGCAATGGTGGCATACATCTTATCAAGCTTGGGAGAAATTACCTCATCATCACTAGATGATGACTCACTTGAAGACTCCACATCTTCTCCATGACTATCTTCATCTTCACTATCTTCTACATGGCTTAAGGCCATGAGAGCCATGTGCTTTGAGCTCTTCCTTTCATCTTCTTCCGATGAGCTTGATGATGAGTCATCCCATGTGGCTTTCAACGCCTTCTTCTTTTTCTTGACCTTTTTCTCTTGCTTCTTCAACTTTGGACACTCCGTTTTGTAGTGCCCCTTTTTCTTGCATTCATAGCAAATTACATCAGTCTTATTCTTAGAATCCACAAGAGATTTATCTTTTCTCTTCTCATCATTGAAGATTTTCTTAACATCCTTCTTGTCAAACTTCCTTGAATGTCTCATCATTCTTCGAACGAAGTTTCACTTGATGATAGCTCTTCATCACTATCACTATCACTATCTTGTTCGGATTCTGAAGATGACTCCTTCTTCTCCTTTTTCTTTTCCTTGTGCTTCTTTTTGCTCTTTTCACCTGCAACCAAGGCTATACCTTTCTCCTTATGGCTTGTGTTAGCTTGCTCATGCAATTCAAGTTCATAAAATAATTCATCCAATTTCACTATTGACAAATCCCTTGAAACCTTATAAGCATCCACCATGGATGACCATAAAGAGTTTCTTGGGAAAGATTTTAAAGCATACCTTATGAGATCTCGGTTCTCCACACTCTCTCCAACTAAATGAAAACCATTTAGGAGTTCCTTGAATCTCCCATGTAGTGAGCTTACCGTTTCTCCATCCTTCATGGTGAAGTTTTGAAGTTGATTTATTAACAAATCTCTCTTTGCAATTCGTGAATCCTTGGTGCCTTCATTTAGTTCAATAAGCTTATCCCACAAATCCTTGGCACTCTTAAAAGGTCCAACTTTGTTGAGTTGTTCCGAGCTTAATCCACATTGAAGAGTCACAATCGCCTTTGCATTTGCTTGAGCCTTCATTTTTTGTTCAACAGTCCACCTTGATGACTCAAGCATTTTTCCATTTTCAGTTGGTGCCATAAAACCCTCCGTGATTGAGAACCACATATCAATTTCGGTCATGAGATAGTGTTCTATATGGCTCTTCCAATAAGCAAAATTGCTGCCTTCATAAAATGGTGGTCGTGAAGTACTATGTCCCTCCTTCATTGACATCTTGTAGCTCTTTAACTTGTGCTTTCTTGACAATGAATCCTCAAAAGCAAACGAATGCTCTGATACCACTTGTTAGGATCGGTTGAGCTAGAAGGGGGTGAATGGCTCACTTCGTTTTCTTGATCTTTGATTATACATAGCGGAAACTTGAAGTCAATGCTAACTCCGGTATTTACTTGGTATCCACCTCCTCAAGGAGGTGACTAGTCCAAGGATCCATGCCACTCACCACACTTCCACTATCCAAAAACCCTCCTTCTCGGAATCACACCGAAGGTGGAGAAACCTTACAACACTTACAATACTTCCTCTCCAAAAGGAAATAACTCACACTCACTACAATGAGGAAGAGAAGAGATTTACAAACTTGAAATAGCTTCTTCCTTGTGGCGTGAGATTTGAAAGCTTGGAGAAATTGAGAGCTTTAACTTCCAACGCTTGAGAGATTTTGAGCACTTCAAGGATTCTTCACACAAGAACAATAGAACAGTATTTTTCGTTGATAGATGCTTGTTCCTCTTTCTTCCAACGTTTTAAACATCAAGAAAACTAGCCGTTTCTCACGCTGCCGTCGCCGTGGATCGATTGAGATTATGTCTCAATCGATTCACAAGTATCCGTTGGAAGCCATCGCGTCAAGATCAACGGTGCAGATTCTTTTATTTGACTTGGATTGATTGGGGCAGAGTTTGAATCGATTCAGCCGCTTGCTCATGAAATCGCAGCTTTGTGAATCGATCGGTTGATCGATTCAGGATGATTCTGTGCTTAGCACAGAATGTTCACGGATCGATCGGTCGATCGATTCAATACCTTGAATCAATCGGCTGATCGATTCAGAAGCGTTCTGTGCTTCGCGCAGATCCTTTCCAATCGATCGGCCGATCGATTGACTTACCTTCAATCGATCAGCTGATCGATTCAAAGGCATTCTGCCTCACAGCCTGTGTCTGAATCGATTCACCAATTGATCTCTGATAGTGAGCCTAACACACATATAATCTTGTGACCTTCGGGAGCTTCTTTTGCCAAGAATCCGGTCCCCGACCTTCTCGGACTTCTCTTGCATTTGGTCTTCTAACCTGCAAGAAACCTTTTTACCAAGAATCCAGTCCTCGATCTTCTTGGACTTCTCTTGCATATGGTCTTCCGACCTGCAAGAAACTTCTCCTGCAAACTCACAATGCATGTTAGTTCCAACGTATTAACCTAAACTTAAATAATTGTCAACACATTGAAACTTCCAGGGCATGACTGCACCAACAAAATATTCTTTCGAAACTTATTAATTAATTAGTTACAGTGATACACTCCTTGGCATGTGTCATCAGGGGACAAGTCACAAACAATAAAGAAGGTACATCTGGAGTAGAAAAAAGATTCCTTAGATGATTATTGCACGAAGTCTAGATTGTACTTCTCTCATCTTCTAGCAAACTCAAACAAACTGGGGATCACCTCACGATCTCGGAGGTTATGTGAAGTGATATAAAAAGGAAAATCCTCTCCGCTGGCAAGGTACGTAAACACAAGCACTTGCATCTGAAATAATATTTTTCCTGCATTTTTCGTTAATGTTCTTTTTCCACTTTTCCATAAGAGAAGACTGGCTTGAGCGTCGAAGGGTCTAGCCAGGGATTCCTATCCCGGACTTAGGTATACTTAACAGAAGGTATTATTAATGTATGACTGGTTTAACAACCAGCCAGAATATACTTAACAGAAGGTATTCTTAATGTACGACTGGCTAGGATATATGTTTAACATAAGGTATTTCTAATATATGACCGGCTTAATGACCGACCGGGATATATTTAACAGAGGGTATTATCAATATACAATCGATTTAATGACTGGTAGAAATATATGTAGCAAACAAGTAGTCAACAACTTTATGATAGTCTGTCAAACTTGTCGGGAAATATTCTTTCGAAACTTCTTCATTAATTAGTTACAGTGATAAACTCCTTGGCATATGTCATCAGGGGACAAGTCACAAATAATAAAGAAGGTACATCTGGGGTAAAAAAAGATTCCTCAGAGGATTATTACACGAAGTCTAGATTGTACTTCTCTCATCTTCTAACAAACTCAAACAAACCGGGGATCACCTCACGATCTCGGAGGTTATGTGAAGTAATATAAAAAGGAAAATCCTCTCCCCTGGCAAGGTACGCAAACACAAGCACTTGCATCTGAAATAATATTTTTCCTGCATTATTTGTTACTGTTCTTCATCCACTTTTCCACGAGAGAAGACTGACTTGAGCGTCGAAGGGTTTAGTCAGGAATTCCTATCCCGGACTTAGGTCACTAACGCTTTGTTGGCTCATCTCACTATGCGCAGGATCGTTGAGGAGCTTCTTGTTCATCAAACCATCACCTAACAAAGCCAGCGTACCGTTTCATCATCTTCAGACAAGATCATTAGCCGTTAAACCTAACAATGTCACCATGTTTAGCATTCAACCTTGAAATGATCTTGTTCTATCCTATAAATTTGTATTTTCTCGATAAGTTAGAATTTTTGTTTACATTTGATATTTGTAATTATAAGTTTCGGAAGTGGTTGTGTCAGAAAAATGTGTCTGACACCATACCTTGACAACCCAAGCATATCTCTGACGTGATAATGGAAACTTCCTCCATACGATTTACTGTCTGATCCGCCTGCCAGCCATGTCGCCTGTCGGCGACATCGATTCCTAGGAAGATATTCCCAGCTACTCCTCTTGTCGGCTACTATGCCGAGCGGGAGGACCGCTCAAGTGAAGGGGTGATCGAGCCGAGCGGGATATACGCTTTGCCCCTGGTCGGTTGCTCCGTCTATACCACGCCGAGTGTGTTCCCTTCTTGAGGTGGTCATTTGTAGTACCGCGCCGAGCGAGGAGACTGCCTGTCCCATATCCCTGTTTGAGCGTAGGAAGCTCAATGTCGCGCCGAGCTATCGTAATACCATCTTGGGTGACTGTTGTGCCGCTCGGGAAGATGGGTCGGCCCATCGGCCGACCCCGGTTGTTGACCACCTTGACTTTGCCTAACTTTGTCTCTCCACGTGTCGTTGACTTCTCTGCTGATCGAGCTTCGCCTTTACTGCCCAGATCATCCATAATAATATGATATTGTCCACTTTAGGTGTAAGTTCTCATAGTTTTATTTTTTAGGTTCTACTCAAAAAGTCACATACTAATGGAGATATTTATAAGTCTATGATTCTTTCCATATGTTTTTAATGTGGAAATTTGTTTGCAACTATTGCAACTTAACAATCTCCCCCTCAAACGAATGATCGTCCCCTCAAGCCTATTCGCTTGATGTTATTCGATCCTTGAACCACTAGAGATTTCCTATCCCTCTATTTAACCGACCTGCTAGGACTTCCTTGCCCCTCGGTCCAACTGACTTATTAAGTCTTTCTTGTCTAGCCGCAACTAAGATTTTTTTACCTGATGTATGGTAATCTTGATCCATATATGGAAGCCCTCACTTTCTTTATTAGAGGTTAATATTCTACCTATATGACTCGATTAGATTATGACTCTTGTACACCGTCGACGATTAATCTTTCTGATAATTCAAATTCTAATACCAATTATTATGATTAAAAAAATTAAGATATTTTTTTAATAAAATGATATAAGACCTGTAATTTTACTTTTAAACTCTATCCCAAAATGGCTCATAAGCTTTTCGAGCTCATTCAAATATAATTTCAATTCATAATATTTTATTTAATTATTCATGACGTTGACTTTTATTTAATGTTTTTTATATATTATATAATAAATTCTCATTGAAGTTGGGTTGAACAAAACAACTTTAAGGTGCATTTTTAGCACATCACTGCGAGCTACAATTGATTATGTTCTAATTGTAACTCATATTTCATTTTGAATAGTGCAAATTATTTATATACTTTTATCTTTGAATTGAATTCAAATATCACATATATTTTTCGAATTCGAAGGTTCTATTTAGTTTGTGTTCACCCCTATTCTCAACTGATGATTTCCACCCAAGTTAAGTTAATTTCATCATGACTGTTGAGCCTCTATGCAAATTAAATTTCCTAAATATGACCCACTTGAATGGATCCGGTCTAAATCAATTGACCCACATACTCAGCTAATTCAACAATTATCGACGGACCAATTAAATAATCTAACTCACCTAGACCCATTAATTAGCTGCTATACCAAATCAAATCGATAAGATGAGTCAACCTAGGCAAGAGGAGGGATGAGCTCAATTCAAATCTCATCAGCCAATATATAGAGTTTAAAAAAATGTTGATGTTAGACGATTCGTTAGACTTCCCAATTCATTCAAATGGTTGACAAAACCTTTTTTTATAAGATTAAATTAATCATCTTCCGAATTAATTGGATCTCATAAATACCTAAATTACTTTTTAAAAAAAAACACACACACACACACAAGAGTCAACCAGATTTAACCGGTCTATGGAGCTAGTCCGTCTTAATCGGATGAATATTTTAAAAAAAAACAAAGAGATCTAAATCTAGCCCAACAAGCCCAAGTGACTTGTCAGACACGGACATCTAGATTTGGCCAATCGTCTTCAATGGCCCAACTAAACCAATTCGCCCCATTGCTCCCCATTCATTACGAACTCGACTGTGCAGATTGCGCAGACAACTTGACTCAAGTACCATATAAACTACCATCCCACATTTGATACTTGATCCATAAAACGCAATGCAAAATCCAAATCTTCTTCCGGTCACTAAAGTGAAAAAGCTTATGTAAGATGAAGTGAAGATTTAGAAGAAACCATCTTGGATGTCAGATGGTATGACTGTTATGGCTTACGATAGATTCCCGCGACAATTAGTCATCATCAGTGGATTGATATGATCATTTCTCACGGCTCACGATCTCAGATGACACCTGCATTGATCACAAATTACTGAGTACTCCAATTGATTAACAATTAGTCGATTGAAATCAACTGTGCCAATCGACTAATAATTTGATTCTGGCCCATCTAACTACTGAGTTCACCTAACTTGAATTCAGTTAACAACTTTTCATCTCTCAGATGCATCGAGACTTCTGAATCTTTTCCCATGTCATCTTTCTCAATCCACTTATGTACTCTGCTTACTGGGCATGGCTACCTCCCATGCTTCTGGTATAGAATGCCAAGCTTGTTGGATCAAAACCACACAAGATTCATGGTTGAAGAAGTTCTGAGGGTGGCATTGTGAAGAATAGCAACGTTAGAATGTGTGAAATGCAAAAAAGAGAAGGGAAAAACTGTCTCGAGATTGAAATGTCATCATAAGACTCAAAATCTTCAGTTAATACAAAAAACATGTTAGAATCTAATTGTGTTATGTAAGTTCATCATTCCGATCTTGTTGAAGACTAAATAGTAATCAACACTTTACTAGGCTAAGATAGGCTTGCTTTCAATGCATTTAGCAAAAGAGAAATGATAAATTTTGATTAAATTGTATCAGAATACAAAAAATGTGTAACATGGTTCACATTCTGGACTGAAATCTTTAGCATATTGGGCTTCTGAATGCAAGTCCATTGAATTCAGTATGTAGAAACAACAATGCTGAGATCTCAATCCTGCAACTCTTGTATTAAATTCTAGGTAAAAGAAAAAGAATCCGATTTATGAACAGTGAAACAAGAACAAATTTAGATCCTTGCCTCAAAATTGTGTGTATGATTGTTCATGATCTCCACCTCTCTTCGTGCCAAAATCTTCAATGTCTCGATCTCATGCTCGTGCCGTTGCACATGCACTCCGGCACCGGGAACGCGGTCACATCCTTGCCGGTCTTGTCCGTCCTCATCTCCGGCTGGCCCACCGATCCCCGGTGCAGCTCCTTCACGACCCGGTTGAACACTTCCTCCGGCAGCGCCGCGTCCAGGAAGTAGGGCAGCATCTGGCGCTTGTTGGGCGTGATGTATTTCCTGTGTCCGGCGTACGCGCGATGGCCGCGCATGAGGTGGCCCATGTTCCCGCCGTGGGACGGCATGAACACGTCGCTCTGCTCGCACACCATGTAGTCGATGGCGGCGAGCACGGAGGACTTGCTGGCGAAGGGCTCCAGTTCGCCGGGCAGGGCCAGGTCGAGCTTGTTGAACAAGTTGGGGAAGTTCCTGGTGAGAGGGAGCAGAGCTTCCCGTCCTCCGAACGGCTCGCCTCCGGCCCAGTAGATTCGCGCGTCCCGCGGGGCTTCCAGCGCTTTGAGCAGTCTGGTGACTTCGACGGCGTTCAGGGGGCAGAGACCGGCGAGCTTTCGCTCGTGGTAGGTCATGTTGGACCGGCCGGTGAGGAGCTTGGGATGGAGCTTTCTCTCTTGTCGAATGGTGGCGTCGTGCTCGGGGAGGAGGCCGGGGAGGCACCCCGTCCGCACCCACACGTCCTTCTCCATGCGCAGGTGCAGCGCCAGGTACGGGCCATGGCTCCTCATCCTCGTCGCTAACTTGTTCCCCAACTCTTCGATTGGAGCTGCAAATCTCAGCGCGTGGAATGCGACCTGCTCAATTTGAGGCAAGAACAATAAATTAAAAAAAAAAATGAGAGAGAAATCTCTGGTTTGATAGATTCAATCCTCAAGTTAATCTTTACTTTGCAACGAAGCTTTTGGAGATCGGATGGAAGGTCCTTGGAGAGCCTGGAATCCAAGCCTCTCAGAAGCAGAACGCCTTCTCTGTTAAGCTGCATCAATTGAGCTTGCTTGAGCTGGGCTCCAATGGAGGAAAAGGAGAAAAGAAAAACTCACTTTTTTCATGTAGCGCGATCGAATCCAGTCAGGGGAAGCTTGAAGAGGCATTTCCTTCTCCTGCACCGGCCTGGTCATGATGTGGGTGGACGGCAGCGAGGATACCACCTTGACATCGTCGGCGAGAACTCTCTTGAAATGCTCCAGATCAAACACATCGCCGAACTCACTGCTCAAATAAGAAATCAGTCGAAGGCATTAGAATTTGTCCTCTTTTGCTGATGAAGCTTAAGCGGAAGAAGAATCTCAAGGATTAGGAGGAATAATTAGAATCGAGTGAACAGGAAAGGAACGAATTTTTCAAAGAGGAAGAATTAGATTCCAATGCCATTGTCGATCTGTTTCTACGCGGAGAAATTAGTAAGTTTTGCTAGAAAAAAAAATCTGTTTGAAGAAGTCAAGATCAGCAAAGGCGGTGAGGTTTTTTTCTATGGAAGTTGGAATCGGACGGAAGACGACACCTTTCGTCGCTCCAGATGACGTTGACCTGGAGCACCGGCACGACGAGCGCAGCGCCGAGGATGCGGGCGATTACCACGGCGTCGACAATCTGATTGCGCTGCTGATTGAGGCCGCCGGAGACGACCACGAGAAGGTACTTCTTCCGGCGGCCAGTGCGCGCCGCCGCCTCGCCCTGCGCCCGGTACTCCCTGCTGAACTCGAGGCAGGGGGCGAACCCCATCCCGTCCGGCTGCCTCCAGAAATCCAGTTTGGAATCCCCCTCGGAGAGCGAGAGGGAGGAGGACGAGGAGAGAGGGCGGCGGCGGGGTAGGTGGGGGCAGGGGAGAATAGGGTGGAGGTGGAGGCCGGCGCGAATTGTCCCCAGGGCGGCGACGAGGAAGAGGAGGAGAAGGAAGAGGAACGGGCGGCGGGGGAGGCCGACGAGGAGGCGGCCGCCGCCGCCGGGGCGGGAGGCCTGCTTGCTGGGTGGCGAGAGGACGAGAGAAGCGGAGGAGAGCGAGTGGAGGATCGCCGACGGCACTGTGATGTACGCCAACCGTCTCCCTTTCCCCCTCGTCGCCATTTCTGCTTCTTCTTCGCCGGAGCTTTCTTCGTTCTGTTCTTGAGCTGACAACTTAACAAAAAAATTAATAACACGGCGCGAATCAGGCGGCGATGGGGGAGGGAACAAACCGGCGACGGTGCGATTTATTAATTATTTAAACCGATCGCGAACGTGGCTCCCACTCTCCTATACTTAATTGACTAAACTACCCTTGTACTTTAGTGTAAAAAGTCGATGGATGGAGGAGTACAAGAGTCATTTAGTGTAAAAGTTGTTTGACCTCGGGAAACTCATGGAAGTGTCGAGCTGCCGTGTCGCCAGCTGTCGCGCCGTAGCGTGTTTTACGCTGCCCCTTCCAGCCAATCCACCACGTGATACAGTAAAGTAAGGGAAATTTGCATTTCGCCCTACGAAGTTTATGCGATTGTCAAAATACTCATTAAATTGTCAAATTCTTTAAGAATTCTTATTATTTTAACTAACTGATTTCATCATTAATATTATTATTCACCTCGTTATTTTAATACATGAACTAATATAAATAATAAGATAAAGTTTAATTTTGGAGTTCATGTGAATGAATCACATGAATGAATGGATCTCACCAATTTAATTTGTCATTTAATATATATTATATTTTAATTACTCACCCCTTTTGATAAAGTTCTGTTTTTTTTTTAAAAAAAAAACTATTTCTCAATTATACACATTCTTGAAAGTTAGCATAATCAATAATAATAAGATGATAATATATAAATATTTTTAATTTCTTTTATAAACTATGATATTTAATTGGGGCATTGCCCTTTTCCCTTATTAATCTTTTCGATAAATACAAATAAATGTCTTAATCTTCACTAATTAAATTTCTTTGATGTCATCTCTTACTTATATCTACTATTTAAACATCATCTAAACATTATAATATAATACAAATAGTTTGGGATATTCTATAATTGATGTACTATGAAAATTAGCATCACCTTCTTCGTTCGGTTGCGCTTTGACGCACTGATCAAGATCGTCATTCAACGTGTGATGACTATCTGACTTTTGATATGCTCCCATATAGAATTGTGGGTCTCATCTGTAAAAAAATAAATACTCTAAATTTTTTATTTATGTATTTATTATAATAACATCGTATTAGTCGTGGTCGATCTATAAAAAAATACATAGGACAGAATCTCAAAATAAATTAAATGGATTTTTTTAAAAAAAAATATGTTAGTATAACATATATTGAGTACATCAAGCGGATTAATCGGAATATTTTCTATACAAACTAAAGTTATATTGAGAATCAATTTTAAATTTTCATCTTTTTTATATTAATTATGGATGAATTCACTGAACACATCCAAAATATAATATTTTCTATACAAACTAAAATTATATTGAGAATCAATTTTAAATTTTTATCTTTTTACATTAATTATGGATGAATTCATCGAACACATCCAAAATACAGTATTATAATGCATGTTATTTATAAATAATATTATTTTAATATATTAGATACATGAAAGAATGAATGTTAAACTTGAATCTTAATAGGAAACATTAGAAGTAAAAGATTTTAAATTCAACAGATTAAAAATAGAATATATGAAATTTAAGTTTAGAAATATTAAACGTAGGGAGATACACTAGTAAAGATAAGAGATGATGAATTGTCTGTAAGTTAGAGTTTTAAGTATTTAGGATTATTTTTATAAAAAGATGACGGGGGTTGAGAAAGATGTATTTATATAGAATACAAGTAAGATTGTTGAATATTAGACCAGTGGCAGATCCAGAAATTCAAGTATGGAAGGACAGATCACGATAAACAAGGGGCGTTATCCTCCATCTCCATCGGTGAAACTCTATAATACTAGGAGTTTCACCGCCGACAAAGGAGAGGGGGGTTGATGTGCGGATATATAAGAATGGAAAAGATAAGAAATGAAATATTAGAAAGAAAGTTATGATTGCACCTATTGAAGAAAAATTCTAGAAGACACGTTTAAGATGATATAAATATATACTTAGACAATTAATAAATACTCAAATTAGATGATGTAAAATTATGATATATGCTCATATCAAATGAGCAAGAGGAAAATAAAAAACTTTATTAGTAATAATAAAATAAAAATTTATTTAAATATAAATAATTATATAGTAGATGATAGAATATAACTAGAAGAATTCATATAAAGCAAGTGAAATAAGGTTGGTTGTTGTATTATTTATTATAATAACATCTCATTAAATTAAAATAGTATGTCATTCTATTTTTTATTTAAAACTAATATAATATAGAATAAAATTACTTCAATTTAATCAATATTATTATTTTAAAATATTTTTAAAATTTTCTAGCTTATTCAAAGTCACTGACTATAACTTTTATCAAATTATTTTATATTATAATAATTTTAATCAAAATTGATATAATAAAATTGAAATAAATGTTTGTGATGAAAATAGCATAGAGTATTCCTTTTACAATTATAAAAAGAATGAACCCTGTAACTTTCTTTACCGATCCTTATTTATCTCACTTTAATATCTTCAAAAGTTCATCCGTCATCCAAATAAATCAAAAAATACTCGTAATAATCTATCTAAATAGTTTACTTTCTTAAATCCTATCCAAATTCTTTCCATTGGAGGAGTCCTAATTCATCAGCTAAGTTTCAATAATGAAATTGTTAAGATCTGCACTTAGATCTAACTATTGTACAGCAACCTGGATAGTTGTTAGACCTCCCTGAACTTTAATTAATTAACTTTAATTTTTTACTTTATTTTTTATTAGCCTTGTCATATTCATCCCATGAACTTTAATTAATTAAATCCACCTTAAATAAAAAATACATGCCGACCCATTGATGCGATGCACCAAAACCAAGAACAACAATTAATGTACCTCTTTTTATGTGCACATTAATCTATAAAACATATCTAATATTAAATCCTTGATTTGATGAATTAGTTATGCAGTAGCTGTCAATTAGGTGGTTTCTTGGTCTATTTAAGTAGACTTTCGTTTGAATTTATATAACAATATTATTTAGGGAAGATTAATTTAATTTTTTTTTAAAAAAATCTAAATTATACCTTTCTATTTTGTTTTTAATAGTCAATCCTGTAGCTCATACATATGATATTAAATAATGATAAATCAACAAAGTTGATTTAAAAACAAATTATCGAGTATTTTATATACCATTTAAAGCAAAAATTAGTTTATAAATTGATCTAAAAATAAACAATAACTCTTTAAATATTCTATGGTTCTTGTTACACCTAATAAGTTTTTTTTTTTCAATTTAACTTGTTTGATAATTTATTTGGTAGAATATCAAAAAGCATATTGTCAATATTATTTAAATGAGATTCCATATAAAAAATATTAAAATATTATTTTATTTATAATTTAATTTACAAATATTCTTTTATACTCCATCTTAAAATGATTTTAACTAAAATTGCTTATGTCTCTTTGAACATTATTTATCTAAAGTAGAATAATTTAGACCAAAATTACTCTAAACTAATACAGTTTGAATTATTTAAAATAGAATACAGATAATTATTTCAAGAATAAAAATTAATATTTTAATAATTATAAAAGTTATTTTTGGTGATATAAATAATTAAAAGTGCACTTTTAATTTTCTCATCATTTATTTTGAATGATTTAGACTATTAAACAAACACAACCACATATATAATTTTTTTTAGTTAAAATAATTGTCAACACGTAATTCATTTAGAAACCTATTTGTTGAGCGTGTCGTCGCATCAACTAAGCTTATTCTTAATTTGGATTAGATATTGTTTTATCAAATAATTTAAATAGATTAAATTTAAATTTAAATTTAATTTATCAATTCATTTAAAAACGGATCTAAATGATTCAGTCAATGTAAGTTTTGGATCCATGTAGGTCGGTCTATTACGAGTTTGGGTTGGACCACGGGTAAATCAAAATGGAAAATTTAATGGACTCGTATGCTTGTTCGTCTGATCCACAATTCAAACTTAAAAATTCTAATATTTTTAATATTTTTTATTTATTTGATAGGATCGTAACCCGATCTCCCTGTTGAATAAGTGAATGGAAAAGAAATGAAATAGAAAAGAGGTTCCATTGTGAATAGGACTTTAGTCTCATATTGAAAGTTTCAAGGTACTTTTGTTGGTTTATATTGATTCACATACATTGAGGTTGTGAACAAATACATGGGGAGAGACTCTCTCTCACGTGTGGGTGCGCAGGGGGGTGCAAATCCAGGGTTTGGATTTGCGCTGAACCAAGTTGACTCGAGGGCGACTTGCACACACGAATGCCGGACCAATCAGGGTAAAATTTGTCTAAGTGGAATAGTCAACATTTTGTCACGTAAACTTTTTTAATGCAGGACGTTTCGTAGCTTGGTTAGATCCGTTTTTTTGATTAATTTTCAATAAGTAATGATTTTTTTCTCCGTTTATCTTTTGTCTCACATATATTATGCGGGAAGTGAAATGGAAAAGGTTATTTTAAATAAAATAAAATATCACTTAACAAGGAATAAGTTTGGTAAGTTGTAAGTATAACGACCCGCCTTCTACCACTAGGCTGTAAGGCTGATCGTCACATTATGCTGTGCTAAACTATTCCCTGACCATTTAGTAAGTCTAGATGCGGAAGCTGTACTAATTAAAATTTCACTAAAACACTGACATTTCTTGGTTCTATACATGCTAAGGAAGGTAACTAACTACTCATAACATGTCTTACCTTCCCCATGGCCAAGGAACTGGACTTAGACACTTCCATGCTGATACCAGACCTCCCAATCGATCCACGGATCGATTGGAATAGTCGGATCGATCCAGTGATCGATCCAGCCGGCAACTGTATGCGGGACATAAGTTGGATCGATCCAGTGATCGATCCAGCATGCTACTGTGGCCGGGACGATAATTTGGATCGATCGGCTGATCGATCCAGGTTGATCAATCGATCCAGTGATCGATCCCAGGGCTCTCTGTTCGCGACTGAAATGGCTGGATCGATCGGCTGATCGATCCAAAGGCCTACTGTTCGCGGAGCAGATTGCCCAATCGATCAGCTGATCGATTGGAAACCCTCGAATCGATCAGCTGATCGATTCGAGTTACTGATTTCGTGCCAAATGTCTGATTTCAGCACTGTTTCGTGCCTCAACCACATTACAAGTACTAAAATGACTAAGAAACACTCTAATGACAACAACTAACATTCTAACAACATAAAAGAGGTGTTCTAAGCATAATAAGGTGCATGGTTAACTAATTCGTAACGATTAACATACTAAAGTGCAAGATGATAAAAAGAAACACTGAAAAGTTCTAATGTTTGAAATAAAGCTTGCTAAGGTTCCCTAAGATCTCTTCCGTGTTCCATCCACACACATCTTCAAAGCATTGACCTCCACCTCCGCTAGTCCATCTTTCCTTTACCTTTATCTGCAGATAAGGAAAAATAGAATCAGTAAGCTTAAAGCTTAGTAAGAAACCATCTACCTCACAAAATCATGCATTCGATGCGAGATGCTTTAAATCATGCTATTTGAAAATATGCATTGAACTTACTAAGACATGGTATACTGAAATCATAAGGCATAACATATAAGCATGGCATAAGCACTGAATCATGGCAAAGCAACCCAAAGAACACTGAACTGAATATAGGCTAAACTAACTGAAACTGAATCTGTAACTGGAAACAAACTCAACTAGCATAACTGATTTTGAGTTTTGAAATTTAATACGTAATAAGTGAAAATACTAAACATGCTGTTGGGCCCGACAACTGTACTTGCTGTGCGCGCATCCCTACTAGACCCGGGGTTGCAAGTCCCGAATTTAGCAGGGTTGTCTAGGCTATCTGAACCTAGGGACGACTGTGGGAGTCCAACCCAATGGATATCTAATCCAGTACAGTGCCACTGAAAATAAAATACTGATATCCATAGCTAACTGATATAACATGCTGTTTCTAGGTTATCTGAACCTAGAGCTAGGTTATCTGAACCTAGAGGCGACTGTGGGAGCCCACCCATTGGACCGTAGTCCCATAAAACTGAACTAAACTAATGTGCTGGTTTAAATGCCTCTAATGCCTTTAATTGAGCTATTAAACATAACTGAGGTGGTATTTAGCTACACTAACATTTTACCGAACACTTGGTGTGCTTCAACTCTCTCCTCTAATAGGGAGATCGCCTCTAGGCACCCGACAACGTCTAGAATCTCCAACTAAAGGAGAACGACGTGTCCGGCCCGTCCAGAGGTGTTCAACTAAATCCCTAAATCCTCGAGGAGGGTTTAACATACCCTATGTGCCGGAAAAACCTGCATATAGCTAAAACTAATGCATAGGAAACCAACCGGAGCTATTATACTGCAGGTGAGGAGTTTCTTACCTCGTACGCTAATTTTCTTACAATTCCTTTCGCTAGAATTCCGGTGGAGATGACCTTCTCGACGATCCGATCATGTCTTCGCGTTCCTCTCGCGGAGAAGAACATCTTTCGTGTTGGAGTCGTCGCCGGAAGATGACCCGATGGTCCTTGGGCTTGGGCGCCGAGAGAGGAGGAAGAGGAGGTGTGGGCGGCGGTGAAGTTTTGGAAGAGGAATAGGTCACGGTGAAAATAAAATCCAATAACTCTTCACCTTATTAATCTTCCCATTTAAATCAAGTGATTAATTCAGCCAACCCAACTATAAATGTACCTGATTCCCTTTCCTTTCAGCACGACCCTGCTGGGTTCAACCGGTTACTGACATTATCCCGAAACCATAGGTCTCGGGTTCGATTCCCGCCTAAGCTATTTTGCGGTTCTAATTATTTTTTGTTACTTCCGCTACTCGGAAAATTCCGGAAAAATATCTAAAAATTTCAGAAAAATCATACTATATTTCTAAAATAGTTTTGAGAATTTTCGGACTTTACAGTAAGAGTCATTAAAGCCACGTACGCATTAATGAGGAAGTAGATGTGCCAACAAAACCTTTTTTTTTAAAACAATTTTTTTTATCTAATTCTCTTTTTAATTTCCTTCAAATGTCAATATCAAATCATTTAATCTCATAAAAATTCAATTAGTTATACTATTCAGGAAAACTTCACAACATGGAATCCAACTCAATTTTTCCAAATTTAGTGCTGAATTATATATTATCTTTTTAGAGGAATAGAACAATGAAATGATTTCAGTGTGTGTGTTTTTTTGCTTGGAATTCCATGCATCAAATGATTTGGACTATTAGAAAGTTGGTGAGACGTTGGTTTCAACAAGGATATTTTAGTTGATAAAGGAGAAAAAAAGGGGATAAATTATTGAATTTAAGTTTGTGTCCAACACTCCAATCAACCACTTCCTTTTATATGATTGAATTTCAAACGAATGCCTTTTCACCCCAAAATATACATGCTTTCTTTATTAAAGTTCAGTTTTTTAAAAAAATATATATTGTTAAAATACTTTTAAAACTTACAGTGATAATTTATCAAAGATCTCACACCTTAATTTACTCAAATATTAATCCAAATAGACTTGAACTCACACAACATAATTATTTGGTCTTCCAAAATCAACCTCAAAATAGCAACATTGCACCATGTTCAATTCCTTAATGAGCAATAGTAATTTCCCTAATTTGTTCTCATAAAGAAAAAAGAATAGAATCAAAGATTTTGAATTTATCTCTTCAAAAATTTGGTGAACCAAATGACAGATTTCTTTGGGTACCTCTTCAATCCATTTTTGTAGTCCACAAAATTTATGCCAAACCTGAGTGTATACCCTGACCTCCATTCGAAGTTATCCAAAAGAGACCATGCAAAGTATCCTCTCACATCCACACCCTCCCTGTAGTTGTGCAAAATATCATAATATATGAATTGCTCATGACATTTTATACAAATTTTTCAGGGGGGAAAAAAAATGAAAAACCTGATTGCTTGATTAAGATAAAAGAGATGTTGTTCAAAGTAGCTTGTTCTTGTATCATCCTTCAATGCGTCTTCCAATGATAGGGTTTCATTGTTAAATTCATCAACTCCTGATCAATTTACTAACAATCAATAAAAGAAGTATTTGAAACAGAGGTACTATCAGGTTCTAGTTGGGAAATCTGCACTCTCACAGTTTTATGATCTGCGAAGTTCCTCTAATTCAAACTCATTCATTTCGCCTCTTAATTTGTCTTAAGAAAACAATATCCATATATGTGCCACATCCTTTTTTTGTTGATAGTGTTAATGATCAAAAAGTGAAACAAAAGTTTGAAAATCCTGATGGTTAGTTTCATGATTGTAGAACTCCAAAGGCATTTTGAAAAAGGAGGATAAACTCCGGTTTAAACAAATCCCTGATTTACCTGAAGTATTATTGTTTTTTTTCCTAGAATAATAATGCACTAAGGTTGAGGAAATCAACTCACCATTCTCAGTAATATACACCACTGGATTGTTGTATTTGGTCTTTATATGGAGTAAGAGCTGTTTCAATCCTGGTGGATAGATGAACAACCAATCTGAAGCAGCCTAAAAATGAAAAAAAAAAACAGTTCAATTAAATGAAGAAAAAACCCTGTTGAGCTGGTCAAGAATTCCTATTGAGCCAGTTGAAAATCTGATTCAACCTAGTGCTCTCCCTTATTGAGCCAGACAGGCTTAAATCACCGATTCTTGGCTGAATATGTTTGACTACCGGTCCAGATTTAGTAGGACAAAAGAAAAGGAAACTCCACATTATTTAAAATAAAAATGTTCTCACCTTCGGTCCAATGAGAACTCCATCTCTTTTCCCTGTTTCAAAACTTTACCAGGTAAAAAAACAAAAACAACAAAAAATCACTCAAATTATCAAAATGTACATTCTTATATGCGAAAATCATGTTGCTCCCACAAATTTTTTTTTTTTTTTTGAAGTATTAAAAATCTTGTCCTTTAGCCACCAACCGCCAACATTGTGAGCGAAATGACAACATGCATCTCCTTTCATTGGATTTGGAAATAGAAAATTAAGTCTATCATCGCTCCATTATCTCGGGGGATCATTTCAACAATTTTAAAAATATGGGGAAGGCATTTCAAAAGCAAGTAAATCATAGGGGATAAATGAATATTTCCCTAATTATATATACCTGTTTGAATAGCATGTTGATCACTGTAAAAATTAGGGTTCGCATCAGTGGAAGGGTGATTGCTGTAGGCATAGAGGCTGGTGTAGTAATTGATTCCAACAAAATCGAATGATCCTTTAAGCATCTGGGACTCTCTCTCAGTGAACTTTGGCAACCTGTCTTTTACATTAGTCCTCATGCTTGCAGGGTAATCCCCTTGAGTTAAGGGATCCAAAAGCCTGTATATATAAAGATAGACAAACCATAGGCAGAGTAATGGCTAATTAATTATGGATTTAATTTGATTTTCTTTTCCTTTTGCTTGATAATCATCAGCTTTATATATGATGGTGTCGATGTCGTGCCTACCATCCAAGCATGAAGTCAAGAGACTTGGAAGCAGCTTCATGGTCAGATTCTGTTCCATTGTAGGGTAGAAACCAGTGGGAGTTTATGGCTATCCCTATCTCGCCTTTCTGCATAGCCTGAACTAAAGATATTTGAAAAGTTAGGTTAACTAACAAATAAGACTTTGAGAAAAGGAAGCTGACGCAAGTTATAATCATACATATGGACCCCGTTAGGATAGTGCTATTGTTCAGATCCTAAATGTTAGCTAGGGATGTGAAACTTGTATATCACTTTTTGTTTGAATAATGCCTACTATATGGGAGTGAATCCCTAGAGTTGCTTGTATATCACTTTTTGTTAGGATTACAAATGAAATCCTAATCCGACCAGAATCACAAAAAACCCAAGTAGGCACAATGGGAGCAGCACCTGGAATTTTTCTCTGAATAAAACCACGGCAGCTGTATGAGCCAGAAGCTGATAATGAGCAATTGTGTAGGGATCCCTACCCAAATCTGCAACATGGCACTCCCCTGATGCCCAAGGAAAACACTGGCCTAATTTGTCTCCATCAGGGTACACCATCAAAGCGAAAGTCCATGGCTCATTGAAGGTCATCCAGTACTTCACCCTGTCGCCGAACTCCCTAAAGCAAACCTCTGCAAAATTCCTGAAGTCCTCACTGAAACATTATGTAAAATGGAAATAGAAAAACAAGTTAATTTTTCATGTTCGGATTCTTGAAACTTCAAGTGCAGAAACTATGTACTCACACAATTAATTGGCTTAAGAAACCCCCATATTTGTCTTCCAATGCTTGAGGAGAGTCCCAATGGAAGAGTGTCACAAATGGCTGCAAACCTGCAAATATTAGGATTTGTTTTTTTTTAATTGAGAAAACAAAAGACGGGAAAAATAGATCATGGAAAGATGGAATTTTATCCGACCATTGGCTATTAGCTCATTGATGAGGTTATTGTAATAATCCACTCCTTCCGTGTTTATTCCTCCACTTAAGCTTCCAGCTAAGTGAACTTACAAAGCATTACTCGTATATATATATATATATATATATATATATATATATATATATATATATATATATATATATAAATATGAGAAAATTTTAAAAATAATAATAATAAGTTTGTTTAATAATTACTTGGTAAAATCCTGGACCAAGAGATGGAAAATCTGTATGCATCCATGCCCATTCTCTTAATGATGTTCACATCTTCCTGTGATTTGATCTAATTATTAATCAGAAATTTGAATAAAAAAATTTGGGGCAAATCTTTTTTTTAGATGGAAAGAACTAATCTACCTTGTAGAGATGGTAAGAGTCAACTGCTACATCCCCATTGCTTCCATCAGCTATTAACTCTGCGTAAGAACAAAGTTTCTTCATGTCAATTTAAAAGATAAAATGTAAAGAAAATGGGCACACACACACAAGTAAAATAAACTAAAAGAAGAAAAAAACAAACCTGGGTGCCTATGACTGAGGGTATCCCAAATGCTTGGCCCTCTGCCACCTTCAGTTGCTGCACCTTCATACTGTTATCATTAAATCAACCAAGACAAACATTGGCAGTAAGAATTTTACAAACAACTTTCTTATTGACTTATTTAAGAAAAGCTCGAGATATGCTGGAAAAGATGCCTGATATGCTGAACTAGCAGTCCCGAATATGAAACCTTTAGGAAAGGAATTCCGATCTAGCTGCAAAGCACTTGATTTCTCATCATTTTGGGGGGACGGCGATGATGTCATTGATTCCATGATGAAGAGATGAGGAAGAAGAAATCCACCAAGAGAAATGAGGAGAAAAAGAGGAAGAAGAAGCCTTGTTGCAACCCCATGAGCCATTTTGGTTGCAAAAGGGGTTTGTCCTTGCATTTTCAATGCTCCAGTATTGACTGAGAAGGAATTAGTAGGAGAGGAAGTGGCATTCATGTTGTTTGGTTGCTTAATTATGGCAACGTGTGTTCGAAAAAAAATAATAATACAAGTATTGACTTCAGCGAAGGATCTGAATGGAGAGTTATAGGAATCTTTTTCAAAGGAGATTTGGATTTATTTAGTGGAGGCTTCACGTTTTATCTGCTGGTCACTGATTACAATTAATGCCCACCAGAGCAATCTATTAAGACTGAACTAAAGGCCAACCAAAGCAAAGAAAAATCTTTTGAAATGCTACAAAATAGAATAAAATAAATTGCATTACTGCCCGTATTTTTGGCATATATGTATATATAATTATTAATTATTATATATATATATATATATATTTTGTATATATGAGAAGCTGTAGCTCCATTTTATGATTTGTTTTTTTTTATCATCTATTCTATCCAAAGAGGTTTAATCCTTTCATATGTTTTTTTTATTTATAATTGCAAATTACAACAACATAATAGATGGATGGGTAATTCAACATTTTGAGAAAATGAGGAGAGAGACTCTCAATCATATAAAAAATCAAAAGGAAAAAAAACAAATGTGATGCTCTGACATCTAAACAATGAAGCAAAAAGGTGATTTCGCTCACCCCAGTCCCCAAGCGTCCCTTATTGTCGGCCCCATAGTGAGATGAAGGTAAATTAGCAGCCTCCTAGGTGGGAGGACATTTCATCCTCATAGGAATGAACCCTGCAAAATCGATCCTTGCTCAATGAAGCAACTCTGCCACCTGACCTGAGTACCAATTCGACTACGCTCACATATCACATAAGAGAATAGATACGGAAATCAAAGAAACCACCAGATTTCATCTATTGGCTAATCTCAGCTAGCTATTTATTTCAAGTTTATACTAACCATATTCAAATTTAATACAAATTTGAAGTATACATATTTTATTAAATATTATCTAACAAGCTATACATCCATGGAGTGAAATGTCGTTCCGTGTCGATGTCGCCGAACACCCTTGCGATCCCCCACATCGATTCGCGACGATGTTTTTAACACAGATTTAATTAATTTATACAATTCCAGTGTGATATTTCAAACATGCTTTTATAAATCCTAATTAAATTATTCCAATCAAATATATAAAAAATATATATTTAAATTTTTTTAAATTAATTTTATTAATTAATATTCTGAAAATTTATTTTTAAATGTTTTAAATTTCATTTAAAAATACTATAAAATTATAATAATTCAGATTTATATTCTAATATTTTTTTATTATTTTAAATTTCATTTAAAAAATTTAAAAAATTCTAATTTTTTTAATAAATTAGATTTATATTATGATAATTTTTTTATTATTTTTTATTTTTTACTATTTTACTGTTTAATTAATATTTTTTTATTGTTTAATATATATTATTTAAATTAATAATTAATTAAATGAATAAATAATTATTTTTCAATAAAAAGACTATATAAAATTATTTTTTTCTAACCTTAGTATGTTGTCCAATAATTGAGAATTTATATAAAATTAATATACAATTTATTTTTAAATTATACACAATAAATATATTTATCTAATAATTACTATATATAAATTTAAAAAATACCGAAACCGTATCGGCATGGTACGATACTGAAACCGTATCGTTCCTGGACCGAAACTTCGGCATGGATCGAGATTTTAAACCATGTATACATCTAAATAAAAAGAATATTAATATACAAAACTCCTAACTATAATGTATAACATAATGTATTTACATATATATGCATATTTTTATTTTCATATTATTTCTATATTATCTAGATTTTAGATATATAGTCCTTATATATATAGCATTAATATAAAACAAAATTGATACAAAAAAAATAAAATTTCACTTATTTCATTTAATTAATTATAATATAATGAATATCAATTTAATCAAATTGTACATAGTAGCAAAGAAATGGAACTATTTCTGAAAACTAAAATTTTTAAAACAGTTCTATAATATTATATAAATTTAATGATCATTAAATGGTAACTTATAATTTAAATATTCAGTCACAATGTCCTCTGTTTAAAGTAGCAATACAAAAATTTAAGGATAAAAAATAATAAAGAGTTTTAGATACTAGGCAAATTTTGACAATCTTAAAATTCTTAGGGTCGCTCAAAAAGGTTAAACCTGGGAAAGTATAATGAAATTTCCCCTAATAAATATTCATAAAGTAGAGATTTACAAGAATCCTTGTGTCAATCCATAGGCATAAGATTCTGAAACATTGTATAATATAATTAAAAAGTCAAATTTCAATTTATATAAAAAAATCAACTCACACTGAATAGAATAATATAAAATTGTCAGCATTATAATAATTATTAAAACCTTGTTTTTTTTTTTGAAAATATTCAAAACAAAAGCATATTGCAAATACCTCCAAGTCATATTTCTCTCTTTCTATAAATTTTCCATCTTCAGTCATCCCAACCCCCTATTGCTGTAATCAGACTCTTCTTCCTCTACCATCCTGAAACTGAAACAGGATTTTTTTTTTAAAAAAAAAAGATGAGCAATTTCAAACTTGGGAATAAATTTAAAGAGTTTTGGTCTGAAGGATGTAAGATTTGCAAAACCGGCATGAAAGAATCTCAAACTGCTTGATTTTAGAATGATATAATAATCAATCGTATAAAACACTAGTCAAATGCTTCTCTCACCTTGGCTGTTTGTAACAATGAAACATGCAAGTTTATTCAATTGATAAGACACCACTTCTAGGAAACTAATCATAGTAAACACAATATTCATTTAAATCGTAGGAAACTGCTAAGAGAAACAATCAAAGCACCAGAGCAAGATATGTGCAGAAATACGAGATTGAACACCATCCAGTTCTTTCCCTTCAAGACTAGGACGATAGTGGAATTATGAATTGGTTGTCCCACATCAAATCTGATTACTCATATGCAAGTTAAAACTTAATAATCAACTACGAACTCTGATATAGATTATCTATATGATGAGATCAAAACACTAATGTTCTCTGTAGCACATACCATATGAAGGGAGCATGAAACAAATTGTTATAGAATTGAAAATTAGATGAATGTGTTTGGGAATATATAGATGTGTGGTTAGGAAATAGCTTCACATCTGATCCGGTGGTAAGGACGGGGGACCCTCGTTGGCGGAAGGTCAACGACACGTGGAGGTCAAAGGTCAAGAGATTCTACCCTGAGACCCGACCGACCGGACTGAGATGGCCGACCGGCTGGGAATCCCCCGAGCCGAATGAAAGACAACCCGACAAGGGGTCGGGTTTCCGATGCTCAAGGTAAAAAGGTTTCATGGCCGAGCGGATTGTCCGTTCAGCCGGGGCACAAGGCAACAAAGACAGGCAGGAGCAATCTCATCCGAGCATACGACCGGGAGTCCTCCCAGTCGGACCGATACCTACAACCGGGGCAGAAGTGATATGCCTGCCGAGCGGCCGAACTGCTCGGCCCTGGAACAGACAGGAGGCGCAAGAGGACAAAGGAGACAGGGGATAACGTCATCCTCAAGACATCTGCCGTCGACAGGCAGCAGGGTTGGCGGCCGAACCGTACACAGGATCATACGGTGGAAGCTTCCACCGTCACATTCGGGATATGCTCGGACGATTGCGGAATGGCGTCAGGAGTACTTTTCTGACATGGGTTCGTTAAGGTATGTTTGGGGAAGCGTGCACGCATCGAGAAGCGTGCCTGCGCCTCCCCGGGGTCCTATATAAGGACCCCCAGACGTCGACGAAGGTATGCGCAATCCTCACTGTAGCCACAGTTACGCTGCCTCTCTCATTTCTCGTTGCCTGACTTGAGCGTCGGAGGGTCGTCGTCGGGAAACCCCTCCCGACTCGGCTTCTTTGCAGGTCCATCGGAGATATTCATCGCCGGCCAGAGACAGCAGAGCGTGCCACGTCCCCAGCGTCCGTCGACTCAGCGCTCGGACAGGATCAACATCAAATAGTTTGTTTGAGCCCCAAGCACAGAGAATTAAACACCGCCATAAGAAGAACAAATCCTTTAGTAGAGTGTTGTGCACACTGATTGTTAAGTTGTCATGGTACCAAAATGAGAACACAAGACTCAAACACAAAAACTTAGTTACTCTATGATGAAAATTCAGCAAAGAAATACTATAATACAATGTAATTTTCACCGCTAATAAAATGAATAGTGCTTTATACCAAAGTATTTGGATCAATTATTCATCAAGATAAAAGGAACAATGAAGAAATTGTTGATAGCATAAAGTTGGATTCTTAAAATGAAGTAGTATTCCTTAAGTTTTCTCTTGCTCTGTAATTGAAGAACTTATATGTGACCACTGCACCACCAAACATAATACATGATTAAGAGTTTTTGGTAGTTAAAAAAACTTATACAAAAATGTAGTGTAAGAGGAATGAGAATGTTGAGAAGAGTAATAGACGTAGCATGCCCAATCAATTAGGAGAAGCTGCAGCTACGATTAAGATATGGCCATACCAAAAGTTGGTCCTTAGATTTCATAGTTGGATAAATGTACTATGTTATAAGGAGGTGTACAACAATTAAAGACAAATTCACCTATTACAATGAGAAAAGATCTATATGTTCTTGGTATCACTGAAGAAACGACCTTACACAAGACCGATGATATGGAATAGATATAAGGTGGGATGAGACCAATCAATTGAGATTCAACAGTGCTTCTTGTCCGGAAGTTTTACTGTTTAAGGGTTGAGATTCAACACTGCTTCTTGTCTTAAAGTTTAACTGTTAAAGGGTTGAGAAACAACAAATTTACAGCCACGACTAAAAAACACTACCTTTCAATCTAGCATGATTGTGGATGTTTTGAAACTCACCTAGAATACCTTGTTCCAATCCTCCTGATAATGTCAATACACCTCATGATTAGTGTGGCCCTCAGTTGTACCTGTATGTTTGCTTTGCAAGAATAGCATATGTTTTGATAGAATAACTATTCTTATATTTAAGTTTAAATAATAGACCTGGAATCCAAATTCATAGATTAATTATTTCTTCTTAATTCACCTTAGTTTGTCTGACTTACAATTTTGGTAAACCAAACATAGGAATGACACTGAATCATCCATTCCATGCTTTGAACAAAGTATGAAGATATATTTTTGTCCCATTTCTTTTTGAACAAATTATGAACATATGTTTCTGTTTCTTTTTTACTTTACTCTATTATCCAAGAGCACCCAATCCATTATTAGTCAATTTCATTTTGCGAATCAAACCTAATGTCACCCATTGAGGTGTTTTATCACGAATAGGATCTCAGTGTGACAGGGTATTCCACTCGCTTTTCTCTAATGGTCACGGTTCATTACAGTTTAGTAATTTGGGAAATGGGTACATTCAATAAAACCAGGTATTGTTAGGTAATTTTGGAAATAGGTACATTCTCTAGGGATGTTTAGTTTCTATTAGGATCATAATAAAGAATTAGCATAAAATCAATAAAGTTGTGTAGAGATAAAAAAAAATTATAATGTTTCTTGAATCTGGAACTACAATAAACCATAAGTTCAAAATTTAGTCATGGTTAGGAAGCAAAAATAATCACACATTGAAATATTATGGCATAACAAGTATCTCATTTTCCAGATTAACGAGAAACAATAGAAAGAAAAAACTCGTAGCAACAATGCTAATAAAAAAAATGTTCACTGCAAAAAAAATTGATAAAGGAGCCTATCAGAGACATAGCAAAAGCCATTTTATCCTAGGCAATTGCTCCACCACACCACTTCCTTTTTTTGTTTGGAGTTATAGGTAGTGTTTTTGAGACCAGAAATTCATAATCAATCCGGTCTAATTTGATTTATAAATAAATCAATTGGTATAAAAACAGTGAAAATGAAAATTGTTAATATAAAAGTCTTAATATAGTAATCTAGCGGCCAAGTATTTCAATTTTTATATGGCATTTTATTGTTTGCATTACATAGCCTAACATGGCATAAGCACATGGGCCAAAAAAATAATTTTAAACAATAACACAATTTAAAATAATAAAAATAGAAGAAAAAAAAAATAAAATCTAAAAAAAATAAAAACAGAAAAATATTCAAAAATTCAGGAAATAGAAACATTATAATAATAGGGAAAAACAGAGAAAGGAAGAAAAAAAATCTTAATTTAAAATTTGGTATTAATAGAAAATTCATTAGGAAATTTTTGAAATTTGTTTGGATCAACTTGGTAATTTTAGACAATTTAATCAAAATATCCTAAAACTATCTGTCTTTTAAAATCAAGGGTACTTGGGCCACTTCATACACCTTCAATATTGAACCATATTGCAAGTCATGTCTGGCCTAAACCATTGTCGCCCAACCCAAACCAATTCCCAAGTTAGGTCCACATAACACAACCCGAACTATACCAAACCAAAATATATACAGACAGACACATTTGTCACCTCTATATATATAGTACATAAGCTTTGGTAATATATAAGTATAGTTTGTGTGCTATAAAATGTTTAGGTTGAATTTATATGCATTTTACTATATATTAGCTGATACAAGCTAGAATAGGTTTTAATTATATACAAGTTTTGTATGTCTCAAGTAATTTAAAATTAATTTTTTAATAAACTTATTATATTTATATAAAGTATTTTGATATACAAAATATAATTTATATTTATGGATTTATTTTTTGAGTTGATTATTTGATTGATCAAAATATTATTTTTAATATGACTATTAACTCATATACTATATTTGTCACGTATAAAAATATAAATAATTATTTAGAACTATTTTTTTGGGGTTAGACCATCAACCCAGTAGCTTTACAAGTTCGATTTCCGGCTCAATTTTCAGAACATTAATTAAGCTATGGGTTCAAATATATAGGGAGTTCTTTCACAACAAGAAACAAAAATAAAATAGAAAAACTAATTAATTACTTTCCTAATAAGTCAAGCTGACATAATTAAACATTTGCGTATATCAAACTTATTCAAAATTTCAAATTTTAATTCAACTTTCAAATTGTTTCTAGCTTAGATTATAATAACTATTGATCACTTGCACAAATTTTTAAGAAACATTCATGTCAAACTTATAGATGGATAACTACTTCCAATACCATATCTAAGTACACATAAGTACGATAAAGCATTTGGAAAGGTCCATGAGAGAAACAAAAAGGCATCTTATATTCCTAATACATTTATGTTCAAGCATCATCCAAATGACTTTACCATCAAGCATCATCCAAATGACTTTACTATCACCATATATTAGTAGATATGGACTAAATTTTATAGAGTTTGACATATATATCTAGTTTACGCTTTGAACACAACTAGGTATTTCATACAAAAAAGACACTTATGAATCTGAAGTGTCAACAAGTGTAGTTGTGTTAACAATAGTAGATAAAGTATAACTAACAGATATTTGGGTAACCAAATTAGTACACTTCTTATCATCATAACTCACTGAATTTAGACAGTTAAGTCATGCTTTCTAAAATAGTTCATGTGTTCCAATTTTTCTCTTAATTCTAACTTTAATAACAAACATCAGCTTACTAATGATTAATGTCAAAGCAACTATAGAATGAATGCTTTAATTCTAGCCATGTGGCTAAAAATATTAGAGAAGCATATTGCTTAAAATTGTAAATTAGCTAATAAAAACAATACCTATTGGTTGGGTTTGGACCAAATTAATATACATAAGAATGGATTACATGAAAAAGAATTAGAGTATACATGAAAGCGAACAATTTCGTCTGTGTTAAACTGAATAAATCCCAAAATCAACAAATAAAAACTTATGTAGTATATTTCTAGTCAATTGATAACGCCACGGAAAAGGTTTTTAAGCTAAAATAATTCTAGACAATTATTTAAATGAATTAATATATATATAGAGAGAGAGCGCGCAATGTTACGCCGCACACTTGAGAGCACCTAATGTAATTTTTTTGTTTGAAAATTTACTATAAACCCTAAAGCCAAAACTCTAAATGGCTAAACCCTAAGCTTAAAAAAACAAAATGTTGCCCACTGCAAGGTGAGCAGCATTTGTGTGTGTGTGTGTGAATATTATCATCAAAAATCATGTCTTTTCTCAACTATCTGGGGTAGTTTGTGTGTGTGTGTGTGTGAATATTATCATCAAAAATCATGTTTTTTCTCAACTATCTGGGGTCAACTACATGAATCTTATCCTCAATTAAGCTCTATACAAGCATATACTAGTAATATTCAAATCAATTAACTTGTCTTTTAACAAATATTTTATTTGGTCTCCAACTACAACTTGTACTGTCCACTCTAATAAATTCCATTATTCTAAATTATAGAATATATAAAAATCACCTCTAAAGATATCCATACTATCTCAATCTATTTTCTCTCGTTTTACCATCTAAACATATAATAGTTCCATACTTTCATCTTAACAATTTCACCTCTATTATATTGACATTCTATACATGTTGCTACCAAACAATCCAAAACACTTCAATAAATATTGATTGTATTGTGGTCTTATGAAATTTTCCAATTAACCTGACATTCAACAACACCACAATCCCTATTTTATGTTAACGGAATGCATTGACCCACTACATGCCACAAACAAATGTTTTTTCAAAAGTTTGCAAAGCAAATTATGAAATTCATAAGTACTTGGGAGTACAAAAATCATCATGGGAAATAAAGCCAATCACAATTATTTAACAAAAGTACTAATAATAACAACAAAGAAAAACACAATTGAAAATAAATATTTTCTATAATACATTAAAGAAAATCACATACAAAACCTATTTTTTATAATTCTTTTAGCCTTTTACCTCTTTTATCCTCTTTTACCTCTTTTATCCCATCCAGTTTTTCAATATTTATACACCATCAAAAGAAAGATGTAATGTTAACAAAATTGAAAATTTATAAAACTGTTTTGATCACTTAG